>NC_142131.1:41885178-42193571 GCF_024610735.1 Ursus americanus | reverse complement strand
ACATTATTTTACAGATTATGGATTCCCTGGGCCTTTTCTTTCAGGTGCCAAGCACTCAGATTAACATATGGACCATGAATTTAAAGCAAATGAGTGAAGTGGGAGGAGAGGAGTACAAAGATAGGATCACACACTTTTGTGGTTGGTTTCTGTATAAGAATATAACAGCAAAGCCAGAATCCTATATTTAATGAAACATCTATTCATTTTGAAGCATCTGGTACTAATTCAAATTTCTAAAAAAAAATTCCATGTGGGCCATATAAAACACATCTGAAGGCCACAAGTTCGAGACCCAGCTTCAGATACACTTCACGTGATGCAGTTTTGACTTTTCTCTCCATAATGATGGCAAGTTTTTAATATACTCCAGCTTTTCAATATCCTCCTTAGAGTGCATTGCTCAGAACTGGCATCACAGTTCTGGTCTGGGAGAGCCAACACAAAGAGACATATAATTACATTTCCTGTTTTAGATCCAGTTCTATTCATGAAACCCAAGGATGAATAAATATTTGGGGAGATAGGGGACCTCTATCCTATTACTGATTCATACTTACTTTCATCCACCTTAATCTCCTGATGCTGTTAAACTACTTCTCACCTCTGTCTTTATTGCTTCTCAAACAACATTAATTAGTACTTCTCTCCTCGGTGTTTTAGAGTTTTATATTTTCACTTTTTAAGTTTTGTTTTACTATATTTACTTTTCCCCTCAAGTCTATCAAATACTTTTTGCATGCTGATTTTGTAAATGACCATTATTAGCTATTCCTTCCAGTTTCACCTCATCTGTGGATTTGCTCTTTTTGGCATTAATGCCACTACCAAAATTAATGATAAAAATGTTGAACAGGAGAGACACCTGTCTGCCTCAGTCAGTGGAGGATGTTCCTCCTGATCTCAGGGTTGTGAGTTCAAGCCCATGATGGGCATGGAGCCTACTTTAAAAATAAAATAATTTTTTTAAAGATTTTATTTATTTATTTGACAGAGATAGAGACAGCCAGCGAGAGAGGGAACACAAGCAGGGGGAGTGGGAGAGGAAGAAGCAGGCTCCTAGAGGAGGAGCCTGACGTGGGGCTCGATCCCATAACGCTGGGATCACGCCCTGAGCCGAAGGCAGACGCTTAACTGCTGTGCCACCCAGGCGCCCCTAAAAATAAAATAATTTTTAAAAAATGGGTAACAGGACAGACCTAAAGACCAAATTCCCCAGACAGTTACTGGAGGCCTCTCTGTAAACAGACACTAATTTATGAATACAGCTACTCAATTATGACTTTGTATATTGGTACCATCAACTGCTTTTCTCCATCTTAATCCCTAATTTATATGGAAGATTTTATCAGGTGCTTGCTGAAATCCAAGTGGACAGTGGGCATTGCACTCCTCTGATACACTGGTCTTTCAGGAAAAGGAAATTAAGTTTAATCTGACACGCTCTACTATTAGTGACCTAACACAAATTCCATATAATCACGACACTTTTCTAATGGCTCACAAAAAGGTTTTTTTAAAGATCCATTTTAGAAATGTTTCTAAGATTAATCAACTGATTCATTCATTCATTCATTCAATAATTATTTATTGAGTGCCTATGTTAGGTACTAGAAATACAGTACTGACAGAAAAAAAAATCCTGTTTAGCATTTCACTAACGTGGGGGGAATAAAAATAAACAATATAAATTAGTGAACTATAGAGAATGTTGGACAGGGTCAAGTGTTCAAGAAAAAAATAAAGGATGGAAGGTAGACAGAAAGTGTGAACTGTGGGATTTGGGGTAATTTTACATAGAAATCCATATTAGTCTTCTGAGAAAGTATTTATGGAAATTTATGAAAAAATGAACCAAAGGAAATAATACTAATGTCCCACGCCTTAAGGATGTAACTGAAGGGAATTCACTTTCTTCCTCTTTCTGGAAATTGGGATTACTCAACCATTTCTAATATACTCTTATGTATTTCCTCAAAGACTTCAGCAAGTTATCCTCATTTGTGATGTGGGCATGAGAATAGTGCCTACATCATGCAGTTATCATTAAGATTCAATGAGACAAAGCATGTAAAGAGTTTACAACAGTGCCTAGGACATGATAGACACAATATATTCTGCTACATGTTCCTGTACACAAATAAACTCATGAAGAATTGGGATTAATACCAATATACCATGGGCATTTTTTTTAGTTTAGACAGGAGATTTTCCCAGCACATTATTTTCTCACAAAGTAAGAGTAGTCAAATGTAAATAAATGAAGAAAACTGAACATGGCCCTTTGGGGAGGAATATGCACTACTCATGAGGTCTATCTACTCTATATACTTCTTGCCTCATTTTGATCACATGCTTCATCTTGGAAAAGCCTATTGCACGGATCACTTGGTTCTGTTTGTATTTTGTTTTTGTCTTTACAGCATTAATTTTAGCTGTTTAGTAATCACATCTCAAAGTTCTTACTATGTCATTCCATTCACATTAGGTAGGCTCTTTGTGGGGGGGGATGATGGTCAACCTAGTTTAAGTTCCCTTCTTTACCAAGTTTATTCTACTTTTTCTATTCTGAATATATCATCTTTGGGAAAAGTCCATTTTATTTCCACGGAACCAAATTTTAATATGCACCATGAATAAGTTAAGAGACTTCTTCTTAGACATTATTGAAAAAGTTGCAAATGATCCCAATAGTGTATGTGATTAATTCCTATTTCAAAATTATATATGAGGTGACCAATTATATTTTTATACTTTAATTGTAATAAATAATTAAGAAGGAAACACAGACAAATTGTTACAGTCCTGGGTCCTTACTCAGGGGGTCAAAGACAGAATCTACAAAATTGAGGGTGGTGTTGGGTTTAAAGTCTTAAATTCGCATTTCTAAATGTGTTCAACTTTAGATAAATCTCATTTTTTTCTACATAAATATAGATAGCTTAAACAAAAAGCCTAAAATCACCATATCTTAAGTGACACTTTATCAGTCATGATTAAATGCTAATAAATGATCTCAACTGGAAATAACAAATAATTGGGGGTCATTAAAGCCCCAAACTCATATTCACCTGTGCTATTTTTTTTAACTTTTGAAACTTATATCCTCAAAGGTAGATTTGACATGATAAAACATTGCCATTTGATAATTTTCTTACTTGCATCGTCTTTTAAAAAGACATGAGGAAATGTCGTAGTCCTTTTAAATAGTATGATATAGACTGTATGTTTTCCTATAATATAGTATAGCTAACTAATGTGCAATTTTGAGATTTTTAGTTCTAAATTATTTTTATTTTAATTTTAAGATAGTATGATATCCTAAACTTTCATAGTAAACACTAGTAAAACATCCAGTTACTGGTATTATCTAAATACATTCAAGTTAAAACCACTTCATACCATCTCATTTATATCAACAACAGCACAAAGTATGCTCCATATGACAGAAAGCAAAGTGTATAAAAGGCAGATACTTCCAGCTGAATTGTATCATTGCACAGGAGAAATATATCTCAATCTGCACTGAGTTTCAGGCACGTATAGTGCAAGCACAGTGATAATGAGGACAAGATCATAATTCCGATTCCTGACCCCTGTGTTAGCTTCACTGAGGGCAACAGGTCTGCAAACACAAAAGTTCCAGCAATCATTTCACAAGAGATGCCATTTTTATACAGAATGCCAAACAAAAGAAGATGGAAGCTCCTCCAATCTGCCAGCTCCATTGGAGGTGAGACTCCAGACAGCACATGGTCAGCTGTCTGTGGGTCAATGACCTACACATAGACTCCTCCTTTCAATACCCATGTGGCCTAAGAGGAAAGGACAAGGCATGAGGTTTGACTGGTGGGCTGTAGCTTGTTGATACCTGTCCTAGATTGTCTCTAAAGATTTTATTTATTTATTTATTTATTTATTTATTTATTTATTTATTTATTTGAGAG
This sequence comes from Ursus americanus, assembly GCF_024610735.1. Classification (NCBI taxonomy): domain Eukaryota; kingdom Metazoa; phylum Chordata; class Mammalia; order Carnivora; family Ursidae; genus Ursus; species Ursus americanus. Next base: position 42,189,624 of record NC_142131.1, on the reverse strand, counting down.
AGACAGAGAGAGAGCAGGGGAAGGGGCAGAGGAAGAGGGACTCCTCCCCTAAGCAGGGGGCTCAATGTGGGTCTCGATCCCAGGACCTCTGAATCATAGCCTGAGCCTAAGGCAGACACTTCACTGACTGAGCCACTCAGGCACCCCTAGACTGTTTCTTTATATGAACAAATCATACTGAGAGAAAAGAGAGAGCCCTGTTTACAAATGGGGTATCATCCATGAGGGCCAGGAAAGGGACCTGACTTTCCAAAAGTTTTCATAATAATGTTTCATTTTATACATTTTTAAAATTTTATGCCAAGGTCCAAAAAAGAAAATGGGTAGTAGGAAATAAATGCTTTAACAGACATTAAAAAATTCAACCTATATATTTAAATGTTATAGATCTGCAGACTACTGATGGTTATAGCCACTAATGAAGTGATATGTCATGTGACAACGGTACATGAAGGTAGGACTAACATAAATTTGACTATGGGGTAGATATACTTGTGTGCTCATACACTGGTAAGAATTCTCAGAAAACCTATAAAAATAGATATTATATAAAAATAAATAACATTTAAAAATAGTGCCTATCGAATGCCTAAGATGTATTCATAATCAAAATCCTTAAAGGAAACTAACAGAATTTTTGTGATGGGTCTAATAGTAAGAAAATAAACTGTTTTTCCCATGACTTAAACTTCATGAATGCTGTCTTTTTTTTTAATGTATTTTTTTAAAATGCCACTCTAAATTTTTCCTTTTTAATCAAGAAACTGCACTTTGCCTAAACATGATTTTAAATTATTCTATTTCATTCTATTCAGAATATTTCAATGAAAAATGAAAGTACAAAATGACTTTGTACGATACATGAGCTTTTAGACTGAAATAATAATCAGTATGAGGAAAGATAAGATGTTCACAATGAATCAGAAAAATCTTGACTTCTGCAACTAAACCTCAGACAGTAGCATTGGTAATTCCAATTTCCCTCTGGGTGAGAACACATTCAAGGAAGAAGATTGCTATAACCAGAGAACGGACTATTCTGCAGTTGGAACAAAAGATGGTAGAGACAGCGTCATTCTTTTGAGCCATACGTGTACCACAAATGCAACAGACAGCTTTACAGTCTGATAATGTCTGCATGGGAGGCCTCTCCTTAGGAAAACATCATTTTCCCAAGCAAATAAATGCTAGATCATTGAATTAATTGAAGGGATGAGAATCTCATGATAAATCTAAAAGAATTCCAAAGTCAGGGGCTACCTAACTAATCTGCCCCATCCCAGATGTCTTTTTGCACCCGTGGGTCTGGATCTGCCCACACACTGAGACCAGTTTCTCAATTTGGTTGCAATAATGTTTGGAATCTTTGACCTCAAGAGTTTTGCAAACTGCCAAATTTCTCTCTTGACTCTCTGACCCGTAATTATTTCCCTAAATATATTGTCTGCATTCTAAGTCTTAATTTCCTGGATTCCTAGCCTTGTCCCCAATTTCTACCTGACTCCCTAAGCTTCTATATCTGGTTTGATTCCGTGAGAATTTCCTGACCCTGCCTTTTTGCATATAGACTCCTGACTTAACATCTGGCTCCAAACTTCATTTTCACGTACATTCCCATGCCACTTTGAGCTCCAGTCTCAAACTCCCATCTCTACCAAGGTCAACAGCCTTTGGCCAAGAACTTATTTTCTCTTATGTCCACCTGTCCTTCCTAACGTGTACTAACAATTTGTTGAGTACTGCTGTGTTGTGTTTATTCATGTCTATGTCCTTGCACACGTCTCACAAAAATCAAGTAATAACTAAATCATGTTTTTCATTTTATAGGCAGCACACAAGAAGCCCAAACATACAGCAATTTGCCCTAAATCACACCACTAATAAAAGGTAGAAGGAGGTGACAGATCTATTTCTGTCTGGCAATAAAATCATTCTCTGTGGGAGACTGTTACATCGGTGCCCCTCAATAAATGCTACCTCCTATCATACCTGTCCTTATGTTGTCTCTCCCATGCTGATTCTAGCCTAGATATATGAGTGATGTTGGCAGACATGATACAAGCAGAGGCTTGACAAGCTCTTGCACCTTGGGCAGGCCTTGTTCACTTAAAACATCTCTTGTAGCCAGGTACCATATAAAAACCCTGACCAGCTTGAGTCTGCCATGCTGCAAGGAAGCCCAAGCTTATTACATGTAGAAACCATGTAGATGAGCTTAGAGGTGCCAGGTATGGGGGTGAAGCTTTCTTGGACCTCCCAGCCCAGACCAGCTGCTGATAAAAGGCAGCCAAGTGAGTGACTTAACACCACATAGAGCAGAAGACTTTCTCAGGCAAGTCCTGCCCATGATAAATAATAAATTGTTGTTTTTAAGCCACAAAGTCCAACCCAGGTACTGCTGGATTAGAAGATAAAATTATCACTCATTTTCAGCCCTCCAGATGGCACAAGGTTCTCTGAGTATGAAATGGCCTCTGATCAAATCCAGAGAGTTGCTCTTAAAATGTGGCCTCCGGGTAATTATCAAATCAAGGATGTGGCAGAAAGATATCTCTTAAGACCCTTGTAAGATCCAGTCAGCTAGAAGACAAGAAATGCTAAAATCCTTAAGGATGTTGCTCCTTAGCATCTGGACGCTCAGCCTAAAGCAGAAAATTGTCTTAAGGAGATTTGTGCAAGTATCTTTTACTTACTGGACTGGAATATAATTGACTACATGCGAAAACCATAAAATTTTTAAAGGAAACATATCATCTTGAACTAAAAGGGAAAGAGGCTAAACAAAATAAGAAGAGGCCCCCAAACTTTCACTGGCATAAAAAAGCCTAAGAAAGCTTCTTAGCTGCAAACATGGGTCATTTCTTGTGGGAAAGGAGAGATGACTTAGAGGACAGCTATAAGCTACAGCTGTGATTTGCTTTGACCAAGAGAATGCAACAGAATGATGTCCTAAGACTTCCGAGCCCAGACATGACAGATTCTACCTTCCTCTATCTGGGAAGCCAGCTGGCATGGTGTAATGAAGCTTGGGCTGGACTACTGAATGATGAGAAACGACACTGAGAGTTGGATAGTGGAATTTATGTGGTAACTTGACTAGATCACAATACCCAGATATTTAGTCAAACATCTGGATGTTGCTTTGAAAGTATTTTTTAGATGAGATTAACATTTCTTCAATATACTTTGGGTAAGGCTGATTACCCTCCATAACTGGATGGGATTCATCCAATCAGATGAAGGCCTTAAAAAAAAAAAAAAAAAAGACTGAGGTCTGCAAAGGAAGAGGGAATTCTTCCAGCAGTCTGCCTTCATACTTGAGAAGCAATAACAAGTCCTTCCTGGGTCTCCAGCCTGCCAGCCTACTCTACAAGTTTTGGACTTTGTAATCATTTGAGCCAGTCCTTAAAAAATCAGTGTGTGTGTGAGAGTGTGTGTGTGTGTGTGTGTGTCTGGGTGTGGGTGTGTGTGTGTCTGGGTATGTGTGTACACATCCTGTTAGTTTTGTTTCTCTGAGAACACTGACTACTACCTAGAGAGAAAGAGACTAGACGGAGAAACCATGAAGCAGCATACATGTGGGTGAAGGATTCTTGAACTTTCTAGCTCAGCCCAGCCACCCAATGGATACAACCAAGTTGATACCACATAAAGTAGAAGAATCACCCAACCCATCCCCGCCCAAACTTCTGACCTAACAAATTTTAAGGAGAAAAATAAATTATTGTTTTAAGTCACAAGGTTTGGGGTTCATCACACAGCATTAGGTAAATAAAACATCTCTTTTTTTTTTTTTTCCAGCCACTCTCTCTTCCATCCTGGACATGAACTTGATCTTTCTCAGAGTTTTAGCCCTGAGGGCAGTCCAAAGTCAACCTGTAACTTGGAATTTGCCTTCCTCCAATCAGTGAAGCCACAATTTCATTCAGACCAATTATATGGGATCATGTTTCATTCTATATAATGATCATTAGGGGATTTTTTCATAGGTAGACCAGCTATTGGGTGATCTTACAGCACTGACCTTCATTCAAAAACCTATTTTTAAAAATAGTAAAGAGGGCTAAACCCAAAGATACCCTAAGGGGTAAAGGAAGCTCAGCCCTCTTACACAATAACCCATTTGGCCCCTAGAGTCCTCAAATCACTATGAATTCAGGAATGGAATCATTGGAATGCAAGAAGGGCTGCGGCAGGTGTCACTGAGTCACTCAATGACATGCAACAAAAATAATTGGACACAGCTTTACAGCCCAAGAGAACAGTATTAGTGAATGGGCACAGCCACAGAAGCCTTTGAGAATCTAAGAATAATGAGGTCAATTAAATCCTGCCTATCTGTGTTCTGAGAAAATGTCACGCTGTAGCTACCTTGAGACCCAGGTTTGGGGCACAGGCAGTGCCATAACATGTGGCAAACAACAAGAGTGGATGTTGAGTGCTGTGCAAAGCTGATCAGAATAAAAATTCACTGTAATTTTGAGCATGTGATCCATCTGCCAATGCAGAAAAATAACACATTTGAGAGTATGTTTATTTATGTGAAGAGTACAAATTTTATACCCTCATTAGCACACCGAATGAAAAGATGAAGTCAAATTCCAAGTCAATTTTCTGTGGCTCTGTGACAGATACAAGAGCACTAAATACACCAGGCATACTTGTTATTAACATTCTGTAAGTCTAGACATTGTCCTTCCGCCACCAACCTCCTCACGCCCCCTACCCCAAAATTTAGCTGACTCTGTCTTTAATGTATTCTGGTGGTGGACCATTTCAAGTTCATCATCTAGAAGCACATAGTAGCAGTGAATTTTGAATACTTTTGTATAATTAATAGGACCAAACATCTCTCCCCCTTTATCCCTGGAGCTGTATTAACGGCTGCTGCGGTTTTGTCAAAGATTCCGGTTTAGATATCTAAAGCCTGGATACAACAGCTTGAAAAGTCATTATGGGACTGGTTCTGGCAGCTTCCTTTTCCTTAAAGAGAACTCCTTTTTCCAAGACTGACTTAACTTAGAAGATGGAATAAAACATTTCTTCAGACAGACTCTTCTGCTATCTGTATCCTGCTAGGTTCCCTGCAGTCCTCTGAAAAACAATAAAGTCACTATGCTTATTGAATTCCTATAACATGATAAATACTGCAGTAGAAGTGGGAAATTAACTGAAGATATGGAGTGTGCCTAGACTCAAGAATTTTATAATCTTTTAGATAAGGTCTTGAAAGTCCTTCTTTTAATGGCAATCCACTAAAAAGTGTGCAAACCCACCATAGCTACAACTTTCTGCGATACTTCCTTTATTCCCTTCTGCTCAAGACAGAGATGCTCCTGAGAGCATTTTAGCTCTCTAAGAAGTCACCATGCCATGTGACACCCCAACACCTTCCTTCTCCTCCACATATGGCTGCAAAGATGACAGCACCCACTACAAGTGTGTTCCTTTGCCTGTGCTGGTCCCCCATTGCTATTTGGTAATTACTAATCTCCTCAAGCGAACTCTGTATCACATGTTACACAGTGATTATTCCAATTCATTCCATTTTCATTAGGCTCTTTTGTTTCCCTCATCCTCTAGCTAGCAAGGTATTTCTTTCTGTCCCAAGTGGAAACCACTAACTTGTCATATCCCCCCTTCTCTCTTTCAAAAATACTAAGTCCCCACGCATCTTCATCTCGTTCCTTCTCCCCGATGCTGATTTGTCTGTGCACCTGTAATCTCATCCTGACCTGTGACCAACTCAGAGACATTAACACTTCACTGAATGTCCCTTTCTCTCTAGCACAGAGAGGCAGTATGGTGGAGTGGTTAAGGGCAAGTCCCTGGAGCTAACCCTTCTGGATTTAAATCCTGACACCATTGCCTGTATCTATGACCTTGGGCAAATTATGTAACTTCCTTGTGCCTTAGTCTCTTCACTCCAAATATAAATAATAATAGAAGTACTTCTCTCATAGGTGTGTTATGAGGATTAAATTAGTTAAAGAATTTAGCACACTGTCTGGTACATGTAAGTACTCAAATATTGTTACCTATTACTACCTTCAACTTTCCTTAAATTCTTTCTCTGCCTCAGCCATTTTCTTAATTCTCACATGTCCTTAAGTATCTGTACTTTATGTCTTCGTTACTTCAATGCCAATCTTCTTTTGAAAGAGTGGTTAATATTTACAGCTGAACTTCCAGATTATTTTCTTTGGTTCTCTGGGCCTTTCCTTCCATCCACTCCTAATTCAAGGTATTCTCTGAGATTCGGCTCTACTCTTCCTGCATCTCTGTTTCTCTTACTGGGATGAGATGCACTGCAAGGCTATGGAGTGAGCAAAAGCACATCTATAGCCTCAGGATAAACAAGGTAGGTTTGAACATCTTGGCCATCATTGTGTTAGTATACTTGGCCAAAGTGCCCTTAGACACAAGCAAAATCCTACTATTCCAGGTCAGCACATTTTTTTAACCTGCCAAATAAAAGATACTCACATGCACTGAGTGATTGGAAAGTGTCGTACTTTAGAGTTGTCGCAGAACCAAGCGTCACTATCACGACAACCAAATCAAGGTGAATTTATGCACTACCACGATCATGGATGGCATGAATAACTACTGACCCTAGGACTGACTAGTGCTTCTCTAAAAAGTAGGTCATTGTTTTGAAAAAATTTTTTTTCTTTTTTTTTCTAAACTAGTGTGTTTTCTTAATTTCATTTTAGATTAAACATCCACACACAAACACACACACAATACCACTGGTTCGCACAAAGTGATTAAACTTCTTACCACAAATGTATTTGGACAAATGTTCTATTTACAAACATGAAACTATGTTTAAATATCCCCTTGAAGTTAGTCTGAAAATAACAAGTCTAGAGATTCTGACTTTAGAGAACTAAGTGCCACTATTTATCGTTTCAAAAATATATTTATTTTAAATTATAATTTCAGGTGGAAGTACTGAGAGGTGATCACAAACAGTAATGTTTGGAGCAAAAGCTTGTAACTGAAAAAAATGCAAAAGATAACAAGGGAAATGCAGAATAACCTTGAAGCAGAGGGTGTATCACGGGAAATCTGGTGGCTGAAAACATCATAGCGCAGTTCCCACCCACAACTAGGGAACTCAAAGTGAGCACTGCAGTTGGCCACAAATTTGTAAGGTATATACTGCTATTCATGTAAAATATAGGTCTTTAATCAATGTGGAGATGCAAATGAGCCTGACCTGATGGGCACTGAATGGAAAAATCCTGAGAAAGAACTTCATGAAAATACCTCATGGCATATATAATATTTAAGACAATTTGTTGACAGTTTGAAAGTTAAAAAGCAAGAAAGAGATCCTGGCTTTGAGGAATGCTTCAAAAACAAAATCAAACAAACAGAAAAAAACCACTTGAAGTATCATCAAAGTTAGCTTCAGAATCACCGTGGGAGGCACAGCTCCTGAGACAAGGGCCATTTGGTGGAGCATGGCATGGCAGGGTGGGTTGAATCTGTTTTAATTCAAAAGAGACAATCAAGGTGACAAAGTGGATTTTTACAAGGAAAGGCACTGCTGAATAATCGAGAATCTGAAAATAAATTGGATTTTTACCTAATACTAGGACAAAAGCATACATATGAATGTTAGAACCACTTTTTTAGTCATCTACACTGGTAACGTAGTCTGTCAAAGTGTGTGACTTGCCAAAGTCCCTGAAGGTAGAACTGGTGGTAAAATTTTCAAAAAGATACAAGGATATTAGCATGATATTAACTAGGAAAAAATGCTGGTCTCAAATCTATGTTAGGCAAACCTTTGAATCCCTAGTATGCATCAAACACATGATAACCCTGACTGCTCCAGCAACCAGTGATTTTATTCATTCATCAAAAAATAGGGGTGCCTGGGTGGTTCAGCTGGTTAAGTGTCTGCCTTAGGTCCTGGGATCAAGCCCCACATCTGGCAGCCTGCTCAGCAGGGAGCCTGCTTCTCCCTCTCCCTTTGCTGCTCCCCCTGCTTGTGCTCTCTCACTCGCTTGTTCTCTCTCAAATACAAAAATAAAATCTTAAAAAATATAATTCTGAGGCCAGTCGGTCCACATGTTGGGGCGTGAGGCATCCTCCTGATCCCTCTAACTCCCAGCACCTCCAAAGGTGGACCGTTCATCAAGGATTTTATATCTAAGGCCCAAAATTTTGTTATCCAAGATGATGAATGCCAACATGGATGCAGCTGATGCTGAAAATTAAGTGGAACTGGAGAACAAAACACAACTTCTTAGTCAAGTGTTGAAACTTCAACACACACGTGAAGATCTCTCTGCAAGAGTAGGTGCAGTTAAGGAAGAAAATCAGAAGCTAAAACCAGAAAACCAAGTTCTTGGAGAATATATAGAAAACCTCATGTCAGCTTCCAGTGTTTTTCAAACTAACCCAAAAAGCAAAAGAAGGGACTGATGTCCTTTCTGTTTTATGGCATTGCTGCTGATCTTTCTTTCTTTAAAAGTTGGATAGATTCAAAAAGTTACAGTAGTTTTGTTTGTGGTTTATAAAGATTTTTATTTATATATTTATAAAGATAAGGTCAGATCTAGGCAAAATTAAGAGCATAACAGAAGACTTACATGAGTTTGTGTATTATATGTTTGTCTAGGAAAATGTGCAAATGTATCATAGAAACTTTATAATTAGAAATGCATATATTTATGAAACTTGAAAATGAGTATTTTATCAAATTTGTTTTGATTTATAGGTTTAGCACTGTCTTTTATTATAGGCATAGTAAGAGATACAAGAAAGTAACCACTGTGTTGTGAAAAGTGACCAAAATCATGTACTGAACACACAGCTTTATGTACCCTGGACACCATGTTGCATATCTTCTTCGTTTGTTTCTACCTTCCTATTTCCCCCCCAAGGAAAAAATTGGTTTCATGGTTGTAAAAGTAATTTTAATAGTGAATCATCTGTGAGAGTAACCTGAGCTTGACTTGTTGAAACTTAACCAAAATAAGACACTTCCTTAGTTAGGGCTTGTCATAGTTAGTAATAAGATAGGATTGTTGGTTTCTCTTTAATCAATTGAAAACAGAGGCTATAAATATGAAGATTTTTCTTTGCAGCTGAATTGTCAAATTGAGAAGGTTTGTTGGTAAAAACTTCCTTTGCACAAAATAACCCACTTGATATCTGAAATGATGAGCTCCAGTTATATGTTTGAAATAGAAAATTTTGAGAAAAATAGAAATAAGATGGAAAAAGTACTTGGCATACAGTAGTAACCAACTCCAAATGTTTTTACTCCAGATTTGTGTGATCTCTGGCACAGACTAGATCTTTTGGGGAATATATATATGGAAGTAGATTAAATATGACTAACCTTATGTCAATGACATCTAGAAGAGAACAGTTACAAAGAGTTTAGTCTCAAGGCTTATTTGTAGTATCCAGCAGATCAACTTATGGAAAACTGCTTTAGAGTGCATTAAGTATCAGAATCATGAACAAAATGGGGGAGTTCTACATGTATACTAATTGATATTCTCAGCATTTTATCCACTACTTCTCCCAGAATTTTCTTGAAACCTAACTACTTGGTTTGCAGAGTTTTAGTCATTTTTTTTTTAAGATTTTATTTATTTATTTGACAGAGAGAGACAGCCAGTGAGAGAGGGAACACAAGCAGGGGGAGCGGGAGAGGAAGAAGCAGACTCCTAGCGGAGGTGCCTGATGTGGGACTCGATCCCAGAACCCTGGGATCACGCCCTGAGCCGAAGGCAGACACTTAAGGACTGCGCCACCCAGGCGCCACTTGACAGTTTCTAAAAACATAGTTTGTTGATTTCATTTGATAAGAAAATTAGTATCAGAACTAATGTTAAAATGTTAACTGGGAAAGGAGATCCACTAATATACTTCGGTTATTAGATTTGGGCTATTTTTTTTTTTTAAGATTTTATTCATTCATTTGGCAGAGAGCAAGAGAGCACAAGCAGGGGGAGCAGCAGAGGGAGGGAGAAGCAGGCTCCTGCTTGGCGATGCAGGGCTCTATCCCAGGACCCTGGGATCATGACCTGAGCTGAAGGCAGATGCTTAACCAACTGAGCCAACCAGGCACCCCAGATTTTGGGCTACTTTTAATCATGGGATAATCTTATGTTTGTATTGATGCAAGATTTGATGAATGACTTCAGCTGGATGAATGCAATAGTTGTACTGCAAACATTCTGCATCCCTTTTGTGACCTAATTTACAAACATTTTAAATTGTGCTGTAGGTTTGCTTTGCTGTTTAATAAAAAGCTGTTTCAGAAAAAAAAAATTATATATATATGTGTGTGTGTGTATGTGTGTGTGTGTGTGTATATATATATATATATACATATATATATATTTATTATTTTTTTAGCTCCAACTGTGCTTACCAATATGCTAGATCCTGTGGATTTCACTCTGAATAAAGCAGACATAGCCTTATCCTTAGAGTGTTTACATTTGCCAAGAGACTGCTTCAAAAGTTTTTTTGTCTCATTTTCCTTGATTTTTCTCAGGGTGTTCAACAACTTAGTAAAACTAGATAATTTTGCAAAACGCAATATTTTTAATCTTCATTATTTCAGATAAAACTGTAATAGAATGAGAAGAGAATGAGAAAGCTTATACTACCACCTAGATGCATTCTTGTTCAAACAAAAGATAGTATTCATAGAGTTTTCTAATTCAGCCATCTATTAATTTATTTCCTTGGAAATAAAAAAGCCATCATGATAAAAAAAAAAGTCTAGGTATTATGAGTTAATTTATTGTTCATACTTCTAACAAATTGGGTCACATGGGACTATATATTTAGCTGATTTCCCCCTAAAGTCTGAACACCGTCACTCAGCCATTGTAAGGTCAAATTGAGGTGATGGTTTTCACAGAGTGTGACAAATTATAATATGGTTTATTAGTCTGACAGTTGAATGGAGATGTCAGAATATAAAAAATATGAGACTCACCTGATTTACACGTGACAAAAATTACAGCATCAGTCACAAAACAAAGATTATTCATATTTCTTCATTGAAAATGTCCTTTTTGACTATTTCCATGGGAATGTAAAAAACACTAACCAGTGGATCAGAGACTCTTTTTATCCCCTACTAGGCAAGTAGGCAAGTGAGCCAACAACTCAGCAAGTAGATGAAGTCATTGAAATTTTTGGCAAGAATGGCCTGACAACATGGCATTATCTTTCCATTTGTGATTCTGGCTTGCTTCTCCTATGGGATTCCCATATACAGCTCACTGAGTCTTCAAAAATTATATTTTGAGTACCCACACGTACTTGTGAATTTGCTTCCTTAGAATAAGGCAACACCAAGAAGAAAAAGTACAGAAAAGCTGAACTCAGTGGATGTGATTAGATGTCTTCAATTCAGTCCAATTTGTATGTGAAAGTGATAATTTCAATGAATAAAATTTCAGGCCTCATCTTTTAGTTATCACTTTCCCTCAACATCTACATGAACTCATCAGTCATTCCCTTCAGCTGTTTCCCCAGTTTTTAATTCTGGCCCCATACAACCCATTTTCCACACAGCAGACAAAGAAATCATTTAAAAATCTGTATCAGATCATTAATCACCGTGTTTTAAGACCTTGATATTTTGCTGGAGCATTTAAAACAAAATCCACTGCTTGGCATGGCCTGCCAAGCCTCTGCTCACTCTTTCAATTCATTTTGTACTGTAATTCCCTAGACCTCTTTTTCTTTTCCATAGTAGCTTCCTCACATCCAAAGGCCTTTACACTTACAGTATTTTGCTCAGGTCACTTGTCCCCCACCTCTCAAATCCACTGTATCCTCCTAGTTATTCAAAAGCTTCTTTGACCATATCTTCTCATTCCCGCACCACTCTAGACTTCATTATGTTTTCCTTCCATCATAGTACTTATTTTCTGAACTATCCTATTTATTGAATTACCTACTGTGATCTGTCTCCCTCTCACTATACAGTAAGCTCCAAGACAGACATTTCAATCATAGGCCATATCCTGAGTATCTGAAATAGTGTCCAGTACATGCTGGGTACTCATTAAAGAATTGTTGATTAAATAGATGAATATAGCAGAATCTTGCCCATTAATGAATGAATCAGGAAAAAATTAGGTGTGATTAGATCACAGAGTAGAATAAAGAATCTACACATTTTTTAAAAAATAAAACCCATGATACTAAGTAAGTGTTGCACTTGGAACTATGCCTCCAAATAGTCTGGATTAAAACTTTAGTCTCCTCTGTTATTCTGGATATGTGAATATGTTGGAAAATTCTGAGGATCTGTGCTCCATATTCTATCCCTGATAGAATCATGTTCTCTCGACTGTTACTCACTTCTAGCAGAGGACACTTAAATATTTCTCTCAGTTTTCATGCTCCATCTGCCCAAACACATCATCATTCCTCAGAGACAGACCCTCTTTCTCTGCTCCTTATCTTGGTCAGGCTGGTAGACTTTCAGGAATTCTCTTTGTCTCTTCCCTTTATCTACTGTGTTTTTTCCCCTCCTTTTAGCACACACCTTGGCAGAATTCTTCAAATCAGACCCTTTGTTTCTGTACCTACTACCCTGGGTCAAATGACCTTCATTGCTTGCCTAAACTATTGTTAAACTTTTCTAAATGGTCTTCTTTAGTATAATTGTTTCCTTCCTCCCTAAATCCTAGCTCTATTAATTTTACTCCTCAACTCAAAACCTTCCATGGTTGCCAATGACTGCAGAAAGTAATCCCAATCTCTGAACGTAAAAATGAGCACACTCCATAAAATGCCCCTGACAGATGTTTCTAGTTTATAATCCTCAACCATCCCCTCTCCTCCCACAAATCTTTGCATTAAAAACTCTCCATGACTCAACATTCTACAAACAGCCTCCATATTTTTGTCACCACTGATCTTTGCTTTCTATATTATCTCTACCCAGTGTGCCCTTCCCCTGACCCCTGCATTCTTGACACTTAACACAGGTTGAATTTGCTAAGTAAATAAACCCCCATCCTTCTTTCAAGGCCAGGTTATGACAACTTCTCCATGAAATCTCCCCCAATCCTTCTAGTCAGATTACCCTTTCCCTCCCCGAAGCTTCTATTGTACTTGGTAGCTCTATTTTAGTATTTTAAGCATACTCTGCTTTCCAATATAAATGATTGGGTATACATCTGTCCTTCCCAGTACTGAAATTTTCACGATGGCTAGGACTATTGTTAATCCATGAAGAATTCTTCTGTGGCACAGATTAGGTTAACTGAAGGTGACTGTTGAAGTCAGGATGAAGGTAGAGTGTGGAGGTGGTGGGAAGGATGTAAGGTGGTGAGAATATGGTGGATGAAGTGAGCTGTGTATGGAACAGTAGTGGTATGAAGTCTCAGCATTATCCTCGGGAGTGTGAAAATTTCTCACACTGTGAATTATATTTTCCACTTTTGGCTACCAGAATCCTGAATCAATCCAAGTTTAGGCACCAAGATGTTCTTAGACCATAAATTGAGGTTATATAATCATTCAAATCATCATCCACTAATATCTAAAATGCTTGGCGGAAGCCTTGGGCAGAAAAAAAAGATCTAATTAATTACCCTATCCTAAAGCCCTAACTGCACAGACTTCGCTTCAATAACCATGACCCAAACTGTGCTCAAAGAGTAAGTTAATATCCAGGATCAGAAGAGCTGAAAACTAAAAGTCTTGCAGCAAAACATTCATTCCCATATTCTGACAAAAAAAATATCTACTCACATTTTGAAGTCTGCATAAACCAAACCTTAAACAGCTATGTAATTTTCAAATAAATACAGTCCACAGTCATATTTTATTTATAGATGATGTGTCATCTTAAAATTCAAGGCTTTTGTTGAAATGGGTAGAAAATAATGTAGAACATGAAAATGTAATGGACAACTCAAACTCCTTTACATTTTATTTCAGAAAAAGAAAATATTTCCTTATATTCAGAGATACGTATCTTCCCTGACATCTTGAGCATCTTTTGAAATTTATTTGGGGAAAGGGGTGGGAAGATTACCACCCATGATAAAAGAAATCCACTTTATTCCATAGATACCAGAAGAAACCTTTTGATTTAACAAACATTAATTATGCACAAAAATTTTAAAGTAAATTAAACATTACAGGGGCTATTTGCTTCCCTCTATTTCTCTACCTTATCAGTTCCCACCACATCCTGACATTGTGGGTAAATCAAAATAAGACTCATGAAAAAACATAGGAACAACAAGAACAACAACAGATAGATAGATAGATAGATAGATAGATAGATAGATAGATAGATAGATAGATAGATAGTGCAAGCCGGTAGGGCTGCTGCAAAGATTCAGAACAGCAGCAATGAGAAAGCCAGGGATAATTGACAGGTACATTCTTTCTCTAAATCTGTGCTTGAGTCAAAACCAAAGTATATTTCAGTCAGCTAACTCTGCCTCATGAAGAAAAAAAAGTTTATGTGCACTATTTAAATCTACTTTTTTATCTGCTACTAAACCACTGAGCTTTTAAACTGAAATTCCACACTTAAAAAGTGGAAGGTATTTATAGTAAGAATAAACTACTAAAATCCCATCCAAATTATGCCAAATCTGGATCTAATGAGGATAGATAAAAGCAAATAAAATAGTATGTCTTAGAATAACTGAGAGAAACTGTGTATCATTCACTACAGTTTACAATAACTGGAATTATTTAGTTCATAGACAAAATGGTCAAAACCTGATATAATTACATATATAAGAAATGTTATACTATAGACTAACAGTGAAGTTAAAGCAAATTATAAGTAATAATAAAAATCACCTTTACTTTCTAGCTATTATCTAAGGAAGTATTTTATTATCATCTGGTTAGTAAGAGACACTATAAATGATTTTTTTAATAGAGCTTTGGAAATAGAATTTGGTAATTCAGGGACATACAGTAAAATCTTATTATAGATTAAGCTATATTTAAGGAAAATGGTGACTCTGATGAGTATAGTAGCCAATAGAACTAACGACTTATTGGAAAGACTATAAATCTATTCTTTAGACTGAAGACAGTTGACATTTATCCATTTCATTTGATCAATGTGTACAGTCATACTGAATAATTCAAGCTTCTTACTTTGGTAAAACTTACCTCCTAGTTTCTACTTCTCTATCATGTTCTTATCTGTAGAATTACAAATATTATTTTTAACTTCTCTCTGATGACCTCAAAACATTCTATTTTCTCAACCATCCCATAACTAATAAGGGTAAGACAGTGTACAGAGATTCATTTGTTCTAAATGAAAAAGATGCTCATTCCCATGATATGTTACTTTGGTGTCATACAGAATACACTGGGGGCTTTAGAATAGTACAGACCTGTGTTCAAATCCTCCCCCTTCTAGGAAAGTCATTTAACCTCTCTGAACCGGGTCCTCTAACTGTACAACGGGGATAACTTACTGGAGAAGATAGCTGTGAGAATCAAAGGAAATAACATGTACAGCACCTGGCATAGAGCGTTCCACACAGCAGTCATTTAAAACATATTATCCCCGCCCCTCCCGGCTACTTTGTCATGAGTCCTTTTAGGTGGGCATGTTAAGCCAAAGATAGCACACAAGCTTGTGAAACTTTGTGGCTGTTCAGAATTCCTCCAGCAGAAAAAAGACATCTCTCTTTGAAATCCATATTGCATATTTTGAAGAAGTGCAGTTCTTCTTCTTATAAAATTTTTATGCCTCTGCAGATAGGTAAGCAGAAAACTCAATATGGCAACATTCTGTGGGTAAGCCATGGCTGTCACCACCAAATAAAACATCTCCGTAGCAAGTGTCTGACTCCTACGACAGTGGTAGTGTGATTAGAAATTATCTCCAGAGTAGGCAAAACAAACGTCTATGTTGAGATCTGCACAAAGTCTCTCCCTCCCAGCATCCTTTTAACTGAGTTTATACTCACTGAGATCTACATATGACTGGTAAAGTATCACACTTTTCATCTGTGCTGTTGTGGTGAAGCACCAATTTTCCTTGAGACATGGGCAGCGTTTCCTTCTGTCAAAATTCTATCTTTGATTGTATAATAGGAACCAAAACACAAAAATCCTCAGCAGTTTATGACCAGTGTTTGATAACTGCCAGAGATCACTTTGGGTTTTGAAGGGCTCTGCAGCAGGAATTTCAAAGAAAAGACATTTAAACCTCTCTTCAAAAGTCACTATTGATGGTTTGACACGAAGGAAGTTTCTTTGGTTATCCTACCACTCTTACATTCTAGGAACTCAAAACATACTCTCAAAAAGAGTGAATAAAATGGTAAATTTTATGTTGTGCATTTTTTTACCATAATCAAGAAAAGAGTAAATGATACTAGCTAGCTCTAAAATCTTACTATTAAAAGTCAAGTAATTGTCATTAGCCTTAATCATTAATCTCAGTATTAATAAATTTTACCCATCTCACAGGCTGATGTACCCTTCATTCTTGATGACACCCTAAGAACTTAGAGATTCTGTCCCTTAACATGTTGAAAATTGGTGTGGGCTTTCTGGAGGGGAGCATTTTCACATCATCTGGATGAGCCAAAGGGTCATGTCACATCCCAGTTAGCAATACAACTTCTAGAAGCCATGTGGTAAAAGTACAGCCAGAGAGAAATTTGGCAATAGGCATGTGGGAAAAAGAAAAAGGGCTTGCTCCTACTTTTTTTCCTCCAATAAAAACATTTCTAAGGTATAGTTCTTGGATGAAATAATAATATATATTGTTAGCTCAGAGTCCTTTTTATGAGTTATAGGTAAAGGACTACAGGATTTCAAAGAAGTCTTAAGACTACTCTCTTTACTAGCAGACTTTATCTTATAAATTCTGGTCTTCCCTCTCAGAGGATAAGTAAGAATATTCTAGGTAGAGAAGATGTCAAAAGGACAATATTGTGGGAGGAGTAGGAGTGGATAAGAAAAGCATATATGCAAAAACAACAACCATGCACATGAAGGAGAGTTTCAGGGGCTGGTTAAGAGTTCAAGATTTTTAGAAATAGGGTTACAGATGGGAATTGTATGAATTTCCCAATGCCTCTATAGCCAATTACTTCAACTTAGTGGCTTAAAACAGCACAGATTTGTTCTCTTATATTTCTGGAGGTCAGAAGTCCAAAATAAATTTTATAGAGCTAAAAGTGAGATTTGGGCAGGCTTGGTTCTTTCTGGAATTGCCAGGGGGGGATCTATTCTGTTTATCTCATAGCTTGTAGAGGCCACCAACACCGCTTGGCTTGTGGCCACATCACACCAATTTCTACTTGTGTTGTCACAGTGCCTTCTTACCTCTCTTACCTCCTTGTCTCTCTTATAGAAGGCCTCTTTAATTACATTTAGGACCCACCTGGATGACTGAGCATCGTCTCCCATCCCAAGATTCTCAAATTAATCACATCTGGAAAGTCCTTTCTGTCATGTAAGGTAATATATTCACAGGTTCCAGGGATTGGTATGTGGACATCTTTGGGGGGCCATTATTCAGCCTACCTTGGGAGGTACTAAATATTATGATAATATCTATCATTACTACACATTTTTCATGACACTAGATGCTTTACACACTTTATATCCCATAACTCTCTTCTTTCTCTGCCTCTCTGCAACATGGTAATGATTAAAGATGGTATTTAAAATATTTAAAAACTTATACATCAGGGCACTGAGCAATCAGATTGGATTCCAGACATAGTTGTGGAGTCGTCACAGCTGTGTATCTGATAGAGTTCCACGTGGTCCCAGGAAAGCATTCTGGAAAGCCATAATGTGCAAATGTGAGCCTACTGATTAAATTCTCAGCCTAAGGAGAAGCTTACTGAGCCACCTAATGGAGACAGGCCCTCTGCAAGGTACTTTCCATGCATTAACATAATTTATCCTTATTTTAACTTTCTTGGAGGAGAGGCTGTTATCACTATTTTACAGATGAAGAAAATAAGGCTCAGAGTAGTTAAATGACTTGCCCATGTCACAGGCTCACTATGATCACCAGGAGCCAAACCTTGTGTGATTGTAACTTGCCTTTTGCTGCCATCAGGTTATACTGAGTCTTATGCAAAAATCTAATATAATAATATAGTCTAGAAATACTTAAGGATTATCAAAGCAATATGATGGTCTGTATAATGAATTAAATATTAGATTTGTAAAAATAATGTAATAAGCCCTTCTTCAATGACAAGAGTCAGTGCGGCCACTGCTGCTCCTCAACAGAGAGGGTCTAATCATCGTATCAAATGACTCACTCAGTTAGTTCTCAGGAGGGGCCCAGAAAGGCTCATTCCCACAAGCGCATTGCCAAAGGAATCTAAGTGGTATCACATGGGCCTCCCAAGCATGGGGCTTGGCACAAGAAAGTCTCTGGCTGTCTAATATCCCTACCACTGGCTTTTCTACCAGTGCCACATATCTTTCCCAGCATATTCAATGTAATTTTTGAAGTTATACAACAGTAAAATTAATTATACTCTTCTTGGTTTGCTTAGGCCTACAGAATTTAACAGCCGCCAACTATATAAGACATTGAATGATGAGTTTCAAAATAAACTTTGGCTGGAAATATCACAGTCATCAACCCTCATCATTACTTGGAAATATCATATTCATTTTTTGTTTGATATGCAACAACTGTATTTATTTATGTGAGCCTGACATTTTTTTGCTAGTGTTCAGAGAGAATAATTATTTAAAGGAACCATGAGAGAAATCAAGTGCAAATTCATAAGATAAACACAGTTTAAAATATTTCAAATCATGGATTATCACTGGATCCAGGTGCAAATGTCCTACTCTTCATGCAAACACCCTTGTAGAGACACTCGGCACACGATAATTTAACACACCTATCAGCGCCTTCAAGGTATCACAAGGAGAAAGTTTTGTTTATTTTCAGCAACATCCAGTTCCCTAACACATGGTAATTCCTATATTTGGAAAAAAAGGGTATGAGCTCATCAGCAGAGCACATCACAGTGGTAACTCAAACAGGGTGGCTGATGACATAGGGAAAGGTGTTGGTAAATTTACACAGGCCATTAACCTAATAATTTATTCAACTTTCTCTGCAAATTCCCATGAATATATCCACGAAGGAATATATATTCATATCCTTAAAATCTTGTTAAAAGAACATTGGGTAATTCAAAAAAATCTTGTAATTCTGGGGAGATAAAATGAACAAATCCTAAATCTCCTTTATGACCTAACACTGAAGTCAGTGTTGTCACCCCACCAAAGAGACCAGGCAAGAGCTTTTGTTGCCTGGTTACCCCCATGTCCTCACAGGTCTGGGTGCTTAACTTAGGGAAATGAATTCAATCCAGCAAATGATCCTTGATTTGGACACTTCAGGGGTCCATCAGTTTACTCAAACCAAACAGTGCTTTGTTTAAAAATGGTCTTAGAATTTCATTCATTCCTTGAGGGTGGGGACAAGAGAAGGAGAGAGACAGAGGACATGAAATACACACAAACCCAAAATATATTATTTTTAAGTATTTTAACTTATGATAAACGTTAATGTCAGCACTGGCTGCAAGGATGGGAATTCACTGTGAGATGTTATCAGAGACCAGAAAAATCCAATATACTTCAATTACCTGCATGCTACTTTAACTCAGAGAGCATGTTACTAATGGTTTTCCATCATAGCACAAAATCAAAGCAAGAATATAGTCACGTTAATGCTATTTTGTGGGTAGGGATGGGGAGAGAATGAGCAATTATGAAATCCTAAAGCTTAGGGAATCAGAGAATATTATAAGCATTATGTTAAAATGTTTAGTGCCTATAAATTCATTTTTAATAGATGTATAAAGAGCAGAACTAAGATGCTTAGTTGAACATTTTTCCAAACCATTCTCATACCATTTCAACGGAGAAAAAAAGGATGAGCATTGTTGTTTTCAGTTTATGCATGTGATCTTTACATAAAGTTTTAAATTTCATAAATTGTCCCTAATTTGTTTCAGCTAAAAATTAGAGATTAATTTATCAATTTATAGTTGGCTCTCACTAATACTTATAATATCCTCTACTCTGAGCCCATTTGTTTACTTATTCATTGATTTACTCATTCATTGGTCCTATTAATATTTATGAGTACTATTTTGTGCCAGTGGCTATGGTATGTCTCAAATATTCAAGAGTGAACAAGAGAATGTTCTCTGCCCTCGTAAAGTTTCTAGTGAAGGTGAGAAGACAGATTTTGGACAAAGAATTTCAAAAACAATTAATTAAATAAAATGACTATTATAAAGGAGGTATAAAGCACATTCTAAAAGCATATAACTCCTAACCTCTTAATGTACATTACTTTTCAGCTGAAGAAATCAAAGCTAGGACTGAAATATGGAATTTAAGTGGCAAGTTTTTATTCTGACATATTTTTATTTTTAAAGGGATTTCTTAAACACCACTAAAAGATCTTTCTTATTTTTATTTTATTTTAAATTCCAGTATAGTTAACATACAGAACACTACAAGATCTTAAGATTACTGCTTTTAATGTTATGCATATTATCAAACTGATACATAAAAATTAAACAATCAAAATGAAATATAAATGATATATTTATATCACCATCATTTGGAGGATTAGGGAAGAATCAATTTTTCTTGAAAGTCATACTCATTTTTTAAAAATCCCATATACTACAAGCATTTTAGTATGTTGGTCTAAGATGTCTCTGGCCCTGAAACCATGTAATCCTGTGTCTTTAGTTTAATCCACACCAAAATATTTGTGTATAATTTCTGATTTTAAGACACTTTCTAGGCTTATTAAAACCTACAGATGTCTTTTCTTCAGCATTAAAATTATACCCTGAGGAATGATACCACTGTACTGAAGTTTCTTCATTCTCTTTTGGATGATGACAAATACAGCTATTTGCAGCACGATGACAGTTCCCTTAATATTCCGGAACATACTATGTGTTGCAGAAAATAAACTCTAAGTATATTGTGAGCATTATATTTTATCATTGACTTAGAAATAGATTTTGAATGCCAAATCCACGCTATTCACCAAACCAGAAACACGTCCACTTTCAAGTTACCTAATTGTCTTCACTTCTTGAGGTGAACTCTTTAAATTTCACTGAGTACAACACTGAACTCATTCCTTTATCTGTAGCTTCCGTCAGCCACAAGTTTCATATTTTACTAGGCTCTAAGCATAACACTCTTTTGAGTCTTTCTAATATAAAGACTTACAGCTCACCATACACACGCACAAGAATCAACACCTCTTTTTTGGTACAAATGCATCGTTGTATAAAAAGACAAGAGTGCCAACGTCGCCAGCAGGACACAAACTGCAGGTGCTTTCCTCATAGTGAAGTAGGACTTTGTGATCACCTGTCTCTACCCTCTTACCCATATTTTCTGTTAAAAGAAAAAGTAAATGCTGATGAGCTTGCTGGGGGGGTGGAGACTTCACCTTTGGACACAGAATGACAATATCCTAATTCAAGTTGTGTATGGCTGCAGTCCCTGTCATTTATTTTGCTATTACTGTAACCAAATGAGTGAATCAGGTTTCATCTTGATTATGTCCAACTATTACTCAGAGCCTTACACATTGTGGACATTTTATCCATGTTCTTAATCATTGAAATTGGAATTTGGAGTATGAGGTAATGTTCAAAAAAACAAAATGACCAGTTATATATTATTGGTATAGGTGATATTCGGCGTGTGCTCATTCAAGACTAATGTCACCTTAAAATGACCTACTTCTCCACAATGCCAGAGGCAGTCCCTAAGTAATATGTCAGATAATAGACACTGGCATTAACTCTCTCAGTGCGCTTTTGTTTCATTTACTTCAGGACATATGAGGTAATATTTTAAGCAATAAGATGTTTTTGGCTTCTTTAATATTTCTACTTACAATTAGGTGGACCTGGAATTCTTTTATAACTGTGAAATTTCATAAAGAAAAATCCCTTCTCACTATGAAGTAGAATACTTCAATTATTTTGGCTGATCAAAATAAAAGCTCATGAAAGTCTCGTGGACTCTGATTATTAACTTTAGTTTTATAATTCAGCTGTCATTACTAGCTCTGTTAACAACACCAGTCATTAAGTCATAAACTGCTCAGAATTTTTATTTTGAGAAGTAACTTCTGCATGAATAAAACTCCAGGATTAGATAGATAGATATAGGCACACAAATATGATTTAAAAATAAAATCTTAAAAAAATATTTAAAATAACACAGGGTCCAAAATATATATACATATATATATACATATATATATATATACATATGTGTGTACACACACACACACACACACACTATATCTATATATAGATAGATACTATCTATCTATCTATCTATAGATAGTATCTATATCCCAGTAGTTGAAAAGTGAAAATGTTGGTTGATGGTCCTGTGTTTGGCTTATTTCTCCAGAGAATTTTGTACCTACAATCACAGTTCTATACAGTACTTTTGGGGTACTGTTGTCCAGAGCTTCCCTTTCTCTTGGGGAAAAATATGGGTCACCCTCTGAGAACAAGCCATACTATAGAGGAAAGCACAGCTAATTCTTTCAACAACCAGAGACCCTTCTATGCCCTGCCAGGGCAATGTTACACATCTATTACATGGAATACAATTTCAATGGTCACATTTGAAAATAACTGAATTCTCAACCAAAGGATACTCATTTAGACCCATAGCTTATTTTCTCCTAAATAAGTATATTTTGCTCTATATCAAATGTTATTCTCTTGCCTGGGTTATTTCTACCTGCAGGAAACATACAAAATGAATTAAAACAAAAACTGTGGGGAAAAGGATTAAGACTGAATACCTAACACATTCATAGGACATTCCAAAGTTTAGCTCTGTCCAGAATGCTACAATATTCACAGACGGCAAGAAGCAGCTCAACAAATATAAAGAGGTAATTACATTTGCAAAGTCATTATCAATGAGTAAGAAAGGGGAAAAAAAAGTTCAAGGAGTTAGGACATCACAAAGATCAATGGCATCAATGGCCACTCTGTGCCATCTGCATCGAACACCACAGTGTGCAGGGACCGTACAGAGAGAGTGAGAACAGAAAAAACCAACATCACTTATGAGTGGGAAAAAAAAAAGTAAAAGCTTAACAATGAAACCAAGGTGGAGGAGAGGTAAGAAAGGAGACGTGAAGAAGGGAAGGGAAGAAAAGTGAAGAAAGACAATACACAGATACAAACAAAAGAAGGAAGTACCATGAACTTCTGTGTCCTCACTATACAATTTTCCTAATGATACCGGAGGGTGATGAGAAGCCCTTCAGTGACTGCTCATTGCCTTTCAACTCATTTCAGCAGAAAGCTTGGGTAACTGCTACACCAAAAAACTCATAAAAGAAAATACCAATATATGTATGAATCATATTCCAACTTCCACTCCTGGAAATTGCCTGACTTCTTCATTGTCAGTAAAATACTGAGTCTTCCTTGAATGAAGTCATCATCACAGCATTTTCTAGCTCAATTCAAAATACAAAAGACCACTGGCCTGTATTCAATGTCTTTTCCAATGTCTTTTCCAAATGAGGCTTGTAGGCGATACTGAGAACTGGAAGCATCAACCCCCCAATTGCATCAAAAACTGGGGATGTACTGCATGGTGACTAATATAACAAAGTAAAAATTATTTAAAAAAAAAGAAGTTTATACTGAAACTCTGCTCAGATGTCTGTCATATATGAATGATAAAGAGGAGAAGTAGCAATAGTGGTAAAATTTATAGAAAAAGCATGGCCAACAGCTGTGATCAGTGTGCATGCTAAATGAATTTCCTTCAAGAGAAATAGCAGAGTATTTGGGGTAGGTGACTGCTATAAGTGAGCTCCGGATAATCACGGATTCTTCTTATTCAATGATTCCATAGATCTATAATTTGAAAGCACAATGATATATTTCAAAAGGGAAGTTGAGAGGCTCAATCTCTGGGCTCTGCTCTCAATGTTGGGCAACTCGCCTTTTCTTTCTGGGCCTGAGTTCCCATATCTTTAATATAATGTATCCTTTTCAGCTTTTAGAATTTATGACTTTTCATTTACAACTGCATTTGGTGATCACCATTTGGCACAAACAAGCTGGCATGTGGGCACAGTTGCATACATGCACATGCGTGCACACACACAAATTTCTAGCTTGATATTAGTATGACTTTCTATGGCCCACGTAGAATTTACACTCGTTTTATTAAAGATCAGTGTTTATCTAACCTAAAGATTTCTTTGGATAGAACATTTAACGACTCACAAGAAAACCTATTCCAATATCTCCTAACACCAACTGAAAGGAATTTTCTCACGTACATGAACAATTGTTTTAAAATTGAAATTTCACCATATTTTAAGGTAAATAAAAACAGTGTGTTCTTCTATGATTGAGGTAGGTCATTGAATGCCAGCTTATATTTGATGAAAGCAGTCTTTGCACAGAAAAAAATTGGAAACTAAGGGATATTTAGAGGATGAAAATAAAAGCTATAAAGGTGTTATGCAAAATGGAAATAAAGACCCGTAATAAGTCTGGTAAATATCCAAAATTTTAAAACATGAAAAGTAATACAAGTATTAGGACATGCTTATCTTCACATGCAGTCGTGTGGGCCATCTGCAATGAGGCCTCTGAAGGCTCGTACGCCTTAGAAGCCTAAAGTATGCCCCCTGCATTTAGTCATGAAAAAATTTTAAAAGAGTGATATGAAGTCAATAAAAATTGGCAACAAAATTTTGTCCAAAGTGAATGCGAAGCTATAGATTCTCAGATACCAGGAGGGTAGTTTCTTGCACCGTCCAGCAAGAACGTTCTACAGGGCTCTTCTTCTGTCACCCATCTATTGAAATTTAGTGTTCCTAGGATTCCAGCCAACTCACTTTCATGGAATAATCTCCTTTACTCTTACAGGTTTAACAACAGCTTATATCTGATGAGTTCTAAATATGTATCTCCAGCTGCAACTTGTACACTTCAACGTCTACCAGTCTCTGTAACCTGTGTGTCTCACAGGAACCTCAAAGGCAACATGTTCAAATTTAACTCACTATCCTCCCCCTCAGACTAGCTCATTCTCCTCTGTTTTCTTTTTTTTAAGATTTTATTGTTAAGTAATCTCTACACCCAAAGTGTTGGTCTTGAACTCAACCCCAAGACCAACAGTCACATGCTTCACCGAAGGAACCAGCCAGGAGCCCCTTGTCCTCCTATTATCTTCCCCCCGCCCTGACAGTATGATCATTCAGCCAGGAAATCAAGCTAGAAATACAGACATTATTCCTGACTGTCTCTCACTCCCAGCCTCCAAACAGGCAGCAAGTCATGTTGATTTTTACTTTCTAATTCTTTAGGTCTAATTTATCTTGCCTCCATTCGGACTACCTTTGGACAGGTTCTTATATCTTACCTTGGCTATTAAAATAACATTTTAGCTGATCTTCTGCCTCTTAAATTTATTCTTTGTGCAGCCAACAGAGGGATCTTTGAAAAACACAATTCCATCCATTTTTCTCCCCTGTTGAACATACTTCAGTATCTTCTGAGGCCTTTGATGTTACACACAGGATTATTCCCTTGAGAGCTGAGCCCTCTCAGCCAACCCCTCCAAGTTCATCTCTCATTACTCCATGACATATTTGTTTTGTTTTAGCAACACTAGAATACTTGGATTCCTCCATATATCTGGCCTTAGCTAATATGTCTGTGTTTTCAATATGCCTTCTTTGCCCAAAAACACCATGATGTTCTTCTTTAATCTTTCCTATATCAACCAAAATAAATCTTTCACATCTGTTAATATTCAGCTCTGCCAACCTCCTCTCAGAAGCCTTTCTTCATTCCCTTCCTCTTCAATAACCCCTCCCTTTTGTGCTTCCCAGCCCTGGCATACTAGCTCTCTCTTCCACTTAGAACACTGTATTGCTCTTATTTTCTTATTTCTGGGCTGTTCTCTCTCACTAGTGAGCTATGAGATCACTGAGGTCAGAGTATTTGACTAGCACAATATCTGGCACTCCATAAATACTGAATTAAATAACTAATATAAATATGATTCCAGATTCCTAACTTCAGTGTTTTGCTCATGTAGAGTATTTAAATGAGATCTGGATATAGGTGCTTATAACTAAAGTCATTTTTTCACTTGAAGGAAATAGATGACATATTTAGAGAAAAGTTAAGTTACATAATTCCTGTCTCTAGGTTTGGAACACAGTATTACAACTGACTGCAATCGTTTTGATATAAAATGTTTTTGTAAGT
Source organism: Ursus americanus (assembly GCF_024610735.1). Taxonomy (NCBI): domain Eukaryota; kingdom Metazoa; phylum Chordata; class Mammalia; order Carnivora; family Ursidae; genus Ursus; species Ursus americanus. The sequence continues at coordinate 42,163,300 of NC_142131.1, read as the reverse complement.
ATGACTGTTCTGGACAGAAACTTAATGAGATTTTCCAAATCTGCTGTTTTATAGCTTGTTGAGTTTAGATACTTGGTTTAAAGTATAGAAAAATTACAAGAAAATATCCTAGAATTGACTCTCAGTTTAGCTAAACCCATGGAAAAGCAAGAGGCCAAAATTTGATGTTTAGAAGATGTTTGAGGGCACCTGGTTGGTGCAGTCAGTTAAGAGACTCTTGGTTTCGACTTAGGTCATGATATCAGGGTGGGGAGATGGAGCCCCACCTCAGGCTCCCCACTGAGTCCGCTTAAGCTTCTCCCTCCCTCTCCCTCTGCCCCTCCTGCTTGTGTGAGCTCTCTCTCTAAAATAAATAAACAATTTAAAAATAAAATAAGATAAAATAAAGGACACTTGAAAAAATGGTGAGATTTTAAAGGATCCTGAATATATAACGAAAGCTTTGAGCATGTTGAGTGATGGTGATTGCTCTCACTCCTGTCTCAGAATCGTTAAAACTCTACCAGAGTATGACAAAAATGAGTAGTGTAATAAACCCTGGGCACTCTTGGTTTTATTTTTATTTATTTTATTTATATTTTCTGCATTTAATCTACTGATTTTATATGGTGCTAAGAGAATACTACTCTACAAGCGGTTTCCCAAACAAAGAAAGCAAGAGTTAAATGATAAATCCCTTTAAGAATTATTTATACTTTGTAAAATATTCCTCTTTTGTTTTGGATTTTAGCACTGTTATTGTGAAAATTGTCTATCCAAATTTATAAAGATATAAAATGAAAGTAATATCCTCGGAAAATGCCATCTGTACTCTTAACTTGTCTCCTGGGGGAAGAGAAGATAAAATAAACAAGGCCTACTGAAAAGTATTTCTATAAGAAGCTCTTTTATGGAATAAAGCTAACAGGGAACTGGCAAAAGAAAGATCATAAATGTTCGAACAGCCCATAATAACATCTGCAAGGTCACTGTTAAAACACAATAAAAGAGTCTATACTGCCAACCTCTTAATCCCCTGTAACATTTTAGAGAAGAAAAGGGCAAGGTAGTATTGTCATTCATAAGATAGAAGCCAAATGATAACACCGTAATAGGAAAATCCTCCTTGTCCATTTTTATTAAGAAAAATAAATTCCAAGTCATAGTTATTTACTGTTATAGAATCCTGAATGGTTACCTTAACTCAAACCTTTATGTCAAACAAAAAATGTACACACAAACACACATATACATTTTTATTGAAAGGTGCCTCCCATACTGATACAGTGTTTCTAGACTCTTTGGGAAACTAAAAACAAAATGAAATTAGAAATTCTAATATATGTACTTGTTTTTTCAATAAGACTATACTTCCTCTTTTCTGCATGATACTGTAATGGCAGGTATATGGCATTATGCATTTGGCAAAGCCCATAAAACACTGAGAATTTTGCTAAGAATTGCCCACTTTTGTGTTGTGGGCATCTGAAAATGCTGGTACCAACTGTCTGTAATCTTTGCACTTCCTGGTTTCTTAAATTCTAGTAGCAACTCTCCTGATTCCCAAACTTTCAGCTCTTGGAACAACTGTATAATTTTATAATTACTTGTATTATATACTGTCCTGTGTGAAACTCCTAGAATACGGTCATATATATTTATTACCTCTCTCATCACAGATGCCACCACAGGGAAGAAATGTACAAATCCATAATGGTAGTAAGGTACCTGAAGAATCATCAGAAAACAATATTTAACAAACAAAGGAGCCAAAGCAGATAAAGAAGTGATACTTAATGAAAAAAGGTAAAATAAACCATGGTTTGAAGTATCTAGAAAGGATATGAATGAGGGAGAAAGAAATTGAGATTGTCTTGTCCAACCAAAAACGTTTAGATATCCAAAACATCAAGTACAGTGAAGCCAGGAAAGAGTACAGGAGTGAAAAGGGTAACTAATAATAAGAGTTATAACACTAAGTCTCTAAATATAGAGGTAGCCATTACGTCTCTCACTGCAAGAGGGAAATATTTGAAGACCCTTCACTAAAAACAAAAACTTCATTAATATAAGTAAGTAAAGGAAAATACTAATAGCTCCACACAGAAGTCCTGCACAATCTGCCATGTTCAGATCCTTCATAAAACCATCAATCCAGCCCCATCCCCCTAAAGCAAAATGCAAGTTCATTCAGCTTTTCATCCCTTGAACTTGAATAAAGATGATCATGGCTCATCAGGAATCTGAAGAAAACCTGCCTTGAAAGAACCAAACGAAGGAAGGTAAAATGACCCACATGAAAAAAATAATTTGGAGAAAATTTGTTAATATTTTCAACTACTATCTTAAGAGAAATGTAAGAAAATCTTCCTTCACTATAACAAGATCAAGATGTCACGGTAATGTAACAATCAGAGAACAAGAAAGAGCTAATAAAAATAGGCTTGCTAAAATAAAAGAGTCAATGGAAAAGTTAGAATATAAATATGAGAGAAGTTCCTAGAAAGTAGAATTTTTAAAAAAAAAAAAAAGATTTTATTTATTTATTTGAGAGAGAGAGAGAGAAAGAGAGAGCAGGAGCACAAGTCGGGGAAGGCAGAGGGAAAAGCAGACTTCCCGCTGAGGAGGGAACCCAATGCAGGGCTCGATGCGGGGCTCGATCCCAGGATCCTGGGATCATGACCCGGGCTAAAGGCAGACACTTAACCGACTGAGCCACCCAGGCGCCCCTAGAATTTCTTTAAAAGACAAAAAATAAGATAGGAAAGATAAGAGATAGTGAAATTCATCTAAGAGATTCTACATCCAACTAATATTCCTGGAATAAGAGAATGGAGAATATTGAAGATGATAAATTATCACAGAAATACTGTTAGAGTATTTGCAGAGCTTATGGATCCAAATCTGTAGATTCAAAAGACCCACAGCAGTGGGTAGAGGTTGCACCGATAAGCTAAGGCTGCCTAGGGAATCTGCTAGAGGGCTGCAAGGGAAATCTTATCAGCCACCAGAAGAAGCCACCCAGGTACAAGGCTGAAGACTACGTCAACCACTGTTTTCATTCCACTCCTGGAATCATTTCGTCTATTCTCACAAGTTTAACTGTAATCTGCATTTGATGACTCCTAAAAATTGTATCTCTAGTTAGAACTTCCATACCTCAAGACCTGCAAGTCTGCTCTACCTCATATCTTGCAAGAAAGTCAAATGTACCATGTTCAAATTTGATTTACCATCCTTCCCCACATAGTAGCTCTTCCTTCTGTTTCTTTATTCCTCCTGTTCCTGTTTTCCCTTTATGCTGTAGGGGCCAAGGGCAGGCCACCCCAACATGTGCCACTTTGGCATGCAGATTATTTTAAGCTGAAAACAAACAAGACCCAAACACTCAGAAAGAAACTTTAACCTTCCCCCTAACTGCCTAAAAAAGAATTTAGATAAGAGGACCTGACCCAGTAAGAGAGCTGTCACCATAGATAACCACATTATAATTTGAACCAGGGGTGGTAGACAGGGAGGAATTTAGCAAAGTCTGTTTGTTAAAATTCTTGGCTATGTCCCATTGTTTCTCAACAGTCGAAACATTTACTCTTCTGTATCCTTCTGTGAATTGCTTTTTTTCCCTGTGAAGTTCCAGATCCCTACCTCCTCCTTAATTCAGTATGACATATATTACTCATTTTGCCTGATGGTCTTTGGAGTCTCACATTTATGCAGATTCTCCACACATATGAAATTACACTTGATTTTTCCTGTTGATCTGTCTCATGCCAATTTAACAGAGTCCAGCTATAAGAATCTTGAAAGATGGAGAAAATTTTTTCAACCCAACAATTGGACAATCATCCATCAAATAGAAACAATTCGATATTTGGGAGTCATGCTTTATTCTGCTCTCTCACATCAGCATACAAACAGCCACAGAGTTCTGTCAATTTTGCTTGCTTTAAAAAAAACCCTCCAATCCATCTTACCTTTTCCATTCTTACTAGCTTTATGTTGAGTCATATAAATTTGCAGCAATCAAAGGTAGTATTGGCAAGGAACTAGACAAATTTATTACGGAACAGAATACAGGTCAAAACCGGACCATGTATATATAAAAATTACCACAACAACATGGAGATCATATCATGATCAAGGTGGCATTTTAAGTAGATGAGGAAAATATGGCTTTTTCAGTATATGGTGATGGGATCAGGGGTTATCCATTCAGAAAAAAAATGAAGTTATAATCCTTTATGGCATAAGCATAATCACATTTACAGACAAATTTAAAACTTAAATGTAAAAAACAGAACTACGGAAGTATTAAAAGAAAAAACAGGAGATGATATTATAAGACCTTGGATTAAAGACTTAACAGAGGAGATAAGGAAAATACAGTATGCAAATCACTGAACACAAAGCAGTAGAGGCTCCTATCTTCCCTCTGTGGTATAAACAAGAGTGATCGTGAAAACTGTAAGCCAGTTTTTCCCAATGCATTGCTTTGCTTTGCTCCATTTCTCTTCCATATCTATCCTATTAAACTTTTTTAGAACCTTGTTCTTATTCTCTGAACTTCCTCATCTGTATCATCTTGATTTTCAAGCCTAAATGCTCCAAACTGTGTCAGCCATTGCCCATGGAGGCTCCCTACCTCTCTGTCCATCAAATGCAAAACTCGCAAGTAAGTTAGAGTTACCCTATGTAGCACTCACTGTATTTCAGGCTTTGTACCAAGCACCTTACATACCTCATTTTTAATCTTCAAGACAACTTTCAAGGAAGGTTTTGTTATAACCATTTGGGTATAATTGTTTCAATCTCAGTCTCTTTTTCTTAGGAAAACCACTTATCATTTTTTTTCCTTTTTTTAAAATTTAAATTCAATTAATTAATATATATTACTACTTTCAGAGATACAGTTCCGTGATTCATCAGTCTCATATAATATCCAGTGCTCATTATATCACGTGCTCTCCTTAATGGCCATCAGCCAGAGCCAGTTACCCCATCCCCCACCGCCCTCCCCTCCAGCAACACTCAGTTTGTTTCCTATGAATAAGAGTCTTTTATGGTTTGTCTTCTTCTCTGATTTTGTCTTGGAAAACCACTTTTCTAAAAAGCTGATATACATTTACCTTAAATAATTTACATATAAAGGAAAGAACAATTGATTGAATGAAAACAAACGACTATACAATTTCCCCACCAAACAGAAAGCATTAACATTAGGTAAACATGATTCCAGACATCTTTCTAAGAATGAATTATGACAGGTGGTTTGGTGGACAGAGAGAAAAAGAAATGAGAAAAATATTTTCCTAAAACATGAATTATATACTATTTTTTTTGAAATTATTAAATTTAATTGTAATTGATATCAACAGAATGAAAATAACTTGAAGATATAATTATTAAACTTCATATAACCACAAGATATTGTGTGAGAAAAAGCAGACAACTCACTCTCCTCCACTTCGAAGAAAAAAAAAAGAGCATCTTAGTGTTTTCACATTCTCTCCTTCTACCCTCCTTTCCCTTCCTCCCATTCTCCTCTCTCTTCTCCTAATTGTTATTCTTACAATAACCAGATTTATAACATGTATAGTCTCTCTACAATCCTAATTCCTATCATTGTTTAGAATTCATCCTATAGATGAATTTATTATAGAGCATTTACTCTGGAATATTCCTTATAAGATTTACCACTATTTCTAAGTTGTGCGTGTGTGGGTATTTGATTAGTACATTTTTTTTCTCCCCAAAGACTTAGCTTCCATCAAGTCAGGGACCACTGTCACACCACGCCTCCTGCAATGCTTGACACAGAAAAAGTATTCAATACATATTTGTTGGGTAAAGAAGCAAAAGTGTTAAGGGCCCCACGGAAGGAGCATATAGTACAATAATAATGGGGATTCGAAAGAGGGTGAGGTACTCAAGAAAAATTTATAGAAGATGAAATCTTTGAGGACCACTGGATTGTGCTAGATGACAGTGTCACGGGTTAATCTGTATTTTTATTTGAGGGGTGGAATGGAGTAGGAATCAGCAGGAGACTGGCCCAATGAGATATGTAAGTGACATAATTTTATACATTTATGTGTGTTTTACACACAGAAAACTATCTTGAAGGATAATACCTAAACGTTAACTGGAGTTATCTGAGGGCAAATTGATTCCAAATGACTTTTTCTCTTCTTCCTATCTAGCTCTAAAGTCTGTCTCATAAACACGTATCACTTTTATCATCAGATGAAAAATAATAAAGCAATTTTCATTTTGGGAAGATGCATATCCGTAACAATTAACATCTATGGAGGGCTTACTTTGTGCCAAAAAATGCTCTAAATACTTGAACAGTATTGATTCATTTCATAGTTGAAACAAAATGGTGGGGTAAGATTTATTATTGTGCTCATTTTATGGATGAAGACTATTAAAACTAACAGAGGTTAAATACTTTGCTCAAGGTTGTATAGCTATTAAGGAGAGGAACTAGCATTTGAAACCAAGCTGTCTAGCACCGGAGTTTATGCCATTACCCAAAAGTACCCCTCAAAGCAGAGCATCATTTTGGTAATCTGAGCTCTCTTCATCTGGTTTTCAATTAGAAGAAATCCAGGCAGCGTTACTGACAGACACAGACAGCCTCCACTGTGCAATCTCATTTTCCGCTCATCCACTTTAAAATAGGAAGACCTTCAAGCTTGTTCATTTGACTCTCCCTACCAATAAGAGGCCACAAGAACACCTAGGAACATGCCATTCAAAATCCTTTAAGATGCTGTATCTTGAACAAGTTGTGTATGAAATCAAACCTCTTTATTTTTTCTCCAACCTCTTTTCTTAGATTAAATCCATGGATAATTCATCACCTTTCCTCAACGGGCCATTTCCAATACCTTCAATTATACTGGCATTTCTTATCCTAATATAAATGTCATCCCTCATCAGGGTCACATAATGAAATGCAATGTGCTCTCTTTGCCGGAGTTTTCAAGGCCGTTTGGCGACTGCTGTTCTGTATACCTAATGCATCATTCAGCACTGACTTAACTAAAAAAAGAGCAGGACCTGCAGGTAATTCTTACCCTCCAGGCAAAGTCCATGCCTTAATGTAGGATGGAAAACCAAACACACTAGTGAATCAATCCTAATAAATACACATCTTGCATTGTGACTTCTGGGCCTTTTTGGTTTCCTTTTTTTGCTTGACTCAGAAAGATTCAGAGAAGCAGGTTTTGAGTAAAAGCTTCTTTCTCCAGAGAAGTTCTTTATTCTCTATTAAGAAGCTGGATAAGTCAGATAGAATCTATGTTTCATCAGACTCCTTTATAGCTAGGCTATTTCAAATACGTGTGTGTGTAGGACCTAGTCTTTTTTCATGTATGAAATCTGTGTTTTCCATGAACTTTCTACATTATATCTTACGGTGGTTAAGTGTGTGAGTAGGTTGCATGACCCTAAAATTTTTTCGATGCTTTAAAAGATACCGTGTGTCCCTGCCCACAGCATATTCTTCCAGGGTAGTTCTACTTAGTTCGTGGAGATGTTTTTGAGCCATCTCCTGATAGCCTAGTAGAATTTTTACAACCAACTTGGTTCACTGAAACAGTTGACCTAGAAAACAGAGGTGAAATATTTAATTTGGGGTCTAGAATCATTTAATTCAGCTAACCATATAATTATCAACTCTTTGTCTCATTCTGTATTGTGTGACTCCTGCTTAATGCATAAAAGCACCTCAGGAAAAGGACCAATAAAATCTAGGTTGAAACAACACTTTTTCTCATTTATGCTTTTATTAGGTGAGTCATCTCTTTCATAATCATTATTCTGCCTTGGTCTACGTTATTTAAGTTCCTTCTTTTAACTAATCTCATTTGCTTCCATCTATGCTGATCTGCATTGTTTTCTCCTGAGACACAGTGAAAAGAAAATTGTTGTGCTTTTATCTACTCATGTGTTCTTTCTCTAATCCAGCGGGGAGCTCAGTACTCAATACAGCGTTTTACTGTCACACGATTACATCGTCATCCATCACCATCTATAATTTTTCCAGAGAAACCACTCTGCTTTTCTGTAATTTCTGACGCTTCTGCAATGATCACAGACAATAAAATAACAAAATAAAAGAGGAAAAGCAATTTCAAAAATAAGAGCAATAAATGGATAGCATTCTCTGCTCTCTTTTGACACAAATAAATTCAGTCCCCTGACATCTGATGTATTCACTCATACATGCCCACATTTCACTTATTCATGTTCCCCGAGTCTCTTAACTCTGGGAAAAAAAAAAAAAACAACTGCTGAGGTGTCTTGCACGCTCGCCTGCTAAGCCCTGCTGCTTGCCTCTGCACTGAGGTATGATGAGTGTTCTTTAAAGTGAATCTGGAGCTCGCTTCGGCAGCACATATACTAAAATTGTAACGACACAGAGAAGATTAGCATGGCCCCCGCGAAAGGACAACATGCAAATTCGTGAAGCATTCCATATTAAAAAAAAAAAAAAAAGGAAAAAAGAATAAGGTGAATCTATGTGGCAGACTAGGATAGCAGGAAAACAGATTGGATGGGCCCAGTTATAGGTCTCTTCACCTGGCTTTGCAAATATAAACTTGGAAGGAAAGCTCAGTCTATTTTCTTAAACATCTGGAAAGAAGACACACTAGAGTTCTCCTATAATTTTCTTATCAATTGTTCCACATCTCAAAAAAAATAAATGAACTGTTATTATTTCTGTAAATACAAGAACATACCTAAAATTAAGAAAATCTAATTGAGCTTGGAAGAAAAACTATATTAGAATATCACTATGTCTTGATGGATCCCCAATTTTCAACATTTGGAGAATTTCAGCACCTCCCAGCTTATTTAATTTACCAGCATGGTTTTCCCAACCTCTTGCTTCTAAAAATGCTGTAGTTTGTTCTGGCAAATGAAAGATCATTTTGATGACTTCAGAGGACCCCTGAAGCAGATTCCTCCTTCACCTCTTTCTTCTTCGAAGCAATCATATAACAAGTCAGTAAGCCATGTTCCAGGTACAATCCTGGGTGCACACTACTTTAGTACCTTTAATTTTCAAAAGTTCTGCAAGGTTAAGTATTATGCATATTCTGCATTTGCTGAAGAATGAAACTCAGTGTTGGAGAGGGTACATAGCTCTTCAAGTCCTGGCAGGTAGTGAATAATACAGTTGATATTCAGAATCAGGTCTGACTGGCCCCAAACTTGTGGTCTTTCATTCCACAACTCCAGGGTGTATCTGTAGGCTTAACCCTAATCATAGCAGCTTCCCCAGGCAGTAGAGAGCTATAGCACAGAGCTAGTTACAGGTGGGATGTGATAAAGGACATTTCAACATTCAGTGTTTGTGGGCCCTGCTCCTGGGCTCCCAGGGAAGCTACACTTGAACATTTACCATGGTCAGAATAACTTAAGCAAACTTTAAAGTATGGGCTCTGTGTCTGCCCTGAGCATACAGCATACATCTGCTTTGTTAGCAAAAAACCTAAAAGAAACATTTCAAACAAAAGAGTCAAAATTTCCCTAAGTTCCATTTCCATACCTCCAAAATCTGCAACCTTGCACATAATAAAAGCGTAAGATAAAGCTTGTAATTTTCTGAGATGTCCTTCATCATGATGATTTGTAATTCCTGATGTAATGAAAACCATATATAACCCTGTATTAAACATTCTTTCTCTGGAGCGCCCTCTTCTTCCTGAATTCTGTGTATCCCAGGCAGCTGTCCTAACTGGGACTCGAATAAGACTCTCTTCATTTTTTTCAAAAATTCTAAAAGGTTTGTTCACTTTGCATCAATGGGTTCCTGAGGCAGATAAGGGAATATTCCAGAATGAAGGTTAACTATCCCATGTCACAGAGAAGCTATGACTTCTGTGATACCAGTTATATACACAGTTGTCCTAAATGTGCCCAAAATGGAATTTGTGATTTGGCTATTTGCTGTGGCAGCACTATATGCCTGAGTTGATTAGCACAGACACTTTTACTTTGTAAGGTGAGCTAGGAGGGAGATTTATACCTCCATTTGCAGTTGTCGTTTGGTGAGAGGAACAAGAAACAAGAGAATAGGGGCGCCTGGGTGGCACAGCGGTTAAGCGTCTGCCTTCGGCTCAGGGCGTGATCCCGGCGTTATGGGATCGAGCCCCACATCAGGCTCCTCCGCTGGGAGCCTGCTTCTTCCTCTCCCACTCCCCCTGCTTGTGTTCCCTCTCTCGCTGGGTGTCTCTATCTCTGTCAAATAAATAAATAAAATCTTAAAAAAAAAAAAAAAAGAAACAAGAGAATAGTGGGTACTATGGACTGAATTGTGTACCCCCAAATTTATACATTGAAACCCTATTCCCTAATGGTACCATATTTTAAGATAGGGCTTTAGGAGGATATTAAGACCTTATGTGGTCATAAGGGTCTGGTGCCCTTATAGGAAGAGGAAGAGACATCAGAGCTCTCTCTCTCGGCCACGTGAGGAGGACACAGCAGCAAGGCAGCTACCAAAAAGCCAGGAAGAAATCTCACCAAAAATTCAACCATGCTGGCACCATGATCACAGACTACCAGACTCCAGAACAGTGAGAAAATAAATTTCTGTCATTTAAGCCACCCATTCTATGTGACCGTGTTATGGTAGCCTGAACCTAATACAGTGGGGGTTTGGGGAATGTCATGGTGTCCGTCACCTTTCTTCCTAAAACACATCGTACATCACTACACACAAGAGATTCACAAATGATGACTTGGTTTTTAGGCCAAATGAAGAAAGGAGTTATAGTCAAATGAGGAAGTAACTATATTCATTAAAAACAAAACAAAACTCTGAGCACAAATAGTTCTGCTTCAGGGTACAGGTGACAAAATAGAGCATGGAGGTGGGCAAAGGGTCAGCTCCGCCACAATCTCGCATGTATTGGTATCAGAGACCACAGACACATCATCCACAGAGAGAGGGATGGGGCACCACCAAAATGAGGCCCTGCCTGGAAGGACAGCCTTCCCCGTAGGGCAGCAGGGAAAGGAACTGGGATGAGGGATGACAAGGAGCACAATTGTTTGCAGGGCGTATAAAACACTGGAGACTCTCAGAAATAAAGGGAGGAGATTGGAACAGGAGGAGAAAGAGTGAGGACAGGAGAGACTGAGGTGCTACAGTCATGCAAAAGGGGAGCCAATGCACACTGAGGTTAGGACAGACAACACTGTTAATGGGACCTTATCTGTAGTCACCGGTTTTGAGGGATCAAGTGACATTCATATTCAAGCAGTGATATTTTATAATATACATTAATGTTTGCTCTTCATAACATGTTTATCATAACAGACTTTTAAAATTTCTGCCTGAAATACAGTAACAGTGTAGTAGCATTCTTTTTCTTTGCCTTCATTCTGTTTTTACAGAAGAAACTGTTTTATTATCCACGTCAGATACTTTCGCCTGATATTTTCAGGAAAAGCTCTGACATGCTACTAAAAAAGCACACATTCTTATTTTAACTTCCATAAATGTTTAGGTTAGTCAGACATTGCTCTGCTTCTAGAAATATCTATCTCTTAATGTAAAATGATCTTCCCAGGCATAAAAAATTGCCAGGAAAACATACTAAGTGACATGATGCTCACAAGGCTGGTACCTCTGAGAAAAGGCCTAGAAAGAATCTGACAAATTACTGTCAGGTAGCCCATTTAAGAAACACTCACTAAAAGACAGCAGAATCAAATTCCTTGACACCGCTGCAGTCCGTTTTTAAAGCAAGTGATTCAAGCTTTCAGGTTATTTCATACGCATATCCATGCTTTGGCTAAAATTTATTCATCAGTACTGAACATCTCAGATAAGAGACCCAAGTAGCACAAGACAGTAGTCCCAGTGGTTTATGATAGAGCAGCACCTGGAGGGCCCAGGAGAAGAGAACTCCCATTCCCAGAGCAGATCTAGGTATGGGAGCATGGGGAAAACACTGTGCTTGGACAAACAGTGTGGCTCAAGCTACTGGAAGCTGAGAATGGTTCAGGGCCACTAGAAGGGAAGTTGACTGTACAAAAAAAAAAAAAATAAGAGTTGAGAGTGACAAGCATGCCACCAGTCTCCTTCATCTAAGTGCCCCTTTCTTTCCACACACAGGTAGCAACCTACCCGAAGGGATTCCTTTGCCTTGCTGGGCAGCACGTACTCCGGGGACACTGGGTGCTAGCCTGGGCGGGGACTCGGATTCTCATTTACTGCAGGGCTACACTGATGGGCACAGTGACGTGAGACCCCCGTCTTCCGTTAGGGCATCAGAAGCTGAAGAGCACACACTTGCTTCTCTTTGGGGGAGTGAGAAGCAAGCTCCACTCCCTGTGCAGGCTCTTTTATTCTCCCCAGACTTCCCTCCGTTAGCTTTCAGAGATAGCCAATCCGACCACAGACAAATGTGGCAACGTAAATGACATGTCTTCTGGAGATGATGCAAGGCCCGCCTTCCCAGTCCCTCCCAAGCCACCATGTCACACCATCACCTGTGTCATCTATGCAGGGATGTCCCCACTGAATAATCTTTCCAACGCAATGTTGGAATATAATGTACTGGCTTGCTTGGGGCCAAGCTCAGCCACTCCTCTGCCTCAGCTGTTTGTATTAAGGAAACATGGTTAACCTTGTGAGGACTCCCCCACTCACTGGGGTGTAGGCTACCAGGCCTTACTAGAAGAAGAGACAGAGGGGGCCCTTTTCGGCTCACCTAGCACTAAGTCACCATTCTCTCAAATTCTGCTCCCCACCCACCTTTTTCTATCACCCTCTCACCTCCAACTGCTCATTACTTACTTTTAAAAGGTTTTTAGTTTGATTTTTTTTGACTTTCTTCAGTTCTAAATTTCTTTTCTTAATCTTTGATTTTCTTTGCATGTTTATTTTCATGACAAAGCCTACTCTTTCAATACTTTATCTGCTTTAATTTTATCTCTAACCTTTGGCCTCGTTTGTTTCTAACTTTTTATCTATTGTTTTAAATCTAATATATTTCATCCTACCATGAATTTTACCTATTTGGTTGTCTTTTTTGTTAAGATTTTAGTTCTTTTTACCCCCTTCCTTTCTGTTCTTAAATTGCTTTCAACTTAAGAAGAAAAATTTCTTCCCCTTCTAACCTACTTTTCTCTATCTCTTATTTCTAAATTGGTTATGTTCTTCTCTTGTTTTCTTCTCTTTCTCCAGTAGCCTTGTTCACTCTGACCAGGAAAGTCATAAGGCCTTTCTCTCCGTTCTTTTCCAGTACGTGCCCCTCCAGACATCTCTACTTGCCTTTTCAAGGACATCCCTTCAACATTCTAATCCCAAGAAATTCAAAAGACCACAGGTTAATCATTCTCATCAGATCTATAATTCTCTAGATTATTGTTGCCTGCTAACACTTTATGCTATCTAGTTCATGGCTCCAATTTCTAAGTATTTTTAGCACACCTGACATTTGAATTTGGCTTAACTGTGACTACAATTGGCAATAGTCTCTATAAGGATATTTAGATTCGGAGGTCACATATTGCATGGTGCACTGGGTGTTATATGCAAGTAATGAATCATGGAACATTGCATCAAGAACTGGGGATGTATTTTATGGTGACTAATATAACAAAATAAATATTATTAAAAAATTTTTTTGAAAAAAAAAAAAAAAAAGAATCGGAGGTCAGACCTGGGAAGAAACCTTCAATGCCAGTGACTGTCAAACTTCAGTTTTATATTACCTAAAATATTTTTGATAAGCTATTTATTCCCTCATATATTTTCAAGTCCAATTTATTTTTTTCAGAAGTTTAAACATTTGCAAAATAAATAAATAAATAGTTACAAGGAATAGGTTATCCCATTGTAAAATTCAAATTTTAAAATAAAACTGTTAAATAATTTTCTGAAACTGCATCCATGAAATCAAAATGCCATGGTAATTTGGTCTCCATCATCTGTTAAAAAATTTATGAACAAAGACTTCATTAATAACCAGAAATTTAATATTGATAATATTTCCCCGTAAACTTGTATTTCCATTCTATTTACTTAGAAATTGTTATCAAACTTAGAATGTATTTTAAATTTCATTGCATTTTATTGCCCTACCAAATGTCTATGCAACAAAAAAGCATTTAATGGACATTTAATTGTTTAAAACTATACTATGATCATAATGCCTTGAGTATTAAAATTTTCCTTCTGAGTGGAGCTATAGTTATAATCACATAGTTTAGTACATAATTATTCAAAACATTTTATAAGTTTTAATAACTGCTTAATGTAACACTAAAATTTCACTGGAATTCATCTCTTAATGAAACAAATGGTCTTGAATTTCTCAATCTGCTCATTTATTTGAGGGTGAATATATTTCACTGTTAGAATAAATTATATTCTTACATTTAAATTTTATAGTAAGTGCTACAACTGAATAGGTATGTGGGAATGGAGAAAGTTGCATTATGGTAATATTATTAGATCCCTTACAACCCAGACACATGCCAAAAAAGGACCCTGAAACTAAGGATGTGATATCAAAAATCATTCTCAAATGTCTATCAGCTGTAGACTTGAAATAAGTCCTACTTCAATTTTGTTAGAAGTAACAAATTGATATGTACTTCTTTTACATAAAAAAATATTATTCAATCATTAGAGTAATTTACTTTTTTTAAAAAGATTTTATTTATTTATTTGACAGAAAGAGAGAGAGAGCACAAGCAGGGAGAGCTGCAGAAAGGGAGGGAGAAGCAGGCTCCCCCTGAGCAGAGAGCCCATGGGTCTCCATCCCAGGACACTGGGATCATGACTTGAGCCAAAGGCAGATGCTTAACTGACTGCACCACCCAGGTGCCCCAGTAATTCACTTTTGTAATACCGGTACTAGGACAGTATTTCAAATTGTCCTTTTGATTTCTATTGGAAACTTGTTCGATATTTTTCATACCAATGCACCATTGTGAAATCTGTGGTGGGAAAGAGGTGAATGTCTCTTTGTCAAGTGGGAGAGGGACAATTATGAAAAGGGAAATTGGAAAAGAGAACTTGTAACTCTATCTGGATTGGTTCTCAGAAAGATCTGTTTCAGAAAAAGGAACACATATTAACTGAGAGTTTGAAATGGTGTTCTTTAAAGTATGTGCAACGAGGTAACCCTTTGCAATACCTTCCCATATTGCAGAATTCACAGCCTGGGTTTGAAGACCGTAGCTCCATGTAATGCCGGGGTCTGACGTTAGTAGGGCACTACGAAGCGTTGAATCTTTTCAAAGACATGAACGGGAGAAGGTACAATATCGTGTTCCCCAGAAGGCCTCAGGCATAGCTCTACACCAGGTCGAGTCTAACAGCTATTGAAAGATTGGGTCACCTGCCTTCTTGACAGGATCACAGGTTCTTGAGTTCTGAGCAGGCAGGACTGATAAACAGCCTACTTCAATGGTCTTGGACCGCTCTGGAAATTTTCTTGATGAGCAGGGAAGTGACTAATACTTTATTCTTTATTTCTTTATTCCTATGAAGCATTAGAGTCTGAGAAGGGTAACTTCACCAAGGTCACAGTTACTACTTCACATCCTTCTCTTCCTTATTCACATTAAGGGAAGGTTCTTTTCACCCACCCACCTGCCACCCCCCCACTCTACATTACATGAAATAATGTTACTTCTCAATTATGCCTCTGAAAGAGACCTTTCCCTCTTCTTCCTGACCTCTGCTTCCTTTATATAGTACGCACACTTTTCCTCTTTGTTCTGCAGATGGCTACAAAGTCCAACACCAGTGCAGAGGCAATCTGAACTATTACTAGCCTTACTTAGGAATTGATCAGAACGTTATATGCATCACCTGTGCTCACAACTCACTGATTAGCTCTAGTATCACGTCCCTACCCAAACACAATGGAGTCAGTATCTTGTGTCTGGCCAGGGGCAGAATGCCACATACTTGGTGGACAGCACTAGGGTTTCCATAAAGCTCTCTCTTTCTTCATTTCATGCCATGTTCTCTCCCACTCATTTTACCCATCCTGGCCTTCCTTCAGCTCCTGAGTGGACCTTTGAACATGCTATTTTCTCTACTTAGCTCTTCCTTCTCCCACAATTCCTCACACCTTCTCATTATTCAAGTCATTGCTAACATATTTCCTTCCCAAAGAAGTTTGCTACAATATCTCCCTTCTCTCCATCAGAGGTAACCCCTTCTATGATTTTCCAAGCTCTCTGATTTCTCTCTCTCTCTCTCTTTTGAGCTCTCATGCTTGCCTGGAATTATATGAAACTATATGGTTATTTGTTTACCTGATCAGTTCACGTCACTCTCCTCCACTGAACTGTATGCCAGGTCCATTTTGCTCACTGCAATGAACAACAGCTGATGCCTGCCTTACAGATGTATAATAAATATTTGTTGAATATGTGAATTAACCCAGGGTCTGTTAGGGATTCATCTCAAGTACCTTTAAAAAGAAATTTCTCCCTTACCTCACACCAAATGAATGGCGTAATTTTGGACACCAAGTATGGGATTAGTGCTGCATTTGATAAGATATGTTGAGTAGCCAAAACAAAACGGGGGAGGGGGGGAGGCTAGGCTAAAGTAAAAACACGAAAAGGGAAAAGTAGAAGCTAATCCTGAGTTTAATAATGTCAAACTATGAAATTTCATATTCTTTTTAATTTAAATTCAATTAGCCAATATACAGTACTTCATTAGTTTCAGATGTAGAGTTCAGTGGTTCATCAGTCTTATGTAACACCCAGTGCTCATCACATCACATGCCTTCCTTAATGCCTATCACCCAGTTACCCCATCCCCCCCACCCGCCTCCCCTCCAGCAACCCTCAGTTTGTTTCTAGAGTTAAGAGTCCCTCATGGTTTTTCTCCCTGTCTGATGACTTCCCATTCAGTTTTCCCTCCCTTCCCCTATGATCCTCTGCACTGTTTCTTATATTCCACATACGAGTGAAACCATATGATAATTGTCTTTCTATGATTGACCCATTTCACTCAGCATAATTCCCTCCAGTTCCATCCACATCGATGTAAATGGTAAGAATTCAGCCTTTCTGATGGCTGATTAATATTCCATTGTAGATATATACCGCATCTTCTATATCCATTCATATGTTGATGGACATCTTGGCTCTTTCCATAGTTTGGCTACCGTGGACATTGCCGCTATCAACATTGGGCTACAGGTGCCCTTTTGGATCAACACATTTGTATATTTAGGGTAAATACCTAGTAGTACAATCACTGGGTTGTAGGGTAGCTCTACTTTTAACTTCTTGAGGAACCTCCATACTGCTTCCCAGAGTGGCTGTACCAGCTTGCGTTCCCACCAACAGTGTAAGAGAGCTCCCTTTTCTCCACACCCTCGCCAACATTTGTTGGTTCCTGACTTGTTAATTTTAGTCATATTCTTATAAAACAAACTCAGTACAATATATTTATATAGGAAAACCTGAGCTTGGTCATCAGATATAATAATCAAGGAAGGATGTAAACACTATGGAAAATTGACTCCTAGATATTCATTACCAGATGTAACACCTGAGAACTTTACTTTTCTTAAATTGTCAAAATAGAATCTTTTGGCCCATTAAGTATAGCCCTTACTTACTCATTGCCCAGGGCTCAGGAATATTCTTTACTACTGTATAGCTTTGAAAAAATTGAAATAATTTCAATTCAATAAGGCATGTGTAGAACTGTTTTAAGAAGTGCCTCTAGAATTGTTTCAGTTTTGGTCATAATAATTGGCTTGTTCCTTGGCAATTGTTTATCCTTAATAACTCTAAGGGCATAGTCTGGTCTGGCTAGGGCCTAAGTTTAGACTTTACCATTTGTAAAAGAGACAGCTCTGACCCCACTTGGTTTTTAAGCTTCTGGCTTATTAGACATTTCCTCTAAAGTTTAGGCTAGTTTTCCTCATTATAAATTGCAAACTGAAACTTTTCTAGCTACTGTTCTATAAAAGCAGACAAGTTTTAGGCCCAATTATCTTTGATATGGAGTGCTGTTTCATACCTTATCACTCTGTGGAAAAATTCATAAGGACTAATACAAGAATACTTGTAGTTTTTACCTGTGAGTTCATGTGAACCAGAACTGGTAATAAGCTAAGCTAAATGAAAACAAAGTAAACCCTTCATTTGAAGATTAATATGACTGCAAGAGTAAAGCATAAAAATGGTGTTGTAAGCATCAGAGAGAAATCTTCAATAAGGAACCATAGGCATGTGCTATGTATGTTCCCACTCCTTTCTAAATTGTAATTTAGTTATTTTTTTAAAAGATTTTATTTGTTTGTCAGAGAGAGAGAGAGAGCACAAGCAGGGGGAGCGGCAGGAAAGGGAGAAGCAGGCTCCCAACTGAGCAGGAAGCCAGATGACCCTGGACCCAGGACCCTGGGATCATGACCTGAGCTAAAGGCAGACGCTTAACTGACTGAGCCGCCCATGCATCCCTTAATTTAGTTATTTGACACCACTCTTATATAAAGTCCTTATATAAGTTTTATTCTTCCCTACTGATGGAAATTATAAATGTAATATTTTACGACAGTGATTTTTAACACTTCATCTGTGTGTGTGTGTGTGTGTGTGTGTGTGTGTGTGTGTGTGTGTGTGTAGAATGGGCCCATTTGAAAACCTGGTAAAAGTAACTAGCCTCCCAGAAAAAAAAATTATGCATGTATCATTTACCCACCAAAATTTGCATACAATTTTAAGAGGTTCAATGACCCATTTGAAATACATGCAGGGAAAGAAAAATAAAACAAAATCAACAAGAAAACAATCTACAGAGCAACTGTTTTAAAAGCACATCATCTTTGGTCCATGTCCCAAACAATTCTCTTAAAGTCAGTTACTCGGAGTAATTCTCTTATGTAACTGTTAATCCTACACACATACATGTAACCCAGGTTGGAAAGTCAGCAATTACATATCATAGCAAAACTATGAGGACAGTCTGTATGCTGGCTAGTAAATAGTTGCTGCTCTGACCTTCTCTGAATCCCCAACTATTAACCGGCCCCAGTCCCCAAAATACCTAGGATCCTGCCACTATCCAGCAACCAGGAAAGCAAAGCTCGAGTTAGAGCAGAGGCCTCCAGGACACAGTCCCAATATGAATATCAACACCAATTCTGACTGTTTAGTTCCATGCCTGACATAGGTTTCGTGAAATATTATTAAATAACCCCTCAGTTTATTCATTTAGCAATAATCTACCTGGAAGTACAAAAAGGACAGTATGGACTTTATTTAGCCCATTGAAATTGTAAGTATAATGAAGCTGTTACTTTTTCCTGTCTTTTAAGGGGTAGGAGTCTGAAAACATCACTTAAAGGTTAATTTTCCAGTGGAAAAGCAAGAAATGAGAAGAAAAGAGTTTGGGAAGAGCAAATTTGGGGTAGGTTGGGGCAGCAAAGAGTGAGGGCAAAGGAATATAGCTTTAGGATGTGTAGACAGGTATTTATGATCAGTTAGCCTCCTCTCCTTTGAGAAACCATCACACCCTCATTTTACATGAGTCTGGCAGGGCTTCTTTTTCTAATTCCCAGGAATAACCATTGTATTATTTCATTTTCCTATTAATAGTAATTTGTCTAGAGAGTAAACATATGATTCAACCAATGAGCTAAGCAGAGTCCTTCCCTATACTGATCTATAGATAATAGAAGAAAGAAGCTCTTATCAATGACAAGTCATGCCACCATCTTCCTTTTCAGGTGGAGAGAGCCTCTGTGTGTATGAAACCAAGAAGAGGTAGGAGACTGATGAAGAAAAAAGGCCCCACCAACGAGGTAGTGAGGTAAGTCTCTACAGTTATTTCTTTTTTTTTTTCAGGTAGGCCACATGCCCAGTGTAGCCTCGAATGTGGGGCTCAAACTCAGGACAGTGAGACCAAAACTTGAGCTGAGATCAAGAGTCACATATTCAACTCAATGAACTACCCAAGCACCCCTCTATAGTTATTTTTTTTAGTTATAAGTCTTCAAATACCACTCCATCTATGATAATTCATACACTGTCATCATTATTTGTATTATTCAAATAGCTTAACCCACCTTGAGTTGTATTGCTGTCACTTGTAACCAAAAGAGTTCTGATTAATTTAGAGGGCTAGGCTAGAGGCCACATCTAGGTAAAAAGGAGATCTGAAAATAATGCAATTATTCTAACAAGATACAAAATCCTAAATAGAAGGGAGAGACTGCCAATATTAACACAAGAGACTTTACACTGTGATCATTTTTAAAAGCACATGTTCTGATAAATTTTTGATTGCTTAGCAATAAGAGGGCATGCAAGCCACCTATTATACTCACTGAAAATATTCTGCAGTTTAGAAACACCACTTTTATTCTGGTAGCAAACACACACACACACACACACACACACACACACACACACACACACTTTCATGCTGATTATCTAAATGTCAACTAGAATAAGCACGTACTTGTGACAATTTATGTTAAGAAAGCCTTAAATATTTCAGGTAAAACAATAGGGAGACTGAGGTGGAACTTTCATGTACCTTTTCTGATAACATAGCATATGTGGAAGGTTTATTTCTAAAAGAAAATGTAGGCTTTCTGGTATAAAATCAAATGATAAATCATTGCTTTGATTCTTAACGGATTTGTTGCTCCATCTCCAAAGAGCTTTAGAAACAAAAGAACTGTTCGATATTATGACTCTTCAGCCTATAAATTTTTTCACATTCAAGAATCAGTATTCCAGCCTTTTTAATAACTAAATGAGACCACGAGTACATTTTATGAACCAGCGCATAATTATTCCTATTCAGTAGATAGAGAGAGTTATTAAGCTTCATAGCACTTACTGAAAGCTTTAACCATGAGAGGAATTTTCCATAAGAGTAGAAAACTTGTCACAATGATCTGAAAAAGTAGATCATAAGGTAGGATAAGGATACCTGAGTATAAAGTGAATGAGCTGCAGTGATTCCATCTGCTGCCTAAGGCAGACATATGACTAAGGAGCTCACGGAAGGCACTAGGAACAGAGTCAGGACCTTTACACTCCAAAACAACCTTAAACAACCTCAGCAGAAACACCCCAGAAATCTCACTCATTCTGCAGTGAAGTTCCTTTAGCTCTATACCAGCGAGTGCTAAAAGTCAATCACCAATCACCTATCGTCACCAGCTGGAACTAAGGCCATATTTATCATGTGAATAGGCGGTAGGTCCATTAGAAGCCCTGGAGCAAGATCCACAGATCTGGGCCACAAGTGGCTGGGACTACTATAAACAACCAAGTCTACAAGGGGAGAATTATAACCAACATTGCACTGTACCTGGCGCAAGCCAGACCACCTTCCCCATGAAAGACAACCTGCCGGGTTCAAGCATTTCAGCAGGACTGATTCCACGCCAAAACTTTGAAAGTCAAACCTCAAACCAACAGATTACAAGTGTTTAAATATCAGATAGATCTATCGGTTCAGGAGAAGACAATGTTGAGCTAAGCGTATAAGTCACATAATAGAAAAAAGCACAATGGTGAGGAGTGTGTAAGATATCCCTGAAGAAAACTTGGAGTGACACTGTGATCAAACAAAAGGATGTACTCATCACAGATCCTGCCCCCAGATCCTGACATGATTTAGGTTCTCTTGGTCATCCTCTGAAAAGAATCAATGGGTTCTCTCAATTCTGTAATACCTAGATATGATTGCTACAGACACCATGCTCTTTTTAGGGTCTTCTCCTTATATTTAGGAGAGCAGCCAAAGAGTTTCCCCTTATTTTTTGCCTCAGACTCTGTGGTGGAGAGGGGGCTCTTTCCTGAGAAATATCCCAGTTTTTATATCAGTGGGAGGGAAAGAGAGGGCTTATTCAAGTACCTTCATGCCTAGGTAGAAGTCTTGGTTTCAGACATGAAACAGAGAGTGAAGAAAAGACAAAGTGCTGGCTGTTACCCCTGCCTTCACTCTGTCTTGGACCACTCATCCCTCGGGACTCTACAGCAGGAAGTAAGAACAGAAAGTTAAATTCCAGGTTCAACTCTATCCGCTTGTGCCATATCCTCTCCAAAATAATCCAACAATATTCTTATTACAAATAATTAAAAAACAATTCTTCAGTAAGATTAGGGTGATCTCTACTTGAGCAAATTATTTGAGATTTGAAAACTTTTTACAAGGAGCTTTTAGTGATACAAAAAATTACATATGTAGTTCTATAGATATATAAATGGAATGATAAAAATGTTTTTACGTGTATTCTGAAAGCTAACATACAATAGCTGTCTCTGGATGGTAAAATTATGGGTAGTTTTAATATTCATTTCTATAATTCTGGGAGATTTTTTCTCCTAAATTTTCCTCACTGAGTCCCTGCTACATTTACAATCAGGAAAAAGAGTATTTTTTAATTAAAAAGACAAACAATAAATTAACATTTTAAAATATGATATTGTTGACCATACAAATAGCATTAACTTTACAGTCAATGAGGAAAAGATTTGAATCCCAGCTCTGTCACATACTAACTGTATGACTTTAACGAGGCTGAGTTTCCATATATCATGAGTCTCAAAGTGCACATTACTGCACCTCAGGGAATGATCTGTCGTGATGAAGAGTGAATAATTAAAAGGATTGATGCATCATTTTATGAAACCTCAAAAACAAAGTTGCAGATTAATTTGGATGTTAACAAAAATGGAGAAATCCTTTTTATAGTTTCTAAATAGTACAGAGCAAGAACACATTGTTTAGCATTATAGAGGGACTGCCAAGTTAAAAGACAAAGAATGTTTATATTTAAATAGTTACAGTTATGAGTTGAATTGTTGTCTCCCCAAAATGCATATGTTGACGTCCTCATCTCCAGTACCATAGAATGTGACCTTATTTGGAGATGGGGTCTTTACAGAGGCAATTAAGTTCAAATGAGGTCATTAGGGTGAGCCCTAGTCAAACATAACTGACATCCTTAAAATAAAAGGGGAAATTTGAACAGAGATATGCATAAAGGGAAGACAGTGTAAAGAGATATAGAAGATAGCTTTCTACAAGCTAAGGAGAAAGGTCTGGAACAAATCCCTCTCTCATAGCCCTTAGAAGGAATCCACCTAACAAATACCCTGATTTCAAATTTCTAGCCTACAGAACTGGGAGACAACAAATTTCCATTGTTTAAGCTACTCAGTTTGTGGTGCTTTGTTACAGAAGCCCTAGGAAACTAATACAGTTACTTTATTTTGCTAAATACTTGTATTTTTGTATGAGCACTACTCATTTGTCTTCACCCTCACAGAAAGCAAAATTCACAAAGGGAAATCTGACATTTATGAAAACAATTGGCATGAAGCAAGAAAAGCAAAACCTACATAACAGAATTTTTTAAAATTATTATTTAATCCAATTATTCCAGAGACAATCTGAATAAGCTACTCATTTTCTTTCAAAAGGAGAAAACAAAACTTAAAATTTTGTAATGTCAAATTGTTTGCTCCAGAACTCAACCTTGCCGTGCTTAAGAATAAAACTATAGGGGCACCTGGGTGGCATGTCCAACTCTTGATTTCGGTTCAGGTCATGATCTCAGGGTCATGAGATCGAGCCCTGTATGGGGCTCTGCTCTGAGTGTGGAGCCTGCTTGATATGCTCTCTCTCCCTCTACCTCTGTCCCTCCCCTCCCCTCACTCTCTCTCTCAAAAAAAAAAAAAAAAAGTAAATACAAAAAATTTTTTAAAAACCACTATAAAGAATGAAAAAAAGCAACTTTAAATTATGGTCCTTTTCATGCCACACATTCATTTGGATGTTACAGTAGAGGCACCCAAAGCTATCTAGAAGGAAGTTTACTTTTATAAGTGACTGAACACTAACACATAGTTTTAATGAGACCAGAAATATGCTGGTCAAGGCTGACATCCTGAAAGCTAATGACTGAGGCGACCATGATGGTCCATGAGGAAATAACAGAATTGAGAGCCTTTACGGGATTTAATTACATGGCTTCCGGGTCATTAGTTTATAAGAAAAAAATTGAGTTCTTTAATCTCATTCCCAAGTCTTTTTACCAAGTCTCTTCTTTCTTTTCTTTCTCAATTAATGCCTGAGAAAACACCATTAAAATGGGTGTTTCTCAATTTAGTGAGGCTCTTACTGTGCCTGTCAACCAGGTCTTGGACAAACAGGGTATTTTCAGGGCTTCAGAATTGTGAACTCTTATTGATATTCCTTTCAACCAAATAGGAAGTGATGCGTTTAGGTTAAAAATTATTATGAACCAGTAATGCTCTTATTCTGAAAACCAAAGCCAGAGAATGGAGTTCTGAAGAGGGCAGAGAGTTTAAAATGAGAATGGAACAGAACTAGTGCTTCCTAATGGCCATGTATTAGATGCTGCTTCACTGAATGCTGTGAATTGCTGTGATCTTTATTTACAAATGAGAAAACCAGGTCTTGGAAAGCTTGTCTTTGGCCGAAGGACAAATAGAGAGCAAGTGGGGAACAGCACCACGAAGCCTTGTCTTTCTGATTCCAAACCCCATTCATATCCGAAAACTAGACACACAGCGTACACAATAAGTAAAAAGAGATTGTGAACTGTTTTCCTGAACTTCTTCTCACTAAAATGTCAGATTATACAGTGTTCAGAGTACAGCTATATTACTATAGTTAATTGTCTCACCATTTGGGTAGAAGATATTTTATATTTGAGCGTTTGGGATGACATGGTCCATGTGTGTATAATTTAAGCTTGATACTTTACCTGCTTTCAGAGATATATAAAATTCACATTTATCAGAACAATAAGGTGATGTTAGAGATCAGTTAGAAACAACTGTCCTATCAATGTATTTTTTAATTTATCCGATATCTTGTGTGTGCCTGTGTGTGTGCACACGTGTATGTGTGTGTCTGTGGTACATCAGGTGCTGTGATGGGCATGAGGAATCTAGTAACAGAGAAGGCAGAAAGGATCTCTGTTCTGAAGATTACAGAACCCTGAGACGCATACAGAAACCAGACATATACGTGTTTATATGTGCTAATGGAAATAAAAAGAGACTAAGGACTTCTTTCTTAGTCAACAGCATCAACCTCACTGGATGTGAAGTGAAATTACTCACGTGAGTAAAACTGCTTACTTACAAGAGTAGGGACTGTTTCTTACTTAGCTCTAAATCTATCTCTAGCACCTAGCACCCAATCAATGTCTGTTATCCTCAACTAAACTGAATTTCTTTCTCGCTAAACCACAGGTCACAATAAGACAAGGTGATTTAAGATTGACTTGCACGTACTCCTTGCTTTTGGGCCAACTCTCCCTAAAACTGTGAACACGTGTTCTAAACCAAACTAATACAGGGGAGCATAACCAGCCTTTGAATAATTAATCAAAAGCTGAGTAGAACACTAATTGCATAAGTAGGTCGAGTCAGACCTGAATTATTTTCACCAAGGGCTTCTGTTTTTTCTTAGTAGAGTGGAGCACCATCTTATTCCCCTAACCAGCCGATTCTTTGCCTTTGACAAAGGTAGCCTGGGTGAGAAGGAAACAGGCCGAGCATAACCGGCATGTTGTGGAGCTGCATCACGGACTCACAGAATCCACAGGTCCCTATCCACCAGTCAGTGTGAGAGGATCTCCAGAATAGGGAGGGAGAGGCAGGCAGGGCTGTCTCGGCAGAAGAGATGGCAGGAGGGAAATGAGAACCGGGAATCTTGCTCTTTCTCCTCTTTACCTTTCAGCATTTTATGTCTTTAAGGAAGTGTTGCTAAGTTCCAATTGTCTTTAAAAGTAGCAATAAGAAGGTGAAAACCACTCCTTTCCCCCCTCCACACAATACACACATACATGCATGCACACACATACACACACAACGTTTTTAGCAAAATTCAGAGAGAGAGAAAAACCCCAAAACCCACAAATACTAAATGGCCTGTAAGCATGCGCTGGACCCAACACCTGAAACCCGGCAAACTGCAGGTGGTGGGGGGTGGCCCTGAGTGGTAGGGGGCATGGAGTGAGGGCTGCTCAGGGTCCTGGTGCTGAGGCAGAACATCTGGCTGCACAAAGCACTGCTGAATTGCGGAAGGGGGAGCCCTTAAGCTTTGAAATTGAGGAAACTACTACAGTACCTCCCATCCTGCCTCCCTGGATCCTCCTCAAACTGGTGGTACAGGAAGACTGAACACATTTTAATTTACGGTTTCATTTTAGAGAAAAGATCATCACCTTCACACCAAGACACCACTAAAAAGAAAAAAGGGAAAGAGCAGCAAAAACCCCTGCAGAGGAAGAAAACGAGTCAGAAAAATGATCCAGCAGCACAGAGGAAAAGTATAACCTGATATTCTAACGTGAGTTTTTTAATTATCGAAATGATTATAAATCTAAAAGAAGTGAAAAGATAGAACTCACTGAACGTTTGCCAGCCAAAAGGAGGTGACGTGATATCCAAACAACAGGAAGATGTGGAAAGAAACGAACAGAATTCAGGAAAGAAACTGAGGCAGGATGTAAAGCCGTCTTTAAAAAAAGGTTCCACTACAATGATGACCAGATAAATTAGGCACAGTAAAAACCACACCAGACACAGAGAGAAAAAAATGCAAAAAGTAAAGAAAATCAATAGGACTAAAGAAAGAATTTCAAAATATTTGAAGTGCTAAGTCCAGAAAACAAAGGAGATGTAACGTGTCATAATGAGAATCACTTTAGAAGAAAGCAAAGATGATTTTAAAACACTTATCTATAACTTACCAAACCTTCCCTTCCCCAAAACATTTTTCAGGGCATGTTATATACCTAGGAAAATTGATCCAGATGTTAAATACAAATGATTAATATTACAAATAAAGGAAGAATCCTTGGGGGCTGCAAACTGAACTACTAGTCACGAATAAGGAAAACAGAATGAGCTTTGCATCAGACTTTGTAATGGAAAACTTCAACAGCAGAAGACAGTGGAGAGACACCTAAAAAGCAATCACGCAACAAAAGTTTAAGCCAAATTGTTCTTCAAGGATAAATATTATAGGCAGGCATTTATGAATATTCACAAACCCAAGGAATATCGTTCCAATGAGCTGTTGCTGAGAAAACAAGAAGAGGATGACCGGGAAAATTTTGGGAGAAAAAATAAATGATGGGCACTGGCTGAATTTAATCACAGAAGGAAAGTGAGAATAACATTGAGAGAATAGCATACAAATGTAATATACCTTGATAGTATGGAAATAATGCAAGTAAGAAAACTGAAAGGTGGCTCAGTTGGTTAAGCATTCGAGTCTTGATTTCGGCTCAGGTCATGAGATTGAGCCTGGCGTCAGGCTCTGCACAGGGCATGGAGCCTGCTTGAGATTCTCTCTCCCTCTTCCTCCACCCCTCCCTAATTCCTCTCTCTCTCTAAAAGAAAAAAAAAATGGAAGGAAATGGGGACAGAAGGACAAGAGTTACTGATGCAATAATTTTGTGTCTCTCAGTTTTAAAAAAATAAAGTGAGAGAAGACTCAAAAATAAACAATAAGGTTATTATAATATATACATACATGCACATTAACTTATGTCCTCCAATAGTAGAGAATACTCCTGCTTTTAAAGCACTTTGAATATTCATGAAACTTGATAACATATTGGACCCAAAAGAAAACCTCATAATTCCAAGCAGTAGATGTAATATAGACTATTTGTATTCACAATCGGAAAACTAGAAACAATAACATCGGAGACCAACAAAAATCTCTTAGACATGGAAATTTTAAAAACATCTGTTAAATAATTTTTAGATCTAAGCAAAATAAAGAAATTTCAATTGTGAACTTTCTAGAAAACAACTATAATAAAAATATTATATATTATAGCCTATGGAAGATAGCTAATGCTGCATTCACAGAGAAATACACAGTCTTTAGTATTTATATTGATATACAGAACAGAATAAAAATGAATCAGACATTTTTAGTAGAAATAAAAAAGAATAATAAAATAAATAGAAATAAATAAAGGAAAAAAAAATAATAGGTCTATTTATTAAGCAGAAATAGGAATGAAGGGAGGAAGTGAGGAAGGAAGAGAAGAAGGAAGGAAGGATGGATCAATCTGCTGTTTTTAGCCTGAAGCCACTTGGTTACACTCTCCATCCTTATCAGCTGTTTATAAAGAGAATTTGCCACAAATTTCTAAGTGGATCTAGATTATTTGCACTGGCTTTTCCTTCCCTCATACAGTCTTCCGTCACAACATGAAAAAGCACCAATGAGTCAGCCACACACTTGACACCATTCTGGAAACAACAACTGCAAACATCTGAGACTCTTATTTCCGCCTTCAGGAACTACATCTCTTCTCGGAATTCTTCAATCTCACATTCTTTCTGACAAGAGAATACCTAAATCACAGCTAAATTATAGGTGCTCTCACAAAAGGGTGAGAGGAACTTACACACTGAGTAGTTTTACCATTTATGTATTCAGAGAGCTACAGTGAGACAACACACACACAAATAATAGCTCTTAGGAAACGTGTTCACACATCACACTGGAGCATGAGTTTAAGCCAAAGCTGAGGTCTGTGGTGTGTGCCAAGGCCAACTTCGAGGAGTTCATGCTGTGAGACCTAAAGTTCTATAAGGTGGTCTGAAATAAACAGACAAAAAAACAAAACAAAACAAAACAAAAAACATGTCATCAGGGCCTATGCTGGTTCCCCATGCACTAAACATGCCCAAGACATGATCCAGCATGTTTTCCTTACTGAGAAGCAGAAAATCATTGTGAAATGATTGAAGGCACCAACAGAGTCAGAAAATGATTTTTTTTTTAAAGGAAGCTTTTTTGAGTAAAAAAAAAAATCAAAAGAATGAAAAAGCACATTAACCTTCTAGTTGTCTAACCTACTCACAACAATCTGTGAGAAGACTTCAAGTTGTATTTTGCAAAAGGTGATTTGGAATTAACAGCTTTCTGTGATTTGGAGATTGGCAGAGAGAGCACACATGTACAAAGTGTCAAGGTGATCATGTTCCTAGGAAAGTAAGATCACTGGCGAGAGCAGTGCCGGTCTAAATGGAGTCTTGCATGGCGGGGTGGAGAACGATGTGGCATAACTTAGTCTAGCTACTTGTGTGGTCCAGCAGGAAGGCAGAAGTCAGGAAATCCTCACTCGATGGCGTCCTAACAATCTCCAGAGTAGGAGAATCTGTTATGCATCCCAACTGAGCAGAGAAAGAGGAAGGCAGCCTTCCTACGGAAAGGGAATAAACCTAGATCTAAGATTCAAGGCCTGGGAAATCTGACTCAAAAATCTCATTGCATTTCTGCACTCATTAGTTTTCAGATGAACTTATTCAATAACAATAGGTGAGAAGAAAAAGAGATTTTTATAATGTAGACACTCTTGCTGCTGATTCTGATGCTCAGGGTACGACATCTTTTATTTGCTAATTTGCCTACCAAAAGCAAGGCACTGTATTCTAGTCTAAAATACTGTTTCTGAATTATTTTGATCAACCTCCAGCCAGAAGACGGATTGCTGCCAGCAGCCAGGTACAAGACCTTGGGATGGTGGTGAGCGTTTCCTCACCTAAAAAATAGGAGGCTTTGGGCTAGATGCTAAGATGTCCTAAGAAGTCGATGGTATTTTTTGTATACTGTTCAAAATAAAATGTTTCACATGCTTGAGTTGAACCTTGAAGTTAGGACCTGAATCCTGAATCATTTAGTGGAGTAATTGTCTCTGAAAATGATAATGGAATTTCACAAATGCTTCCTGCCACACCCACTCTTTTTCAGAGAAC
This sequence comes from Ursus americanus, assembly GCF_024610735.1. Classification (NCBI taxonomy): domain Eukaryota; kingdom Metazoa; phylum Chordata; class Mammalia; order Carnivora; family Ursidae; genus Ursus; species Ursus americanus. The sequence goes on along the minus strand of NC_142131.1, from coordinate 42,133,516 downwards.
AGAAGATGAGAGTGTGAATTTATGGTAATAGAGCAAACACCCAAATACACTGCAGTTTAATTTTCCTTTATTATTATATTTTTAATTTACTGTGGATGACTAACACTTATTAGTATTCTTTTCTGCTGCTATAGACACTGGAAGCTGCTTTCTATCTGGGTTTTGCCAAACTATGAAAGTAAATAATTCTTTAAAATACACACAAATCAGGCAAGAAAAACGGGAGAAGATTTTAACCAAGTTGGGAGCTACTGAAATTCTGATATGCCTTCCATTTATCTTATAAACCTGATTCAGATAGGTATCGGAGAACTAAAAAATAATTAATTTTTAGAATTACAATACACTATAAATCATCTAACCAGGGTTTCCAGTCCCGATGGTTTTTGATTTACCAGCAAAGTGGATCACTGGAACTCTGATTATAAACTGGGGCCTCTGAATTCAATCTGTGGAGAAGAAATCCTTCGAACAGCTCAATGCTGGTAAAGAAAGTGAGGGTGGGAAGGGGTCGAAGACGTGGGGGAGGTGGATTTGAGGGTAGGGGAGAAACGCTGCTTAATGACATGCTTTCACACACGGTGCTTTTAACTGAATCGATAGGATTGCATTTTAACATGGCTGGCACCCTCCTGAGGAATCTTAAGACTCCAGGACTGACATGGCTATGGAACTAGCTTATCAAAAGTCACCACTTTCAGACAGGCTGATGGAGGGCAGATATAGACCTAGCAACAACAAGGTAGAGATGATGACCCAGGAGTTCAAAACAGAATACAAACAGGTCTTCTTCCGCTCTAAGGGTTACTAAAAACAGGAATGACTGCTATGGGGTCATAGTCAATGTATTTTACAACCAATATGCTTGGGCACAATCCCATGAGAATTAAGGTCATGACTAACCAGTGAACAACATTCGCTTTGAACAGCCAGATGAATATCAGGGCTCTGCAGTCCTACCAGAAATAGGAAACCATCCCCACCCCAACTCCAAATCTTTGGCTCCATTCTACTTGTAATCTTCACTTTAGTAAAGAACAAACAACAAAGAACAGAAAACACCACCCACCAGGAGATAAAGGGGTTTGTAGAGTACAAGTTCTCAGAGCACTTCTGTGCCATGAGTCTCATTTATATGCTCCTGTGGGGTGGCACTGTGACTATTACAGCTCCTAGAAGAACAATTTCCAAAAAGAGAATTCGGTCAGTATTGCTGTCTCACAGCACAATGATGTAACAGACACCCCAGTGTTAAGTCAGAGCTCCTGGAGTTATGTTTGCTGCTGGGCATTCAGATTTAAAACAAGTGATGATTACTGCCTCCTCTTTGCTTTTAGGTGGACATGAACTGAGGAGGAATATCAAACTTTGGAGCTCATTCAGAAGGACCACTGTATGCTAGGCTAAAGAAGAAAAGATGCATACAAGAGGAAGGACATCCAGGGATGAACTGTTGCAAGGAAGAGGGGCAGTGATCCCCATGCCCGCATTCCTATTACTAACACATGGTAGAAGGATGGGGTTTATTAAACAGGAACAAAGAATATGCAACCAGGCCCTAAGTTGAACCAAACTGTCCACTGCTAGAATTCATACAGGTCTGGACACATATGGTGACCTGGTGGGCCTCCAGAAGTTCATTTTGTAGGAGGGAAGAAGCAGCTCCACAGAAAGAAACAAACTTAAGACAAAATGGACAAACATAGCAAACTTGACTTAGGAGCAAGTTTTAACCGTTAAAGGGGAAGAGCAATTTGGAGTAAAGCATTCTATCACTCTTATTGAATTAACAGAAAACATGGTTTATAAAATACTAAAAGGGGAAAAAATCAATTTCACTTAAATCTAGCATTAAGATGAATATCAAAATGTGAATTTTAAAAACTAAGTAAAAAGTCTATTCATTACGGTTGGTTGGTTTTCTGGAAAGGGAGAAGGAGAAGCAAATACCAAAGCTTTATTTGAAGAAAAGAAAAACTCTCTGACTAGGGTATTTTGGGTCTTATTTCAAATGTCAACAATAATATTAATGATACTCTAAGCACTGAGCACAATGATCCCCAGGAAATTAGTTTGGGCATTCACCCAGAAAACAAAAGTTGTGTGCATTTGTTAAATGCCTTACCTAGAAGTTCTTGTATTTGGAAACATTCCTGGGGAACTGAATAATTTTCAAAACGATCAGTATTTATTAGTCACCACCATAAAAATGTGTTTTAATTCAACGTTTTAGTCAGAGCAAATGTTCCAGATGTACATCCCACCCCAACCCTCACCCCCCTCCACCTGCCTAGCATTTCACTAATGAGCCTAAGAACTGCAATAGATATTTTAAAGGTTTCACACATATTTTACAATAGTATTCATTTTTCTAGACTGATATACCTAGAATTAATCAACCAGTCACCCAGAAATGTTACTAGCTTTTCTATACAGATATAATAAAGAAAACTATAACTTGTAAAAAAGCAAATTGTAAAAACGGTAATATTGTTTAGTGCAATAAAAAAACTAAAATTAACAAAAACAGTTCTTTTCTCACTGGATCTGGGAATGATCAATCGTTGCTTTATGCACATACTGTCCTTTTACAAAGATTCTTCATCAAAAATACACGGCATTATGGTTTAAATGCTAATTTAACTTAACTTGATTATGAAATATTTTTACCTTGTTTTAGTTTTAGGGCATCTACATTGATCATATGGCTGCAAAGAAAGTCTAACTTATGGGAAATCTCTGATTCCACAGTCAGTTTCTTCGTGCTTTACAAGGACCATCCAAATAAAGCTGGGTGAGCCTTTGATCAATCCAGCTGCCTCAAGGAGACTTGGCTAATGAAAAAGGAGAGCAGTCATTAACTTTCTGTATATTTTATATCAACACTGATTAATGCTACTGGGGAAAAAAAAAGCCTGACAATCTGAAGTGTGTGTCCTTTCCATTCTAAAACATTTATTATTCACTAATAAAAATGAACACTTATGTGCTCAATTTCAAAAATTATAACCAATAATATGCATTGCCCATTTTACATTTGGCCTCTTCTCCATGGAGTGAGTAATCAGTACTGTTTTATACTCTGTGCAATTGTGTTTAGCAACATTTATGAAAATAATATGATAAACAGCATGACTTACTTCTCATTTGTTATCATGTCATTTGCTCACCTAAACCCCATAAGGACCACATAAACTTTCAGTCACAACTTGAGTGAGTCCTTTTATTGTGCTTTCTACTCGGTTGAAATAGCATATCCCCAATCCAATTATTTCGAAAACTATACTTCAGGGCAAACTTAACACTAAACTTACAGCTAAGAAGTAAGTCAAAAAGATCATTCCGATCTTGTCATAAGATGATCTGATTATATTCTTTTCTCAAAACCATGCTTTCAGGATGGGTATTTATATCCACTGCAAAGTATGAGTCAACAGAGAATTCTTAATACCCGGTTCTGGTCTCCACAGCACAAGGTATACATAGAGAACACAGGGAATAGCTCTGGGATTCTTCATGCTAGCAAGTGAAGGAGGGTAACTTATTTTTCCTTTATTTTATACCTCCACATCAAATCTCCAGAGAAGGGTAGATTTCTTCTTTCTACTTTTCCTAAGTTAACTCTAAACTTTTTTAGGGGTATGAGGGTCAGACACCACATCCAAAGAGATGAGACATAGGTCAACTTCATTGGAAGAGAGTTTCCCATCAATTAGCTTTGAGTTAGTGTATAAAAAGGTCCAATCATGTATTTGTAAATCTCCATAATTATGTAAGCTACATGCTCCAACCATTAGTGTCTCTGCAGCTTCCAAATCGCACATTAAATAATGGAACTCTATATCAGCTAAAGTAAAAGGCTGTCCTAAGCAGAAGAGTCGAGTATGAATTATCACTCCTCCATCCCATTGTCTTCTCTTCTTAACAAACTATATGCCCATCCCTTTTGAACACAACAAACAGCATGACTTTTTCTTAGCACAAACGATAATCAAGACTGGGTTGAATGCAACAAAGATCACGAAGGTGAGCATAAGATAGACTTTGCCTTGAAGGAGGTTTCAAATAGAACTTCTCCCATCTAGCCTCATGCCTTACATTGCCATCATCGTAAAGTCTTTGTGCTGCCTAAAAAGGAATCATGGCAGCACCTTATCTAAGAGTCAGACAGAAGCCTAGTATTTGGACATTTCCAGACATGAGTCCCTTGATACTATCATCAACATACACCGTGTCCAGTCCCCTCAGAGCCATACATGGCAAGTACCTCTCGGAGTTTCTACCTTTGCTCCAAGACAACAGATGAGACATCATTCCCCTGAGTCAAGGCCAGTCCCTAAATCTGGTTTCTAGGTTCCATTCACTTCTGCCTACCCAGAGACCTTGCCATAAAAATCAGCTCCTCACTCTCTCTTATGTCTTCAACCTTTCCTTTTGCACAGCATTTAAGCAAAGAGTACTAAACAACAACAGCAATAGTAAAATGATCCCTTTACCCTAAAATCTCTAGTGGCCAACTAAAATTTTCCTGTGTACTGGTGAACTCTCAAAGCATCAGTAGCACCTCCATGTAGTTGAACTCCAACAATATGAATGGCTGTCTGTAAACCGTTCTATAACATGGCAGCCATATCTATTGAATTATGGAAGCATGTAGACTGCCTGCTCTCTTTCCCTAGCACTTAGCACATGGGAGATATTTGATAAAAGCATGTTGAAATCAATTTGTACAACTGAACCTATGATGGAAGGAATGGATGATCCATGAGAACAATGGACTTGAAGCTCTATCTGACCCAGTGAATCTTGCATCCTCATAATGACAGGCAGTATGTCACAGACTCAGAAAATACAGAAGTTCACAGTAGGTATTAACTGTATTTATTTTTACAAGATGACAACTTAGTTTTTTAAAAGAAAGTTATGTGACAGGGCAGTCATGTTTTAAACGTAAAAAGACATCTATGTAGGAGGTTAGAAAATATAAAGCAAAAAATGTTGCTGCTGCAAAAATTCTCTGATTTTTAATTGGCCATTACGTGCTATGTAATGTTCTAATGGCTAAGACTTTATAATTCAGATTAGCCTTATAAAGAACCCTCAGAGCACCAGTCAAGACATCTTCAATCTCCTTGGCCCTGCAGAAGTTCACGAAATACAATCAGCTTCTCTCAGAAGATATGTTGTTTCAGAGCTGGACATTATGGACTCAAGACATCATGCTGAGTATAAGCCAGAGGACATAATTAGTGAATCTGCTTCCCAGGGTGCATTGAAGAAAAATAAAGACTAATTCCATAAACTTATTCCTGATGTTGTCCCAAAATACTTTGCTTTGGATTAAGATAAAATCTCACTCAGCTGCAAAGGAACTTGCATCTGTTATCAGTTTGCTTGTTAAAATCCTATAGAAATAAAATAGAATATCAGAGTGGATGACCAACAGTAAGCAATGCAATATAGTTACCATTTTCTTAATCCATATTTAAGACTTAAAAAGGCTTTACATGTGTTTGTGAATGTATGTACATATATATTTGTATATATAGGGATACATATATACTATATATATAATTGGATGGATTGATGGAGAGAGAGAAAGAGATGGGGGAAGGAAGGAGGGAAGGAAGGAAAGAAAGAAGGAAGGAAGAAAGGGGACTTATGGCCCCAGAACAGTTTCTAAGAAGCCATTATATAGGAAAAAGGAGAAAATAGCCACCAGGTTGAAATGGCAGATCATATTTTCTAATAACTGAAGTCTATACAGTCCAGAGATCTTTTGAAGAAACTTCCCCAGTGTACTGATACAATGGAGTCCCACTATTCTTGTGTAAGATCCGCCTGTTGGCACAAAAACAATTTACTAGACCACCTGAGAGTAGCCATCTTTGTACATAGTTACCTTTGATTGATCTAGTTGGTAGGCAACACAGGGGTGATTAGGAATCACTGCCATATTCAGAATCACCACCAGAGTAAAAGTTGCCGTCATGTTCCGTCTTCATCAGAAGCAGGTCCCTGAGTGAATCTGATGCAGAAGCATCCTCAGCGGTGTCACTCACAAATGAAAGATTAATTAAAGGTAATAATTATGTAAGAGAATTATCGGAGACACCAAAAAATGATGATAGTGATTTTTTAAGTTAATATTTTTGAGTACTTACTATGTACCAACTAATGGACAAAGAACCTCACATTCATTATCTTATGAAATTCACAATATAACCATATGACAGAAGTAATACTTCTACCCCTCAATGAAGAGCATGAGCTTATGACTTCACTAAAATCTACTCCAAGGAGCCAGTTAGTGACAGACTTGGGATTTAAACTCCTGGTTCTTTGTATATTTTGTTTTCATATATCCAGATTGAGGGTCTTTAATCAATTGAGATCTGGAAATACAGAGAACAGATACACATAATTCCATTATGTTATAATCCCATCACTTACATGATATTCAGTAGTTTTATAAAGTGATACGTTTCCTCTTAAAAAGAAGTAAATCACTGGTAAATTTACTGACAAAGTGATGTTAATGGCAGAGAGGGGAATAGCTCAGATCTCACTGGTTCTCTGTCCTGCACTCATCTCTCTTCTCACAATTCAGCAGGGAAGATTTAAACTGGAGGTTATGTTCTGTAGTGAATAACACATTTATGAACCAGGGATAACATTTAACAAAAGTGCAGCTACCATAATTCTTAGACCTAAATATCTTTAACCCATCTCCAGCATAGGTTCTTCTTCACAGCATAGTCCCCAGCCTAGTTATTAGAACGCAGGTCTGTGGGAGGACAAGGAATGGATTATAGCTAGAGCCTGAAGAATGGCACGTAACCCACGGTCTCTCTTACTTGTGCAGCAGCCATGAGCAATAGTGACCAACCCAGATGGTGTTATACCTGTGAACTTTTGCACAGACAAAAGGTTGAGCTGCAGAGTTCTTTAGGCATGGCAATAGCATACACAAAATCTGTATATTTAATTCTGAGCTTCCAGAAGATATTAATGAGGAAAATGCCCTCATGCCTATTGGTTCTCCCAAGCCACATGGTACCATAAGCACAACATAATCCTTTGGAAGCTTCCCAATCTTTTCTAAAGCCACATATATAGGAATTTAGGAATTTGACCACCATGTTGCCTTGGATAGGGAGAAATGAGGAAAACAGAGATTTTTAATTCTGTCAATTTTACAAGTATCTAATAATGCAGAAACTACCAACAGTCTATAATTGGGTTAACTATTTGTGGGCAAATAATTGGGCTAATGAAATATTTCTTTATGGGAAAAGTTGGCTGGTGTTGCTAAATGGAAGAAAGTCAAGGATCTTAAAGATACCAGAAATTAGAGCAGGAAAAGATTAAATTCTTACAACCAGGAAACTGCAAAGTCAGGGCCCACGGGTTAGGACATCTGGAATGCAAAAATAACTTCTACATTATAATGGACTGAACAGTGGTTTGCTTCTATCATGTCAATGAGCAGAGCTACTGATGCAGAATGGTAGGAAGCAAGCCATCTTTTCATTACTCCCTTTGCAACCCACTCAAAAAATGTGGAATTAAGAAACCTGAATATAATATCTAACTTTCTACAAGTGTGAACTAATGTTTCTATACTTTCAAGACTTTTTCTACAAACAGTATTACAGCCGTAGCAGAAAAACATTTAACACTACTCAAAACTGCACAATCCTCACAAAACCGTATTTCTTTCCAACCCTTACCCATATGCATAAGTAATTTTAAATAGTTATAATTATAGAAATGTTATAATTTTATATTATCTTTAACATTATGTTTTGTTTTGGTAATAAATTACATAATAGTGTTATAGATGGAATGTTCACGTCTTCCCAAAACTCATATGTCGAAGCCCTAACCCCCAGAGTGATGATATCTGAAGGTGCAGCCTTTGAAAAGTAATTAGGTTTAGATGAGGTCACAAGAAAGGGGAGGTCACCCAAATGGGATTAATGTTCTTATAAAAAAGAAAGACTTCTCCCTCCCTCTCTCTGCCATGTAAGGACACAACAAGAAGACAGAGGCCACAAAAGAGCTCTCGCCAGAACCTGACCACGCTGGCACCCCAATCACAAATTTCTATTTTTAAGCCACTCCTTCTATGGGATTTTGTTACGGCAAGCTCAGCTTGACTAACACAGTAACTAACATTTTTTTTCCAAACAAAGGAATGATTTTGGTAAGAATGGCAATATTGGTCAGTCTTCCTGCTTATCCTCTTACGTTTTACATGTTATCAGTCCACTTTCTCCTATAAGTCATACCAGCTCACCTTTTCTCTTTTAATATCTTCAGACACTGGGTATATTCCAGATAACTACTTACTAGCAAAGTCTGCAGCAAACACATTCCCTTTAATTCCAATCCTCTACCTAAGGTTTTCACTTCCTTGCTCTTTACCCAACCATTGCAAAATTAGTGATGTCAATATTTTGCATATTCATCCATATTCAACTATAAACTGAAAATATCGAACTATTATCTTAATATCTTTATATTCCTTTTCTAGAGTATTAAACTAATTATAATAAAATCTGAATGAAATACCCAACCTCGATGCCCTGGAACATGCTTTATATTAGTCCCAAGGAGACCCTGATTTCATAACACATGATTCATTTCACTATCAATCATCACCTTGTTCCCCACTACCTTGAGTATTCTTGAGTATTTCCTTATTCACTTCTTTGGTTCCTATCCTTCCTTCACAGATGTTAAGAGAGGACCTCCAAGTCATAAAAATATTCATTCTCTAATTTCCCCAACAGCCAGCAACCCTCTTGCCTTTTGCTTCCAAACCGAGAAAAGGAGAAATAAAGAGACACTAGTCAGCCCATGATGAATTCCTTTTCCCATCCCTTCCTCACTTCTTCATCCCCCCCACCCCCAATCTGACTTCTATTCACACCACTCTGCTGAAAATCTCTCACAAAGATGACCAGGAACACATGTTGCCAAACATCTGATCTATATTCTCAATTTACACATTATCTGATCTTTTTTTATCTTGTGGCAATTTAACCACACTCTTCAGAAAACCGCTCATTTTTCTGCTTCAAGGTCACTGGATAGATGTCATTTCCTACCAGTTCTGTTGACTATCTCTTCCTTATTTCTTGCAAGCGGACATTACCCAAACAAATTTTTGTCATCAGTTCTCCTCTTTTCCCTTGCTTCCAGCCATCCAATCCTAAAATGACCACTTTAACAGACTCAGTCAATCCACATCCCTACAAGACTGCTCTGATGACCTGTGGTCCCTGTAGACTTTGTTAAGGAGGGTTTACTTATGCGGACTGCCACATGGCCGATATGTGTTCCAGTTCTTCCACCTCCACCCTCGAGAATATGGTGAGGTTCCTCTAAGGAGTCTCACGCACTTACTTCCCTAGAAGCCTTCTCCTTTTGTGCTTGGTTGCTTTCCTTAGTTTAATTCTCCGTGTACTATACATACCAGCTAGACTTCACAGTTCTTGACCCTTATGTAGAAACCTTTCCTGTTTTTCAGGAGGATGGAGATTGTGTGTGTGTGTGTGTGTGTGTGTGTGTGTGTGTTCAGTGACAATCTGTGACTCAAACACCCATACTGAATTGAAATACCATCCCTTTCCCAGTATCCTAGTTCAAGCCATTTTTACCTGACAGATTAATCCCATAGGCCCTAGACCAGTGTTTTTCAAGCCACCTGCACCATAATCTTCCAGGGTGTTTATAAAAATGTAGTTTCCAACATTTAAGCCCATTTCTACTGAAATGAAATCTCAAGGGGTGGGGTCATAGAATGAAGCTTTTGCAGGATAGAATAACAAGCTTCTGCAGGAGATTTTTGACACACACAGAAACTGGAGAACCATAGCGCCAGGCTAGAGGGAAGAGCTCTCAAGGTCTTGACAGACCTTAAAGTTCAGAAAGTGTCCGCACATGGCCAATTTATTCTTCCTAAAACATGGTCTGAACCTCATGTCATTCTTTCTTTCTTTTTTTTTTTTTTTTTGAAGATTTTATTTATTTATTTGTCAGAGAGAGAGAGAGAGAGGCAGGCAGAGGAAGATGCAGGCTCCTTGCTGAGCAAGGAGCTCGACTAGGGACTCAATCCCAGGACCCTGGGATCATGACCTCAGCCAAAGGCAGATGCTTAACCGACTGTGCCACCCAGGCATCCCTCATGTCAGTCTTTCAATGCAAAAATTTTTCCTGCTACCAGCAGCAAGATAAAGCCCCCAGCCTTATCAGACTGCCATTTAAGGTTATTTCACAATCTGACTCTCATCCACCACTCCAGCTTTGTCATCTGTTACTTGGTGACATAAACCTTATGCTCAGATGTTTCATCGATTATTTAGAGGCCTTGGTTAATATTCATATGGAAACTATGACGAATGCCATTCATATAATAGTTTCCAAATAGCCAAATGCCAAGAAAGTTTTGTAAGATGCAGGAACCCACAAAGAACAATACATAATTGTAAAATAAATTCAAGTCTTAGAGAATGCCTTCTCTGTAACAAAGCCTATATATCTTTCTACCCAGTGAATGTATTTGCTTAAATTAAGATTCAAATAAAGAAGTGCAGCCACTGTGGAAAACCATATAGAGGATCCTCAAAAAATTAAAAATAGAATTACCATATGATCCAGTAATTCCACTATTGGGTATTTACCCAAAGAAAATGAAAACACTAATTTGAAAAGATAAATGCACCCCTATGTTTACTGTAGCACTGTTTACGAAAGCCAAGATACAGAAGCAAGCCAAGTGTTCACAGATAGATGAATGGATAAATAGCTGTGACATACATACACACACACACACACACACACACACATGTATATACACATATATACACATATATACACATGTGTATATGTATATATAGAGAGAATGTTACCCATAAAAGAACGAAATCTTGCAATTTGCAACAATATGGATGGATCTAGAGGTTATAATGCTAAGTAAAATAAGTCAATTAGAGAAAGACAAATACCATATGATTTCACTCATACGTGGGATTTAAGAACCAAAACAAGTAAACAAAGGGAAAAAGAAACCAAAAAACCCCAGATTCTTACATATAGAGAACAAACTGACGGTTGCCAGAGGGGAGGTGGGGGGGGGATGGGTGAAATAAAGAAAGGGGATTAAGGTGCATTTCTCGTCTTGAGCACTGAATAATGTATAGAACTGTTGAATCACTATATTGCACTCCTGAAACTAATATAACACTGTATGGTGATTACACTGGAATTTTTTAAATAAATAGATAATTTTTAAAAATTAAATTAAAAATTAAACAAATACAATAAATAAATAAGTAAATAAGTAAGTAAATAAATAAAAAGAATTGAAATAATCCTTATAAGCTTTTGCTTTGCTGAATTGCATGAAGTTTGGGAAAAGCATGTCCTTTAGAACTAGATTGTCTCAATTCAAATCCCATCTTTTTAATTGACATTAGATGAATTACTGAACCTCTTTGCCTCAGTTTTTTCATCTGTAATATGGGCATAGTGAGAGGACTTACCTCATTAGGTTGCTGTGGGGAATTCATGAGTTAATCGAGAAAAAGAACAAAGGGCAGTGCCTAACATCCACAGTAAGTTATGTGAGACAATCATACACATACATACAAACACATGCACATGAATAGGGGAAATACTAAATTCTTTAAGACATTTGGAATATTCAGATATAAATCAAAATCTGTAAATCAGAAAAGATTTGGTCTTTGGTCATACAGAGAGAGGTTTGGGTGTCATCAATATATAAATGGAACTCAAAGACACAGACTTACATAAGCTGACCCTGAGAGAAGATGTAAAGGGAGACACATGTGAAACTTTGGGACAAAAGCTAAAATCAGAACCTTTAGGGATACCCAGAGTTTAGTGACTCTCTTATTTAGTGGATTTAGCATTTAATCATGACTAAGGATTATTTCTGGGTATAAAAAATAACCTATGAGCACAGAAACTCTTCTTCTTCAGCAGAATAACATTGTTACGCATGTCAGTGGTGATATGTAGAGGCATTAACATTATTTACACTCTCATTTGGAAGCTGTTCATCAAATTGTTCCCTAATATATCCATTGGATTAGAACCAATTCATTTTTCAAGACAAGCTATGAAACAGAATTGACAGTACTTCATGAAGAGCACTAATGCACTAAGAGGAGACGAGGTGCATCTAACTTCGGGAAGGAGCTGGTGTCTATAAACGTTGGGTATCTATGGAGGATGTTGACCCAGGGCTCACAAAGTGAGGAGGCCCACGCGGCAGAAGGGTGTGGCCCACAAGTCACGTCAGCTTCCCAGAAGTACTAGCAGTGCAAGGACGACTCCTCAGAATCACCGAGATATTGGACACCGGGTGACCTATAGCACCAGATCCACATGGTGCTCAAAAGATGGTTCTTTTGAGTCACTCTGCCCCCAGAAGCATGGCGACACGCCCTGCAGGAGGTTTCCCTCTCTTGGGCAGTCTTGTGTCAGGTGGGCACCTGGGTGTCTGACATCTGGTTTGATCCATAAAGTTGTCCAGGTCCTCAGAGAGCACCAGGACCCTGGTCTGCATTTGGGCCAGCTGGAGGTGCTACCCCCACACCTTCCCACCTTGGAGCACTGGTTGTGTTGTCCAGTGATTGCTTTTATCCAATTTTTGATGATGAGAAATAAGATTCATATGAAGGTCCAGGAAAGGCCAGAAAATGCTTGACAAGTATTAATTCGAAAGCATTTCCAACTCACAGAATCACCTCAGTATGAAAACGTCAGTTAATATTCAGTAACCACGAAAAAGATAAAACAGGCCTAAGACACACAAGGACGATGTCCAGATTTTTCTTAGATAAATACATTAAACAATAGAGAAAAACTTAATTTCCAGTCCCATGTGACCTGATTTTATTCTGAAGCCACTCTATCATTTGAATTTGATCACAAAATAAAATTTGGCTAAGGAAAAGTCCTACAACATTCCAAATAAATTAAATAATGTGGCCGCAACAAAGTAATGCTACACTGATATCTTTCACTTAAATAATTAAAAGATAAAATTAAAACATTATTATTTTACCCCAATGCAAAGGGTCAGATTCTCAAATTCCCATGGTAATACAATATGTCTATTAAAATTTAGAACATTGCGCTAAACCATATAACGAGATTATTGGGTCTGATTGGCCCCAATCTCTTTTAAAAACATTCTAACACATGTAACATCTTCTTTAGTTTGATTTTTCCCCATCATTATATTTTATTTAAAACTATGGTATATATTTATTTTTTTTATACTCTTTAGGATTGTTTTAATATATATTTTACTCCCAACCTCAGTTTTCTAAGCAGTCAGGACTTCCTGAGATTATTTAAGGCCCTTGGGGCTGCCCAAAAATCTTACTAGATTTTCCTAGTTCATTTACTCTTCTATCCACAGATGATTATTTCACAACTCTCTTCAGATTTTCAACAGTTTTTCTGTCCTATCCTCGTATTCAGTTGATAATTTCTTATTTCACTGAAAAAAAAACATTATAACAAAATAGAAAATAATTTCCCTCTGCTTCTGCAATCACATTTACCAAACCCTCCATTTACGTACCTAACCCTATCACTTTTTACCTGCTAAAAAATATTTCTCCTGTTATTAATCTCTGTCCTGCAGCATTAATTTTCCCTTCTTCACTGGATTATTCCCATCAACATAAAATCCCACTGCAATATATCTCATTAAGGTCTCAAGCTCCACCTGCCTCATTTGTCTGCCTTCTTCAGAGACAAAGTGCTAATGAGTTCTCCAATCTCATAATCTTCACTTCCTACCCCCCTACTAGTACTTGAAGCCATTCCAACCATGCTTTGTCCTCAGCAATCCAGTGAAACAGCTCTTTTCAAGGTCATCCAAGTCTCTTCGATGCTGAATCCATTAGTCAGTTCCCATTTGACCCTCAAGTAATCAGCAGCATTCAGCAATTAATTACTCCTTCCTTTTTGCAACAGTGTCTTCACTTGACTTCCAAGACTACCCTCACTCTAGGTTGTCTTTCTGCCTCACCAGCTGCTCCTCCTCAATGTCCTCCATAACCATTTACTCATCCTTTCCACTGATATGTCTGAATGAGTATACAAAATATAATATGGAAATCTTGATCTCCCCGCCTTACCATCTCAATCAATAGGAACCCTATTTGTGCTGTATCTCAGACCAGGATCCATACAATCAGTTCTGACTTCTCTCTGGCAACTGATAGCAATCCGGCAGCAAATCTTATCAACTCTACCACCAAAATGTATCTAGATTTTATCTGTCTTACCATAAGCACAGCTACCAACCTCATCCCAGCCATCATCATCATCTCCCATCTGGAATAATGCATTTGTCTTCTGTATAAATGCAACTGATACTCTGCCTAGATGCCTCCTGTTGGGATTGATCATATTCCAGTGACTACTGACTGCTAAAGAGCTAACAGACGCACCCCCAGAGAATTGTATTTGGAAGACCTGCGGGAAGCCATCCCCAAGAACAGCTGCACAATTATCACCCTCACCCACGAAGTAGACCAACAGACAATGACCTACTAATACAAGGATACAAAAGCTGGTCCCTTTTCTTAAGGTGGGACAATTGTGTGGTATCATTCATACTTCAGTGTTTCCCATCTGGACTAGATCCCCATCTGGTTTGGATTAGGCTAGGGCTGGCTTGGGATGAAACTACATTTTTGCTTAGCTTCTTCCCATGCCTTATCCTGCTACTCTCTCATCTAGGTTTCTTTTGAGAGCATTCCCTTAATAAACTACTTGCACAATAATCTCCAACTCAGGCTCTGCTTCTATGAACCCTAATCTAAGATACCTTCTAACTGATCTTCTTTCCATTCTCACTGCTACTTTCTATTCTCAACATGGTGTACAAAGTGATCCCAATAAATCTCGGAGGTAGATTTCATCCTTTCTCTGTGCAACACCTTCCAATAATCTTCCATCTCACTCACAGTAAAAGCCAAATCCCCTATAGCAGTCTATTCAGTCTTACATGATCTCTCTGACCTAATCTCCTATAACTCTTTTTCTCTCTGCTTGAGCCTATAAGTATATAGAATTTTATAGAATTTTCAGAATTTAAGCTCTGTGAGGGCAGAAGCTATCTTCATTGCACTGATATATTCCCAGTACCTCAAAGAGTTTGGGGCACACAGTGGGAATTGATATATGTTGAATTAATGAATCTTAATAATAGTTCATACCCTTCAATACTCCCCTTATCCTGGTTTCTCTGTGAATGCCCAAATCAAACACGATTTTATTCAGGGCAAAGATAAGTACTAAAAATTGAATGTCAGGGGTGCCTGGGTGGCTCAGTCATTAAGCGTTTGCCTTCAGCTCAGGTCATGATCCCAGGGTCTTGGGATTGAGCTCCACATCAGGCTCCCTGCTCAGCGGGAAGCCTGTTTCTCCCTCTCCCACTCCCCCTGCCTGTGTTCCCTCTCTCACTGTCCCTTTCTCTGTCAAATAAATAAATAAAATCTTTTAAAAAAATTAAAAAATAAAATTTTTAAAAAATTGAATGCCAATGACCATCCTCCAAAATAAGAAAAGAGGACTATGCTTTTTGTCATTTTAAGTTAAAAGTGCCCTTTAATATCTCAAAAATCCTAGCCTGAGAGAAGCAACGGTTTGAGAAGGAGAAATAATTGGAGGCATTATTCTTTGGAGGGAAAGAGTTCTTTGATTATGATTTCACTTCCATCAGTTTCAGAAGATTAGGTGCCCAAGTTAATAAGGCATCAAGCACAGCCTAAATTATAATACATATTCAATATTTGACTCAAATAGTCAATTTCATCTGTCAGACCATATAAACACCCTAGAGTTTTCTATTAAAAGTTTATGTCTTATTATCCCAAATTCAGTTACCATTGAAAAATACAAACCCAATTTAAGCCTCAGGTCAGTAATATAAGTTATAGATGCCAAAACAACACCCTAAATGCCAAACAGGAAAGATTTACTACTATTCTGTAATACTCTTCTTAGTAGTCACAGGAAGCACTAAAAATTACACAGAACTTTTACTACACAAATACTTTGCCCAAGTATTTATTACTCCTTCTTCAAATACCCATTCCCTTAGAAATAGATGGTAAAAGAAATGAAATGGGAATAAATTAACTTGATATCCTCAATGCAGTATTAATACATAAGTGAAAGTACTCCTTTACATGGCACCTTCATGTGTCTGCCTGAAACAAAACAGCACACTTGCACTTTTTTCATTAAAAGTAAACTGGATTGTCCAACAAGGAAATTTTGTGAAGTATGCCATTACAATGAATATATTTAAATGCTAGCCATCAACATCCAATTCAATTAAATAATATTTATTGCAGACTCACTCTGTATCAGGTGGTAGAGTAGGGTTTAGGATTCAAAAAGCAGTAGTTATTGAGAAAGAGATATTAGATACAGACATCGTTCTAGGCACTGCTAATGTAACAAGGAACAAATACACACTCTTCAGTAAATAAGAGATATTAACCAGTTACTCACATACTTATGATTAAAACACCAAACAAGTGCAGTGAAAGAAATATACAGGGTGTTATCTAGCAGTTCAGGGAAGGCTTCACAATGAAGATGACTCTCAGACAAGAGGGATGAAGAAGGGCTCCTAGGTAAAGGGGCAAGTGTTCCTGGGAGAGAGGACAGCATGAGCAAAAGCCCTGAGGCATAGAATAGAAAGGCAATGTATATGGAGCTCAGAGAGTAAGGCAGAGACTGATTCAGAACAAGGCAGAGAGGAGGCTAGAGACAGGGTGTGTTTCTGATCGTATGGGACCTGGAAGACTACACTGAGGAGACATTAACAGTGTTAAGAACAATGGGAAACAATTAACAGATTTTAAGGCAAAGGTGTGTGGCCAGTGATAAGGCTAGATTTGTGCTTTGAAGAGATGACTCTGACTGCAATGAGGACAGCAGATCAGATAGGGGACAAGAGCAGAATGCCAAGGAATGGATAGAGGCTGCTATTAACTGTGGTTCAAAAGAGAGGTAATGTCAACTTAGATAGACTGGCACTAGTAAAGAGGAATGATGAATTCATCAAATGAGAAAGATGAATCCAACAAATAACTGGCAGGTAAAACTGACAGATCTTAGTGATAGAATGCTTATGAGCAATTAAGGGAAGGGGATGAACTTAGAGAATTGGATGAATGTTGTTATTCATAGCTATAAGATGAAGAGGACACAGCAGGGCATGGTGAAGCAGACAGTGAGAAGAGACCATAATTCCAATTGTGAATTTTTATGGATATAAACTAAGATCCAAATACAGGTCTGAACCCTAAAGAGTAAATATGTGTTAACTACATAAACTAGTCAGTCTCTGGCATATGAACAATGATTGAAATAAAAAGCATGTAAGGTATAAAGAAAAAAAAAAAGAGGATCTAGAACCAAGCTTAAAGAACCCTCAACACTTCACGGCCAAGCAGAATTAAAAGGGAGTTAGAGAAATGGAGATGAAAGAAAACCCAATAGATAGTTATATAACTGATACCAAGAAAGAGGAGGTATGAGAACACAAAGGGAGGGAGAGACTACATCCAAGTACTCACACTGTGAAAGCCTTCGCTTATTCCCTGGCACTTGGAAAAGATCTGAAATAACATACCTTAAGGTTCTGAGATTGGACTAACTTGCCCCAAACTATAACCTTGAGTCAATAAAGACAACTGTGGGATAGATCAATCAAAAAGTCTACTGAATAATATTATCCAAAAGAAACAAGCACATATTGTAAGTATAATGTGGATGTAACACATTTTTAAAGGATTATAGAAAGAAATTAATTTGTATATGGCACAGTGTCACTTGGTCAAAGAGTGGCAGGGAGTCAGCGAAATCCATTCCTTCTTCCCTGGGACCATATCTAGAGCACATTTCCCATGTGTGGACATGTGAATATAAGAGGAGCAGAAGCAATATATTCCCTATCTGGGCCTGTTTACAGAAAACGTCTGGTTTCTCCATTCACCTGGTGATAGAAGTGTGAAGCTTGAGAAGAGAATGAAGCTATATTTTCATAGGAAGAAATGCGGATGTTTCAATGACAAGGTGAGAGGCAACCCATCAACCAGAAATATGGACTGACTTTACACAGATGAGTGATAAACTTCACTTGTTTAAGTTATTGGAATTTGGGGAGTTGTCTCTTGCAGTAGTCAGTATTAATTACTCTAACTGATGCACAGAGGCTGGTGACTTTGGAAGTGAGTCAAATAGGCAACATTTATCTTGCAACTCACAGTTACCTTCCACCCCTTGTTGATTCACTAGCAAATTGTATTTCAAAGACTAGGAACAAAACGGTCAAAGCCAAATGGCAAATAATTTGCTATGAAGTATTTCCTTATACCCGAATGGGTCAAAATAATTTAAAGTTTCTTTTTCTGGCAAACAGTATACTTATTTGAAGTAAATTCAAGCTAAACTACACTCTTGCCAGAAGAGGAAAACAAAGTTCCATTTTATTCCTTTGGCTGACAGTTAATTAAAAAGCCAACTCTAATTTTGTCATCAATATTGTATTATAGTGTTTAAATAGTAATTAAGCAAAATGTAGTTATCTCAAATTGAAAAAGAAAACTCCAGATTTTTAAAACATGTATTCTTTACATAAAAAGACATAAAAATTCATTTAAAATATGTGTTTATGTGCTATATGCAAAATATGCAAATGCTCATATGACAGCTTGGCAAAGATGCTGGGAATCTTGAGAGAAAACCTAATGGATATTGCATATGCTTAATGAAGACTTCTTTTTTCAGCCTTTGGAAAGGAAAAGACCAGTAATGGTGTAGTGATGGGATCTGAAAAGTTCTACAGAAAAGAAGAAATGTTGACTGCATGAGGGAAAGCATTGCTAACATGACTGAGATGTTTTCTGGGTTCTCAGTATTTTTCAGGCTAAATTTAAGTATGTGATTGGTAACTCCCCTACGGTAATTTGATTTTTATCTCTCTTTTATCTAGGATCAGCGACATCGTTTACAGAGCCCATGTAAGTGTGGGGCCCCATGTGAATGCGCAGGTTGCAGAACCATGAAGCTGACCCCGCCCCTCTATCTTGCTCTGGGGGAAAAAAAAAACTCTAGAGTCAAGATTTTTCTTTTTCCTTTTTTCTTTTTTTTTTTTTAGAGTGAAGATTTTTCAAGTGTGATGAATATAAATATTTGGTTGTGGTTGTTAGAGTTTTGTATTAACTATGGCCATTCATCAGTATTGTCCCACAAAGACTCTGATACTCGTATAAAATCTTTGGTTTCCTGCCTTTCTTTTTATTGTGTCATGTGGCTAACAAAAATGTGACTAGAAAAAAAGGTCTCTAAAACAAAACAATGCAATATCCTTCTTTGCCTTACACTTAAATGGCACATAACAGGGTAGTGTGCCCTGCTGATTGAAACGGATTCCTACTTGAGAGATCACCAAATATTGGCACACTTATAGCAGAAGAGTACCCTGGTGAAAACAAAGTTAGTGTGATTTCCAGAGCAAGTTTTGTGGTTGCAGAGATCAACCCTGGTACAATATGGAAGAGATCACACACACATGTGAATACGGGGAGGTGGGATCTCTGAAGGCCATCTTGGAGGCTGCCTACAACAGAATGTTTCATTAGATGCCCAATTCCTGTGATGTTGATCATGAGGGAGGCTCTGCATAAGTGGTACAAGAGTAGCAAGATAAAAAATCTCTATACCTTCCACTCAATTACAATATGAAGAAAAGCTGCTCTAAAAAAATAAAGTCTAATTTTCCATATATCTTGTAGATTTTTCCTGCTCATTTGCTTATATACCATCCTATTCCAGAAAGAATTTACAACATGATGGATTTTAAACTAATTGAGACATTTCCTTCCCTTATTACAAACAAGTGGTAAATTTAACTATGATTATCTTCAGTGAAAAAAAAAATAGAATCAGTACACTATAAATACTCAATTACCTGGCAGGTTTTAGTAAGAATTAAAGAAAACCAGTAAACCAGACAATTATACTCATTTATTCATGCTTTAGGCATGTACCTGGGGTTCACAATATGCCTTGTGAACAGAGATGCTTGCTGGTAAAATAAAAGTGATGAGGACATGGTTTTTTAAAAAATGGCACATTTGAGGGCACCTGGGTGGCTCAGTTGGTTAAGCGTCTGCCTTCAGCTCAGGTCATGATTCCAGGGTCCTGGGATTGGGTCCTGCATTGGGCTCCCTACTCAGTGGGGAGTCTGCTTCTCCCTCGCCCTCTGCCCCTCTCATAAGGAATAAGTGTACTGACATAGGAAAAGGCACTTTGAGAGGCATCTGTGCTAAGCAAAATGGGAAGGGACTATATACTCTGTTCCAATCATAGTGTCTTCCATCCCCTCTCTCTCCAGGTTGTATTTCTCTTCTACAACATCGTGGACCAAAGAATAAAAACTTATTGTTTCCACATGAACAAGACATCAAAACTCAAGCTCCTAGGGCACCTGGGAGGTTCAGTTGGTTAAGCATCCTACTCTTGATTTCAGCTCAGGTCGTGATCTCAGGGTCATGAGATAGAGCCCCCTGTCAGGCTCCATGTTCAACAGGGAGCTTGCTTAGGATTCTCTCTCTCCTCTCCCTCTCTCCTCACCACACTGCTCAACAATGTTCACGTGCTCTCTTTCTCTTCTCTCAAAAAAAAGAAAAAAAATCCAAGTTCTGGCTCTACAAATTGTGTAACCCAGCACAAGTCACCTAACTTCTTAAGTTATCATGTTTATCAAATGAATGGGATGAACTAGATGACCTCCTATTCTCTCGACTTGTCAATCAGCCCCTGACATTACCATCACAACAAGTTTCAATCACGGGCTGGACCTAGGTTTGCGGTCATACCCTGCCACTTATACTTCAACTATACTTTTGGCACATCCCCAAACGTGAAATGTCTTATCTTTAAAGAAGAGATAATCTCATGGAACTGGTATAAAGATTAGAAGAAGTGATACATAAATTGCTTCTAATCCAGTGCTTGAAACCTGGTAAGCACACAAAAGATGTTAGCTAATGTGTATTAGTATTATACTACAAAACTCTCGATTCTCTGTTATTCAGTTGCTAACCGAATATTTCTATTGACAAGTAGATCACTGCTTCATGAGAAAGTCCCTTCCATTCTAAGACAACTCAGTTATAACTTAATGAGCTTAAATCTGACTGCTTGCAACTCTATATTCTACTATTTATAGCAATGGTTTTTAACCTGGGGTCCACAAAGAATTTAGGAGGTCTATAAATATGGATGAAAATCATTATATCTGTATTTCTACTAACCTCTAAATGAAAAGTAGCATTTGCTTCAATTATGAATACAGTCACTAAACCACAATAGTTTGTGTAATTTTGTCACTAATGGAAATCACAGATACTTTCTCATCTCATTAGAGATGTTGTAAACATCCCAAAATAAAGTATGGGAGATATACTAGATCTTGTTATTTAATGAATTAATAAATATGCATACATACCACCACACCAAACCAAATGTGTTTAATATTCTCATATTTATATTAATTGTTTTCCTTTTTAATCCTGTAATTTTCTTTTATATTTAAAGATATTATATTGAGAAAGCATTCATAGGCTTACCTAGTCTCCCAAAGGAATCTAGGTCATACACATATACACACAAAAGGACAGTAAACTCTACAGTAGGCTAGAATAATTCTACTCCCTTTCTCACTGATGAAACCCTCAATTGTTGAAAGATAAACACCTGATTTTCAGATGCCTCTTCTATATATTTCTATTTGAGCATACCTCCAGACATGTCCCATGGAATACCAGTCTGCAAGATTATCCATGAAAAAGAAAATAGTCCTTTGCTCAAAAATGGGGGGGGGGAGGAGAAGAGAGGGAAACATCAAATACTAAAAGCTGTAAGAAGAAGAAGAAAGAGAGTAAGTTCCTGGAGAAAGAAGCAAAATTAAGGTTTTTTTTGGAACAGAACACTTCTGTATCTGAAGAAAGACATGAAGGAGCCATTAGGGAAGGAAAGAATCAAAAGAGTGGTGGAGGAAGGGATGATAGGATCACAGACTTGGAGGAAGGGTCAGGGGATAAAGATAGAATGCAAGTACAGTAGTTTGAGGTGAATACAAATCATTTCAGTTCACCGGGGTAGGACATTTCCTCCAGGCCTCCCTGTGTCCTCTTCCTTGGACAGCTATAGTGCATCCTGATACATTAAAGGCTCAAAGAAGTGATTCCAAAAAGATACCTGTTGAATTTGTTTAACAACTCATTCTTTCCAAGCTTAACTGACTCCACACCTTCCCTCCCCATAACACCCATTAACATGCTAAGAACTACTGTTCTACAGGTGACACTGTGGAAAACTGCTCAAATTTATCAGTGAACAAGACACTGCAGAGCTGGTCTGACTATTGTAGAGCACAACAAATGGCTGCTGGCTTCCTGGTCTGAACAACAACCTTTCAGTTAATGTCATTTCTCTTTTGAGAACAGAAAGATTCCATTTAGAGGATTTAAGACAAATTTCTTACACCGTCAGTTGATACAGAAATTCCAATTAACTACTGTTTTTCATACGAACTGTCCACCTGATAAGATCTTTCTCATCCTCTACACCAGCTATTTTTTTTCTTTTATTAAGCCCAAATCAGGACTTACATGTAATTTCTATTAGATTTGGCTTTGTTACTTCTTGCCCATCAAATTATTTTGTTGTCAAAATCAAGAATTCTCACCTAGTCCTTTCAACTTTTAATATTATCTACAAAGTTGATTAGCACTAATTTTTGTCTTAAGACATACTCTTCTTTAAAATGTTGAGGAGGGCATAGCCAAGGAAAGAACACCATGACAGATCAGGAAATAGTCAATGTGTGGAGTGATGCTGGTTCAATCCATTTCAAATCTATATGATTTTATTGAATTAGGCCAAAGTCTTCCACCACTCTCCGACTGCTGGTAGCCCTATAATCCCGTATCTACAGTTTCCACACTGCTCATTTTTCTCTGTTTTGGAAACTGGCAATGTCTGCAGTTATTCTAAAGAATCATTTTCCTCCTTATAACACTCAGGGAGAGTGACACACTTACAAGTTTAAATCACCGATCATGCTGATCTTTGAACTAAATACTTTTTGCCTGAACTTAAGAGCGTGTGTGTGTGTGTATGTGTATGTGTGTGTGTTCTTTGTAGCCAAGATTTTTAGGCATTTCTTCCTTCCTTCCTTCCTTCCTTCCTTCCTTCCTTCCTTCTTTCTTTCTTTCTTTCTTTCTTTCTTTTAAAGATTTTATTTTTAAGTAATCTCTACACCCAAACTCACAACCCGGAGATCCAGAGTTACACACTCCACTGACCAAGCCAGCCAGGTGTCCATAGGCATTTCTGAAATGTCTATAATTGTGAGCCAAACTTTACTAAATCATGCTATGTGCCCTCTGTAGCCAAGATTGAAATCACAATAATTAATATTAGTATAAATGGTAAGAAAAATGCATACGTAACTGCTTCCAATTATTAGTCACCACTGTAATGTTGGCATCTACATTCAGACTGTTGTTTTTAACGGATCTAATACACTCTGTTCAGGAGAGTGAAATTATGCCTCTAAGGACTTTTAATGCCGACAGCAGCATTATGTTTTAACTCAGTAATTCCACTTCTGGAAATTAGCAATCTCTCTCTCTTAGCACCTCTCTGCTCACTGAAGTATTTGCAGTGAGATCTGGGGAGCTCGGACAGTTCTAGGATCGATATATTTCTCCCTGGAGGTAGAAGTTCAAAACTCTGCAATGATGAAGCTGCTGTTGCACACTGGTGTGGCTTCCTCATGGTGTTTGGCTCCCTGCGTATGAAATACAATTCAGCACTACGTCAAAGGGTTTCCTAAATAGACCAATTCACTCAGGATAATTGAAGCTTAGGTTTATTACATGAAGGATTAGTCACAAAATGGCAGGCCTACAGCTATCAGGGTTTTCTCAAGGATATGAAAAGAAACAACAAACCAGTGATTAAGGGCAATTTAGAACTCTTATAATGCACACATTCCAAGTTCTTAATAGGAAGCATTATACATTATCATACATACTCGTTTCAGTGAAAATCCCTTAAATAGCGACTATTCTATTCTTATATATAAAGGATATAATGTGCTCAGGTAAGGTTAAACCTATTCAAGGGCCACTGCCATTGACATCTACAAAATTGCAGTGCCAGACTTACTGTGCTAAAAAAGATACGGAATGTCACAGAATACAAAAGCCCATAAAAGAATAAATCAATATAATAGCTGTGCATTCAAGCACGTGGGCAATGGAAGGAGGAGAAAGGAAAAATAGGCTATTTATTAGAAACCTATACAGTGTCTAGGTTCAACTACGTCAGCTTTTCTCAAACTGCAAGATATTGAGTGTTCCAAGAAAAAAATATTCAATAACATTGTTTCTTCTAAAAGACAGTTAACATACTTAAACAGACTTATATAATTATTATTATTCTGCAATATATAATCATTATTATATTATAATTATATATTTATATATAATTATACTTATTTATATATTATATATACTTAATTATATAATATAATTATATATTTAATTATATAATATTAATTATATATAATTATACTTCATTATTATATAATTATACTTATATAATTATTATTATTCTGCAAGAATCTTCATAAAAGAAATTGAAAGAAACCCAGGAAATTGCATCAATGATCAACAACATGAGGTAAAACTTAAATATCAATGTTTCGGTAGTGTCTATCCACTAATTGTGCTGCTACACATTGCCTCTTAAGAGCCATTGCTCGTTGCTATGGAACCTGTCTTATTTGAACTATTTTTGTCTTTTTTAACTTTCCCAGTAAGAATGAAAATGACTTACTCTATTGAATTTGTATTATTTTGGTCCTATAATTGAGTTACAATATGAATTGATTTTTATCATTTCTTGAAGCAACTAGTTAGTCAGAGACCATTTTTTGTCCTCTTTAGTCCAAGTGCAGATTATATCCCATGAGCTATTGCTGGTATTCTATGGATACACAATCATGTAAAGAGTATTCCATAGTCAAATAAGTTTGGGAAATGTGCACTCTGAACAAACGCTAGAGTAGTTTCTATCATTACATGGTATACTTCAGAATGCGGACATAATCACTGAGTCATAAAATTGTCATGCTGGAAGGGACGTGGGTATGGTCTCCTCACTTTACTTAAAGAAAGACCCTAAGAGGTTAGGTTATTCATAAATTGGATGAAGGATGCTTCTAACGAACAATTATGTGTTCCTCTGTCTGATATCATAGGAAGGAAGGAAGGAAGGAAGGAAGGAAGGAAGGAAGGAAGGAAGGGAGGGAGGGAGGGAGGGAGGGAGGGAGGGAGGGAGGGAGGGAGGAAAGAAAGAAAGAAAGAAAGAAAGAAAGAAAGAAAGAAAGAAAGAAAGAAATAGAGAAAAGAGAGGGAGGGAGGGAGGAAGGGAGGGAGGGAGGATGGAAGGAAGGAAAGAAGGAAGGAAGGAAGGAAGGAAGGAAGGAAGGAAGGAAGGAAGGAAGGAAGGAAGGAAAGGGGAGGGAGGGAGGGAGGGAAGAAGGGAGGAAGAAATATGACTGTAGCCACTAAGAATAGAAGATGTGACCTAGTCCAACTACTACAGAACTGAAATATTAAATGAAATGTGTTTGCTATGCAACCAAAGTATTTAAAACATCATGAAAGTCCATAAATAATCAATTATGTACAAGAGACATTAAGGACTATAAAATATACCCTAGAGGTCAAATGTAGATCCTAATAAAGAATGGCATCATGGGGACTCAACATAGATTAGTGACTCATCGTGAGCAAAAAAGTACATTAGGTTTAAATTTTGAGAATGGTTTAAAAATTAGTTAACTCTCTCAGAGGACCATTTGGCTGTAACAAACAGAACCCACTCATCCTAGCTTAAGCTGAAAGGAAGAATTTATTAAGAAGTTACAGGATTATTGTATAAAACTCAAAACCGGGGAGGCAGTTAAGCCTCCTGGGGGATTAGAACCCAACTGGAAAGCTGTCAAAAATCCAGGCAGCTATAAATCTTTTTTTTTTTTTTTTGCCCTGGAGTTTATAGTCTCTCATGTATGTGTCCCCAGGCACATCAGTTTCACTCTCTTCCTTCTTTGGGAATTGGCCCTCCTGTGTCGAGCCCCAGTAAACAAAGAGCAGAATCAATGTGTCCCAAAGCCAAGTTCCTCAGGAACAGCCTGTTCTTTCATCTTGGGTGATGCGTGGCAGCAAGCAATGTGGTGGCAGGACTTCCTGTACCCTCAACAGCAGCTACGTAAGTAGACCCTCTGAAATAATATTGTCGGTAGAATCTCGAAGAGAATCCTTCAGGTGCAGAAAATAACCATTGGCAGAGGAAGCATTCAGCTTCTTTAGCATGGAACATCCCTTGGGAAGAGGGCAACCACTGGCCATAGGAAAAGTAAGAATGCACAGCAAAGAAAAGGAAAAAGAGAGTAGGAAGAAGGAATCTGCACTAGCCTCTTGCAGGTTAACTGACATGCTCCAGTCCTAAGGTTGGCAGCCACAGCAGGTGTTGCTTTAGGACTTTTAGGACTCCAGAGTAGACATGAGAAAAGTGCAGATAGGGTAATGACCAGTTTGCTAACTCCCTTCACCCTCCGGTCCTGTGCTACGCAGTTCTAGCTCTCTCTTCAGAATTCCTTCCCACCAACTTACTGCCATACATGTCTACATCTTGCCTTCCTGTGGCCCTAGGACACAGATCATAGTAAAAAAATAAAATAAAATAAAATAAAATAAAATAAAATAAAATAAAATAAAATAAAATAAAATAAGGATTATCTGCAATGATAGCCTCCAGGCAAACATGATCTTAGAGGTACTCTAACTAATCTGGTATGCTGAAATAACATCTCCTTTCAAATTGGAGTGGCCTGGGTTTGAATCCACACCTATTGCTCAGAAGAGGTCACACCTAAATTAGTTATCTAACTTGACTCTTGATTTCTCAAGATTATAAGATTTCCTCAGTGAGATTTTGGGCAAATAGAATAATTTTAAATGATGATGATGATGATCAGACTTGATAGTATCATACAGTTATGCCATCGAAACAACTGGATTTCTGATCCATATCTCTTCTGAACCTGGTCATAACTTCTACTGCAAGTCACGAACACTGGGTCCATCTGTGGACAGCAGGTGTGTGAAGGCCTAGACATGCAAAACCTACTGTAAGAACTGTGTGAAATGGGAGAATTGATCAATCACAGGACCCTGCTCGCAAGGAAATGACAAAGTTACAATGGACAACAAAACAAGTATGTAAATGAAGGATGGACAGAAGCCGAGGGGGAAAGAAATAAGGAAGGAAAGAAGAAAAGGGAAGGAGGAAAAAGGAAAAGAGAGAGAAGAGTAAAAACCATCTGTCTACTGTGCACTGGACTCTTTACATCCAAGACCATATGTACTCTTCACAAGCCACCTTATAGGTAGATGTTATTGTTCTCATTTTATGAATAAGTGAACAGAGAAAGAAGGATTAAGGGACTTTGGGAAATATTTTAAAAAGTGGTCCAGATAAAGTGTTGTAATGGAATCAGTAGGAAAATAGTGCTTTTAGCTTGAGGCTCAGGGTTTCACAAAGAAGATGAAGTTTGAGCCTTCTGTGCTGGATAGGATTTGGGCACTGGGAGAAATACCAGCTTTCGAGAGAGTCCTGAGAACAGAAGAAAACACCCATATCTGAGCAGCTAACTCTGTTCCACAGAATCAGGCACAAATGGGAGTAGCCTTCGGAAAAAAAGTCTGGAGCCAGATAATGAAGAACTTGAGTGCCTGGCTGATGCACTGTGATATTTCTGTGGGCAGTGGAGAGCCACAAAAGGTGAGCAAAGACATGATACCCTCAGATCTTCAGGCTAAGGGCTCTAAGAAAAACAAGGGGGGCAGCACGTGACCATCGGCAAAGAAAAGGTAGTAAGAGTCTGACAGTGACCACAAGAATGGAGAAATAAGGAACGTGTAAAAGGAAATTGTAGTTAGATTCAACAGATCTTGCATTTGATTAGATGGTCAAGAGAAGAAACAGCTAAAGATGGTGTGAGTTTTGAAAATACGGAATCTCACAGTAGCTGGGAATGAACAGGAATCAGACTCCTCATTTCTTCTCTCTGGGATTTCTGTTTAACAGGAGGCTAATTTTGAAGCTGTTTCTATACTAACAAAAATGAAGCATATTGTTTTCATAAACCTTTGTAAAATCTGCTGTATTCTCTGGCATGTTTGCAAATAATGCCACGGTCTTCAGACAGTTTATATGCAACATGCTCCACGTTACCAACAGAGACATCACTGAAATAATATTCTATAACAAATTTATGAAGGCCATTCCCGAAAAGACTGTTTTTAAAATGGAAATACATTTGTTGAGAACTGTTAATAATTTGATACTTACTTACACATGAGATGCACATATATTTTCACCCACTACCAGTTTGGGTTTATTGTTCATCCGCAAAACATTTAAAACTCTGTTTGTTAACTCCAGCTGTGCACGGTATCATTTATAGAGCCCTAAGAATGCTGATGTCTGGGTCCACCCCCAGGTTTGGGTGTAATGCACCTGGGAATTGAGGTTTTTTTAAAAGCTCTTGGAGTAGGGGCATCTGGGTGGCTCAGTCTGTTAAGTGTCTGACTTGATTTCAGCTCATGTCATGATCTCAGGGTCCTCAGATCAAGCCCTGAGTCAGGTTCCTCCAAGCTCATTGGGGAGTCAGCTTGAGATTCTCTCTCTCTCCCTCTCCCTCTGCCCCTCCTCCCTGCTGTCTCTCTCTCTCTCTCTGTGTCTCTCAAATAAATAAATAAATCTTAAGAAAAAAAAAAAGCTCTTGGAGTAATTCTAATGTGAAGTCTGTGTTATGAAGCACCAGGCAATAAGAAAAAAAAATGATAATGTTAAAGATAATTAAGAAGTTCCTCTTGCCATCAAAACAGACTATCAGCTACATTTCTATAATTTATACACCATAGTCCCAAATCACTTTTTTCCTAACATTAAATAGGTATGATATAACATTAAATAAGAAAAGTTATATCAGGAAGGAAGGTTTGGTAGCTGCGTGGTCAGGATTGGGAGAAAAAAATAAATAAGAAAGAGGTGAAACATTCTGACTCCTAAAGCATTTTGCTTATTCCTCTGATTCAGCCACAACTCTGGGAATATTGCAGCAGTGAAAGCTCTCCTCAGCTCCTGCCTGGATCCTCTGCAAACGTAGGGTCATGGACGAGCTAACCAAGCAACAGATTCCAAGTTCCTATGTTCAGTGTCCCAATGGCAGTTGCCCTCTCCAGGGTGCAAAGGCAAAGCAAGGCTTTTGGACACACTGAATCTCGAAAAACCTGGAAAAGAGGAGCTGGCTATCGATCCTACTTCTTCGTATTTGGAAGCGTTTTGAAAGCCCTACTTATTTCCTAATCTATTCTCCTTCTCATACGCTGACTAAGATGCCAATTAACTCCACGGCTTATGGCATTGTCAACAGAACTCCCATATTAAATCAGCCTAATGCCTGGGAGGAGTAAAGCATTTCCTTCCATTGCTTGTCATTTCTAAAGAAAAGTGCTTCGCTCTCTCTCACAGGCAGGGCCATGAGGAAACAGAACAAGATGTAGTGACAGCCATGGGGAATTTCTAGGGAGCACCACAGTCAGATAGCCCCGGCTGCGCCCAATTGCACACCACTATCCGTTAACAAGCTTTGTTCTAGCTTGATTCTGGCCATCATTCACTTTATTACTTTTCCAAGAAGGGCCCGTCTCCCCAAAGGTAACAACTGGAATTCTATCCTTTTCTCAAATCCCACTTCAGATACTCATTTACCCATCTGATCGCACCGACAAGAATCAACCCTCCTTTGCTCTCTCAGCTTTGGAAATTGGATATCTTTGCCCTTGTCATTCTTCTTTACCAGACCTCAGCACCTGGAGTGACAGAATTTTGACTCTGTCCAAATGTATATGCCACGTAGCACCACTGCATACTTTGCGCATAACAGGGACTCAATACAATTGATCAATGAATTAACAGATTTCATGCCCAACTAGAATTTTCCCAATCTTGAAATAACCAATAAGTAGAGGATGAAAGTCATGAAAGGTTCAAGAGCCTCCAGGGAAAGGGCATCTATAGAGGCATTTAATTATTCCCAATAAATAATGGGCTCATATCCGAAAGCAAACATGAATATTCTCAACTAGCTTTACCTGAGGAGATCACAGTTGTTCTATCACGACTCTTTAACAGTAGCATATGTTCTTCCCTGAGACATGATTTCAATAAGCTCGGTTTATGACAAGTCCTGGTAATCACTCTATATAATTGTACCAGTGAAATCACTATAATTCTTGGTTTAAAGGAGCTGATTTATTTTGTGTCAGGGTGAACAAGAGGGGCATCACTTACCTCTGAGCCCTGCATGGGGCTCACTCGAGAATGACTTCTCTATCTTTAGGGACCGGCAAGCTCTAGGTTTATTTATGAGACCTCAATAAAAACCACCCTTGCTTCCTGATTGCTAGGTGAGCTACAGGGAAGAGACTTGAATTTCCAAAGTCCCCACCAGCTGTAATTTGCATAAGGGTCATTTCTATATTCCCTCTACTGCAATCTATAGAGTATTAACATATTTACAATTACTTCGCTTTTCCTTAAGAATCTTGTTTGACCCAAGTCAACCTTGTTCCTATCTGAAAATTTCACAAATTCGGGAAGGTATTTGGAGAGTTTTAGTTTCCAGACATCCTGCGCCCCAAAGTACCTAGCACAGAGCCTTTATAGCTGGTACTCAGTATAGCTGGTGAAATATCAAATGAATGAATGAAGGTATTTACATTTTGCCAGCAGGAGTACTTGAGGTCACAGTATGAGATATTCTGGTATTTGTTTCAGGAAAATGGCAACGTCGTGTAATTGCTGGCCAAAAAATCTTATTTAAAACCTACCTAAATATCATATAAATAAGATACTCACTGGCATTTTATTATTAGATATATTTTGATACTGTCTATCTTTCTACTGGTTTATAAATTATGGAGGAATTATGTTTCTTGCTCAGCACAAAACTTTGCACCTAGCAGATGTCCTATAATGTGTGTGGTCAGTTAATCTACTTCTATATCATGCAGAATTTCTCCCTTAGACTCATAGCCTCACTCCCCTCCCTCCCCCCCCCCACCCCCCAGAAATAGTCTACAGGATGAGACTGTAGTCTCCAAGACTACAATCTACCTCCAAGATTAGGTAGAGCCATTCATACAAACCTAATGCCAAGACTGGACCCTTGGGAAAATTGCAAACTGGCAAAGAATGTCCTCATTAACCCTTTTCCTCACCATTTTCCCTTCGCCAACAAGTACTCATTGATCCTCTATTCACTTCAGAAAGAATCTGATTCACTCATTGATACAAATGTATATTATCAACTTAGTATTACCCCTCACATGGCTTTAACATTTTGAAAGAGGTCCCAAGGAGAACACAATGTTCAACCCAAAGGACGAGGGCTACTGATAACACCATAAGCTCAGAGATTCGAGTTGTGGTGATGACTGTGAGACTGGGCTGACCTTAGAACACAGTCACTTCTTTCTATGTATTTCTTTCTCAGCATCAAGTGCTAAGCAAATAATAACCACAGCCCTTCTGCATTCAGTTACTTCATAGTCTTCCCTGAGACCCACCTTCTACAGGAGGGGCATGAAGTCCAGAACTTTTATGATCAAAGTAGATCACCTAATGTAGCTGTAACATCTACTGCCCGACAGCCAGCATGAGCTCATTTGCTGGAAACTAGATTTCCCCTAAGAGGCTCCATCCTGGCTCCCACGACTCACTAGCCAGTTCCTTCTTGGCATTTTCAGGTATTCTGCCTCACATGGACCCTGGATCATTCCTTCCAGTTCTTTGGCCTTGCTACCTCTGTGAGAATGACTCCCATTCTCTTGAGCTTAGCTTGCTCTGCTCTGCTCCCAGTGCTCCCTGTCCAGATTTATGGAAGGAACCCTACTGTCCCTCTGTCTAGGGGTCAGTCTCAGTGCCTCTCTCCACTTGCTAGAGGGACTGAGGTGTGCCTTCTTGCCCCCGAGAGCTCTGCAAGCACTGCACCCTCACCGGCTACCACTGCCATGGACAATTGCTTCTTGTTCCTGGTCCCTGCTATGTGGCCAGGAACCACACCAGTCTGTTCTCTGTTTCATAGACCAGTCTCAGATCCTCCTGGCATGAGCGAAAAGAAAAATGCCCCTTGCTGCACATACATTGCCCTCCTTCAAAATGGTGCGCATTCCTTACAGATTGGGAACTTTCCAGAGTGACTGGGAATAAAATAGGCATTCTCTTCAGGAAAACCGACTCCATCCCTGTGTGGTATTGTCACTGTTGCCCATCCCCCTCCCCCGCCCCATCATACAATAGTCCATCACTGGCATATTTCCCAAAATCCAGATTTTATTTGTCCATAATCAAAATGCTATAAAACGGGGACTTTCAAGCATTTTGACTATAAGCCATAGTTAAAAACACATTTTAAATCTTACAGAGTACATACCAACATAAAATATACATATCAATTTAAAAAACTAAACGAAAAAATTACTGTATTATGTTATACTGTGAAATTTTTTATTCTATTTAATTTTAAGATAAGATTAAATCAAATGATTAGTACACATTTCACTAATGAGTCCCTACAGTTTTAAAATATTGCTTTAGAAAAATGCTCCTTGTAGCCAAAAAACTGGATCAGCTAGGTCCCTAATAAAGAAGGAACCACATGTTAACAAGAAAAAGGTATCAACTGTTGTTCTTTGGAGAATCCATCCATTTTATTAAGCTACTTCCACTGCAAGCAACAGAGTGCTTATTTTACTGGATATTTTAGTATTTCTTTCCTATGTCCAATAATCATGGAATCAAACTGTTTTCTTCCACTCTCCACTTGAACTTTAAAGTTTCTTCTTTGCAGATTGCTACCCGCACAAGAAACATTCAAGTGTCCCATCATTTAAGCAAGCCACCACTACAGGAAACTAGCAGCTGTGAAACCTACTGGAAAACTCAAAGAGGACTTACAGCTTTAAAAAAAAAGAAAAAAATTACAAAAAAAAAAAAAAAAAAAGATTACATCAGTACCTCCCATGATCACCGGCAAAGACTGAATTCTCTGTTGAATTGATTATGCACAGAGGAAATATAAGATTTCCCCAGGACACATTTGAGAGCTGGTGCCTTGTAAAAGGAAATTAAGAAATCACTTAAAAGAAAACTTGTTTATTTCTCTCCTGAGGTTGCTCCTTGCAGCATGGCTCACAATGGTTACTGACTGCTGGCTGTGAATGGACCACACTGTACTCCTCACTAACAGGAGGAAAGGAGTGGTGACTTGCACAGCTCTAATTTCCCAGGACTAACAGGGAAGATCAGCATTTTACAAAGACATCATTTTCTTATAATCACTTTTCTTTTTACCATGATTAGTCAGGGTATGTGCCTTAGGTATCTAGGTATCTACTGCTATGTTACAAATTATCCCAAAATGTAGCAGCTTAGAACAGTAAACATCTACCATCTCACATAGTTTCTGAGGCTCAGAAACTGGGAGATGCTTAGCTGGGTGGTTGCAGCAAGGGTCTCTCAGGGAGTGGCAGTCAACCTGCCAACAGAGGTAGGAATCATCTCAAGGCTCTACCAGGGCTGGAGAACCCTTCCAAACTCAATTACATGGCTGCTGGCAGGCATTTGCTCCTTGCTGGCTGTTGCCCAGAGGCCTCCAAGCCTCATCACATTAGCTTCTTCATAGGACGTCTGAAGTCTTCATGACTTGGCAGCTGGCTTCTCCCGGAGTGGGTGATCAGAGGGTGAATGAGCCAACCCCCAAGACAGATGCCACCGTCCTTTATAACCTCATCTCAAAAGGGACTTACCATTGCTTTTGCTCTAGCCTACTGGGTACAGAGATGAACGGAGTACAATGTGAAAGGGGATCAGTGGAGGCCAATTTGGAGGCTGGCTATAGGCTCTGATGTTCAAATGGCTGCTTTATTGCTTCCCACCACCAAACAGCAGTTCTGAACTTTTTTCTGGGGAGAGTATGGCAGTAAGGCCTATAAGTACCTTTAAGTTACCAACAAAAGCTGTGAATGTACTTCCCAGAATAATGTACAAATGAGTCATTATAATTTTGCACACCATTTCTCAGAGTCCATGGAATCCAAGGATTCCTTGAAAACTTTCCTAAGACCTCAGGTTCGAATATACTATCCTAAACAGTTACCTTCTTCCTGCAATATTTAAGTTAAGTACACGTCTGATGTTGGGAACATGCAGCAGGATATACATGTAAGTAATGACTGATACCTACAGTTGAACCCTACCATGTAACCAGAAATTCAAACAACTTTATACAGAACATGGCCATATTCTGAGCCAGCCATGAAGATATTCCTAGATGGGACACCCAAATGCTTACATAAGTAGCAGTCCTTGAGAGAGAAATAAGTCTTAGGGGTGTTGATTTTTCCAGGGAACATTAAAGAGAGATGAAGGAATTTTGCTATGGAGAGGCTTTATGAACGAAAATGCAGTGTTTCACCATGAGTGTCTGAGGATATCTGAGCACTGTCTATGCTTAAAACTGTGGCCAATAAAGTTGAGCCTAATTTGATTTTTGTTATCAGCCCCTGTTCCCTTTCTTTCCTTTTCCAGGTTTACATTTTGAAATCTGGACCCTGAACCATGGCCACTCACCTTCACCCCAACAGGTACTTTTAGTGAGTTAAAATCTTCCTTTTCACTGAATACAATTTTCAGGCATGTTTCTCAACTATTACTTGCCTCTTCCAACTGGTCATCCAGAATATCTAGTAGATTCTATTTTCTGGTACCATTTAATAGAAGTCTTCAGACACAGGGTCAAAGCTTATATAAGTCCAGAGTCACATGCCCTTCCTATATACTCCTATGATACACTGTGCATATCCTGGGATAGTACAAAGAGGATAAATCCAGGTGGTATTTTCCTATTTTAGTAGGCCATTTATTTGTCTGCATTCCTGCACCAGCTCTGAGCTCCATCGAGTAGGAGCTTATTCACCATTGTATCATCAACACCCAACCAATATTTGGTACATAATATGTATTGAATGAATTAAATAATAAACCAACTCAACAATTCTTACACCATAGTCCTATATCAAAGATAAATACAAACATGAATCTTACAGGGGTGGAATAAAATACAAAGAGCTCTGGACTGAGTTGAAAAGCCTGACTTCAATACGTCTTAGCTGTACTAATTAGGCTCAATCTCTTGAGCGTCAGTTTTCTCATCTAAAAAATGGTGTAATACATGACATGACTACTTGATAGGTTTTTTTAGACATCCAATAGGAAAGTTAGTGTGGGCACTATTTTGTAAGCCATCAAATACTAAAATGTATCATGCATTACTATCGTTATTAAATGACACTGGATAGTTGACAGAGACGCTATGTAACAGGAAGAATTGGTGAAAGTTTTTAAGAAGCATCTCTCATAGAGAAATCTATACTCTCTGCTCTCACAGTGTCAGAAGGAGTAGTTCCACAAGGTAATAAGCAGCCATTCCTATGCTGAAGGCTGAATTCTGCACTCTCCGTCATTATAAAACCAGTTATTGATCTTGACAAGTACAGAAGGTACTTTGCAGAAAACAGACATGACAAGGTCCCTGACTACTAGGTTTGCATCTAAACAAGGGTAGAAGACTTGGCCTCAACTCAATAATAAAGCTCACACACACGTCCTTCTGAGTGGGGGCCAAGCATTCCTCTCTTCTTCAACTATATCCCTGAGGGTAGGGAAAACTGAATACACAATAAAAAGCAGCTAGGCAACCTTACGAGTTTGTTATCTCTATATACATAGGTCAAAATGTGGGTGTATTCATGCACCATAGCCTCTTATCATAAAGGGGAACCTGGAAATAGCTCATTTAGACACTTTGCAGGATGTAGTAGCACTGACAAATAAAGACTTTGGTTTCTAATCTTAAAACAAAAACAAAATAACCATTTAACATTTTACAATGTAGAGTCAGTTATCAACAATCCACAATCTGGATCATGTGGTAACGCACTCCAGTTATTCGATAATGGTGTGACTTTTATTTCCTCTAACAAAGGACAAATTCCCACCCCAGTGTGATGGAGAAGGCTCAGCAAATAATTAAACTCAAAGACAGAAAAAAAAAAAACATTCAAAATCTCTTCAAAGCAAAATCTTTCCCTTTGCTTCCAAATGGAAAAAAAATTTCTCTATTCTTCTGCATTTTAAACCATCATAAACATTTCAGGCGGAGGTTTTAAAATTTGATGCTTCCCATGCCTTCATGAGATCACATCAGGAGACACTCTGGGGCTAATTTATAGGATCACGGGGTAAGCTCAAGATCAGGATGTGGTGAGTTAACTGGAAAAAATGTTAAAAATTCTTTTACCTTTTTCATTGAAGAATAACATACATACAAAAAAGTACACAAATCGAAAGCATACAGCTCAATAAACTTGTACAGAGTACATGACATAACTAACACCCAGAAGCCCCCATGTTCTCCCTTATAATCACTAAGGTCCATCACCATTAAGGGTAACCACTGTCCTGAATGCTAGCACCAAAAACTAATTTTGCCTGTTTTTGCTCTTTATGTAAATGAAATCAGACAGTATGCATTCTTTTGTGTCTAGGTTCTTATGTCTGGGAGATTCCTCAATATTTTTTTACTGTAGTTGTGATTCATTCATTCTTGTGGCTGGTTAGTATTACATTGGGTGAATACATTACAATTTAGCCACTTCTTTTTTCTAATGGGCATTGGGTACTTTCCAGCTTTCGTCTATTACAAATAGTGCTGCTATGAATATTTTCCTAGTCTTTTGATGAACATCTGCATGCAGTTGTGCTTGATGTGTACGAGGAGCAGAACTGCTGGGTCATAGGATATTTACATGTTCACCTTTAGTAAGTATTGACAAACAGATTTTCAAAGCAAATGTGTAAATACACACCCCTACAGACAGTGATTGAGGTTTCTGGTTGCTCCACATTCTTGTCAACACTAGGTATTGTCTGTCTTTTGTATTTTACCATTTCTTGTGGATTTATAGTAGTCTTGAATTGTGATGTTGTTTTTCCTTGTTGATTATATTGAGCCCCTTTTCGTATGTGTATTGACTATTTGGATATTCTCTTTGATGAAGTGTCTCCTCAAGTCTTTTGCTCATTTTCCTATTGCAATGTCTGTCTCATTCTTATTGATTTACAGTAGTTCCTTACATATTTTGGATTTAAGTCAGGAGTGAGTTTTGTATTCTTAAATCATTAGTGTAAGGTGATTGGCTCCAGAAAATGAAGTGTTTGAAAGTCACTTAATAAATATTTATCAAGCATCTACTACATGCCAGACACCGTGCTAGGCTGTGTGGAAGATATTTATAACACTTAGACTGTTGCCTCAACAAATTATAGGATAGTAGGTAATAACTGCAGAAGTTCATGTAGAATGCACTGTCTCATTGCATCTTTCCTCTATGTCAACACACAAGCTCAGTCTCAGAGGTCTTCCACCTCTAAAAGTCTGAAAACCAGACCAAGAATGAGGGCATGTTCTTGAACCAAATTCAAGAGCTCATATAGCTTTGAATTAAATAAATCAAATTATGGGAAAGCTTGTTATTAAATGTAGTGCTTTGGCCTGCTGCCCTAGGGTGCTGGCTGAGTTTCACAGCCTGGTCAATGACATAGATCATGAGAGAATGAGGAGCTTGTGTAGTCAAGCTCATCAATTAGGTATCAGGGCTGCTGAGGGCAGAGCCAGAAACAGAAATGTGTCTAACAATTGAAGAATCAAGGATACAGTCTTCAAAGCTTCTAAGAAAAGAGAGCAGAGCAAACTCTCTGTCTGGAACCTAGAATAGCCACAGGACAGAACCACAGTAATTGTTGCTACTACCACCTCCTGATAGGTCCCGTTGCCTTATCCCACCACGCGCTTTAGGCCTCTCACCCTGGTCTATCAAATACCCTTTGCTAGTCTGCCCAAGCTTGCCCAACAACCATGTCTCCAGCCCCAAACAAAGAGAATATATTTGATCACTAAATCCAACTAACTAATTTCTTTGCACTGATCAGAATTCAAAAATAAAAACATATTTGCCTGTTGAAAGGATGTGCTAACACTCCTTAAAGTCTAGATCTTCTTACTCTTCTAGTGGACATTCCCCTGGAAGTCCCAGTGATGGGCTAAAATTTAATTTTACTTAGAAATTCTTAAGTTACATGTGCATTCTTACACAATAAAAATAATACTATATTCATTTCTTCATGTAATCCATAGGGACATACTATAAAACATAATCGGGGGCGCCAGAGTGGCTCAGTTGGTTGAGTTTCAGATTCTTGATTTTGGCACAAGTCATAATCTCAGGATCATGAGATTGACCCCCAGGTCGGGCTCCATGATGGGCATGGAGCCTGCTTAAGATTCTCTCTCTCCCTCTCCCCTACCCTCCACACCCACAAGCGTGCTCTCTCTCTCAAAAAAAGAGAAATATAAAACATAATCAGTTTTAGACTATCACCAGTCTCAAATAAAGTCATTTTATAATTTTTTAAAATTATTTTTAAATTATTAAAGTTTCATTCTAGAAAACTTGAAAATTAAAATTATAGAGAAATATAAAACAAAATCACCTATAATCCTACCTGCCCTAGTCTCTATTAATATTTTGACATAATTTCTACCCACTTTTTGTTTGCTTTTAAAATAACATCATGTATTCAAATTTTCACATCATTTTAAAAATTAATTCAAATTCATGGCATCAGCTTTTCCATGTTTAAATAACCCTTAGTAAACCTAACTTCTAATGTTTATATAATATACCATGCAAGTAAGGCATCCTAATTTATTTAATCATTCCCCTCCTTTCAGGCATTTAGGATTTTAAAAAATACTTTCACTAAATAAATAGTGTTAAAATAAAGACTTTGGTCTAATAAAAGATACCTTTTAATTTTAGATTTTTTTCATGAATATATTCCTAGAATTAAAATGTAGTATAGAAATATTTTTAAAGACACACATATTTCCAAAATGCTTTCCAGCAAAATGTTTTTTCAATTTTGTATGAATGTCTGTTTTACTTCACCCTCATAAGCACTGGTGTACATCTTTTCACCTACATTTCATTCACTGAGAGATGAAAAGGCTAGTTGTTTTTACTTGTTTTTACTTTCACTGGTTTCTAGCAAAGCAGAATATTCTTCAATTATTTATCAGCCACATGAATTTCCTTATTTCGTTTATAGAATTCAATTACCCAAGTATTTACTGAGCATCCACTAAGTGACAGGCAGTGTCCTAGGCTATAAAGAAACATCAGTCAACAAAGCTGAGACACTCTCTGGCCTCACAAAGCTAGTGGGAAGAAATACTACATAGACAAACTACCATGAAATATGTCAGGTAGTGATCAGTACTACAAGAAAAAAATCAAGAAGGTAAAGAGTTAGAGAATGAAGGAAGTACTATTCTAGACAAGTGGTTAAGGAAGACTTCTAATGAAATAAAATACTCAAGAAAAATTATGTGTGAGTTTTCTGTTCATTTCCTCTGCTGGTTCATTTATAGGAAGGAGTTTTCTCCTTTAACTTGTGATTCAAAGAAACATAGTCAGCATCTATAGGCTTTGGCCCTAACAAAAATTATATAACTGCTTAAATCTATTAAATTTTATTTCCTTCCTTCTCAGAAAGCATGACAATACTTAACTACTGGTCATCCAAACCTAAACTACCGTTTCCAATACATTCAGCTTTTTCTTGTAAATACTAATGTAATATATTATTATATGTATACCCAGATAATCTTAGCAAGTTGGCTTTGCTATTTATACAACACATCTGTGAAAAACTAACTCATCTTAATTATTTAATCTTGACCACCTAATTCAGTTTTTCTCTAAATATACAAAAACCAGGTGGTTTGGGAATCAACCCTATGAAGGTTAATAGTACCAAACTCAGGGTTATCGTGAGAATTCCATGAGTTAATTACATGCTTAGCTGGGTACCCGGTACAGACTGTATACTCAATAAATATTTTGATATTTTCGTTATTAACTTACTAAGCATCATATACTACTCAACTGGAGAAAGCTACCCCTCATTCTCATCTTTCCCTTGTACTAGCTTCTTGGAAATTGAGGAACAAGTTCTCAGGAGAACCTGATTGTGATGCTGACTTCCATCTTAAAATTACAACAGTGTACAAATCCACTCCGCTCCCAAGTTTCTTTGTGCAAATGAGTACCATTCAAAATGTTAGAGATTTATATCAAATTTAGCCATTTCTCTATTTTGTATTCCTCTGAAAGGCTTATGAAAATTTCCTGGGAATCTGTTTATCTTAGGTAGAGTTCTGTGACTTGCAGGAACTTTTAACTATTTCACACAAAAATACTAACAATAAACATACATTTTAGGAAAAGTAGGAAAGCATTTTAGCTGGACATTCAAGTGTTTACTGAGTTGATTTCTTCATTAATCCTCTTTTCTTAACTACTAAATCTCATTGCTTCATCTCATAAAAATGTTCTTTAATCTGAAATGTAAATTTCCAAATCATTTTCCCCACCATCTTCCACATTAGGACCCTACAGACTCTTACTTTGAAGAAGATCCAACACAAGTAACCAGGAATACTTCCCTCACCTACCCCCTTCTTCTTCACATCTCTTACTCTGTGACATACATGTAGATATTGACAAATCAGACGTTTAAAGAATATTGTCTTTAAACGTCTGATTTGTCATTTTCCCAAGTCATTTTAAGTCCAAGGAGAACATCTCAAATCTAAGAGTGGGCCAATAAAAACACCTCGAACAGGTAACATCAGCAATCAAAATTCATCACGAAGTGCTTGGCACAAAAGATTTTCTTAATAAATTATCACGATGTCAGATCAATTAATTTGTACGGAGTTTTCTAACAGAAAGTGGAAAGAGAGGAAACTAGTCAAGTACCCTGAATGCTACAGGAAATCTAAAGGCACTGAGGACAATGGCTGCGCTAACCGTCATGGCTCCTTCCCACTTTCTGGACTTCCCTAAGCGTCTTACTCTGTTCTCACAACCTCACATACTTCACTTACTCTGCGGGAAAATTATAGATATAAGTTGGCTTTGAAGTCCATTTTGGCTTTTGAATCCTAAATGGAAA
Organism: Ursus americanus; assembly: GCF_024610735.1. Taxonomy (NCBI): domain Eukaryota; kingdom Metazoa; phylum Chordata; class Mammalia; order Carnivora; family Ursidae; genus Ursus; species Ursus americanus. The sequence goes on along the minus strand of NC_142131.1, from coordinate 42,092,083 downwards.
TTTTATGTCAATACCCAAATCTTCAAATATTATATTACATGGACTTCATCATCCATGTGCCACCTCTTCCTTACTCTACAGAATTAAAGAAGAAACTAATAGTCTGGCCATTGTAACAGTTTGGACTCTATGAAAAGAAGTTATCTTTTAATCACCTACTTTCAGACTAAGAAAAACGTTGTTGAATATAAATCACTTCACTTGAAAATGTTCTTTCCCACCTGGTTCCGAGAGATGAGCTAGAACAAGGACAGCACATATTAAAAGCACAAGAGAGACTCAACCCACTGTTGCTGACTTTAAAGATGGAGGAGGGGGGCCATGAGCCCCCCTGGAGCCTGGGTGTGGTGGCCAGGAATGTGGTTGCCTCTGGAGGCTGGGAACACCTATCTCTCAACCCAAATGATCAAGGAAATGAACTTTCCCTTAGAGACTCCAGAGACACACAACTTGTCTAATAATACCTTGGCTTCAGTGCAGTAAGACTCGTGTCAGACTTCTAAACCTCAGAACCGTAAGATAATGAGTTTGTGTTATTCAAGCTGCTAAATTTGCAGTAATTTATTATGGTAGCAATAGAAAACTAATTTAGAAGAGATCTTATGGATTTTCTTGGCTCTATCCTTAATTTTAATGGTGAGAAAACTGAGTCCTAGGTATGCTATAGAATGTTCTTCCAACTTTGTCCATCTGGCTAATACCTATTCTGCCCTCACGATCCCACTTGGACACATTTCCTTCTGGGAATTTTTCTCTGGTCCCCCAGGACTCAGGCGTCCCTGCTCTCCAGCCTCATATCACCCCACACAGAATTTACCACACTGTCTACTTCCTGGAACTCCCACTTATTCTTTTATGTCAAGAACTTTGTCTTACTCGACATGGTATCTCCTAGACATAACATACACTCAGCAGTTACAGCTCAACAGCACTAAAAACATTACAGAAGTTATGTTTCCTGGTTACAAATTCCAGACTCTTTCACCCAAGCTGGTAGACTATTCTGCTAACTATGACCAAAGCATGGTAAACAAATTGGTAGCCTTAGCTTATTTGTTACATGGGCTTTAAAATCATACAAATCAGGTTCATGTCCTGGCTCTACCATCTATCAGATGGCCTTCGACAATTTTCCTTAAAAGTTAACTTCCTTTAGTGTTAGTTCCTCATTTGTAAGAAGATAGTAATTGAACCTGCTCAGAGGACTGTATGAGAATTCATTGAAATGATACTTGTAAAAAGCTTAGCCAGGTACCTAGCATATAGGAAGAGCTAAATAAAAATTGCCCATTATCATTACTAGAAAAGAAAGAAAGAAAGAAAGAAAGAAAGAAAGAAAGAAAGAAAGAAAGAAAGAAAGAAAGAAAGAAAAAGAAAAGAGAAAAGAAAAATAAAGATAAAGGGCGGGAAGGAGGGAGGGAGGGAGGGGAAGGAAGGAAGGGAGGGAGGGAGGGAGGGAGGGAGGGAGGGAGGGAGGGAGGGAGGGAGGAGCTCTGTACCTACTCTTCAACTGCCCCACCTAATGGCAAGAGGTATGAATAGCAGCCATTTTCTTGCCAAAGAAGCCCAGCCAGGATTTTCCTTCCCTGTGCAAAATTTGCAGCCTTGTGACTGCAACACAGACTCTCTTCCTCCCCTCCACAGTCCTACACCCCACTCCAAGTCAAGTGCTAGCAGACAGCCCAGGACAAAGCAAAACGTAAATAAGACAGGGAGCTCCAAACCGAACTCTAGCTGGTGAAAAGACCATGGGTTAGAATTCCAGGCAGCCACTTGCAAGCAGCGTGAATTCAGGTAAGATGAATGCATCTTCTTTTTAACTGGTCTTGAGTGACAATCCACCTCATCAGAAATGAAGCTTGCAGTGAGGTTAAGTGCGAGAACACAGGAAAGGGCTTAGCACCTTCTCATTCTATGAACATCACAGGGGACCACAGAATGTCTACTATCTGCTACCCCTGTCTTACAGAGGAGGAAACTGAGGCACTGTGAGGTGAGATGACTTTCTCAAAATCGCAAACATCATTAGTGGCAGAATCTACATCCTGGAGAAAGTGGCTTATTCCCCAATTTGCTGTGTCCAACAGCACTGGGCAACAGTATCCATCACCATTTTCTAGAAAAACAAATCACCCCAGTCTCCTACATCTAGCAAGTAAAGGAGTATATGATGCTCTGTAGAAGTTTAGGGGGGAAAAGTGAGGGGCGGACATATTTTTAATTAGAACCTCGACCGAGGATAAAAAAAAAAATTAGAATACAGACTCAACAAAATACAGCTGAGTGCAGCAAAAGGAACTTCAGCAGAACACATTTGCCCATAGATGGTGGATTAGCACGCTGCGTAAAATGGTTAATGCTTCCCAGAGCCCAGCGTTTGGTGTTAATAACTGAAATTAACTATGGTCCTTTGAAAGGTTTTCCCTTATTCCTTCTTATCAACTCAGAGTTGTCCTTTTGTGTCTCAGCAGCTGGGGTTGATCAGATTCCATTGTAACTGTAAGAACCTATTTAAAATCCATTATTGGGTTTTGCTTTGCTTTGAACCATCTGCTTTGTGGTTATATTAATTGGGTTGTTCTGGGGTCGTGTGTGTGTGTGTGTGTGTGTGTGTGTGTGTGTGTGTGTGTGTGTGTATGTGTGTATGTTAATTCTCGGTAGTAATAGCTGAGCTAGAAAATGCGTCCTGAATTTACCTCCCAAATCCGTGATACAGATTTCTCATTCTACAAAAGCACTGGGAGTCCAAGTGGGGTCCTCGGAATACTTACTATGTATCTGTCCCCTGGGGAGCTGTTTGACTGTGGAGGTCCCTGAGTCCTTCCCAGACAGACTGATCAAAGTCTCCTGGGGTAAACCTGGAGAACAGGCACTTTAAGCACTTGCTCCTGATCCTTCAAATGCACATTTAACTGTGAGAGTTACTGCCAGGATCAGAAAGATGCCCCCCAACCACAAGGAGCAAAGAAAGAAATTAATTTGCTGCTTCACTCAGAAAGCCCGGCCTTTGGTACCCTTTTCAGCGGGTACTACAGACTGAATTTGTAGGGCTCCTTAAACTAACAAGAGGCTTCCATAGCAGGATTTTCAGTGATTTCTTCCTAGTCCCTGTCCTGAGAACAAATTACACCAGCAACACAAACAGATGGTTTTCAGTTATCTGTTTTTTAAACAATCTAAGTAAATTGAAAAACACAATGTGTTATTATCAAGTAACAGCTGCACCAAAATCTACCAAACTATAATTCAAGGTCATTTTGAAAGAAGGAAGAGGGGCGCCTGGGTGGCACAGCGGTTAAGCGTCTGCCTTCGGCTCAGGCAGTGATCCCGGTGTTGTGGGATCGAACCCCACATCAGGCTCCTCTGTTATGAGCCTGCTTCTTTCTCTCCCACTCCCCCTGCTTGTGTCTCTATCTCTGTCAAATAAATAAATAAAATCTTAAAAAAAAAAAAAAAAGAAAGAAAGAAGGAAGAAAGAGGTATATGGGCGTGAGGATCTCTTTTTAATTGAAAGCCTGGCTTAAATCCTGGGCTACTTACATTGTTTCATAAACTGCTTGGATCAAGTTATTATAAAATGTAAAGTGTGCTTCCTCTTCCTCCTCCTTCCTATCATTATCATTCTCTGCGTTCTCCCATTTCTATCCCACTTGTCTTGCCTATTTCTTATTCTGTATCTTTACCTCTTCAGAAATCCTTTGAACCCACATCTACATATTTTCTCCCCATTCCAGTGTAGCTACACACTATTCATTTCCTCTGAGCACCTTGGTTTTTCTGAGTGGCCTTTTCTGGCAGTCTTCACTCTTTCTGATAGGAAACCCAGCTTTACACTTACCCAAGTGCAATAGCACACGTGCATCTGATTTTATAGACAGAAAAGGTAGATGGGGGAAAAAACTGGGCGATCCCAAATTACACTCTATCTTTTCTATTCTGGTAACTATAATAGCTGTCCTCCTCACTCCAGGGAAGCATGGGCCTCAGGTGGAGCAGTTTTATGGAAAGGGATAAGGGTGAAGTGCAAAGTGGTTGACCCCACTGAGACTGTAAAAAGATACTTCCTTTAATGAGTGTACTCTTAGTTAGCACTGCCAAGATTGCAAGCTTATTTCTTCCAACAATTAGTACAAGGAGGCACTATTTCTCACCTCTTCCCCAAACCATGAGATACACAGGAAAGAGGTAAGCTTGGGGAAGAGAAATTGACATTGAATAGGAAAGAGAAGACTGGTCCCAGGGCATCCTCACTGCCTTGCTGGAGATGTGGACACACCGCAGAGGAGGAGGACCTATTAGAGAGGAAAGCATTCTAGCAGCAGCCACCTGGTAGCACCTGATCTGGGGGTTGGGGGAAAAGCTTTTCCTACGAATGAATGTATCATTTAATTACTATTTCAGCTTCAGAATGGCTCAAAGCTGTCTTTATACCCCGTTTCCAAAACCACTTATTCTCCGCCTCATCTTATTATTCCTTTCTCCATTAACACTTCATTTTTTTTTTGTTCTGTTTTTTTGTTTTCTTTTTAAGATTTTTTTCATTTGCCAGAGAGAGACACAGTGAGAGAGGGAACACAAGCAGGGGGAATGCGAGAGGGAGAAGCAGGCTTGCCGCTGATCAGGGAGCCCAATGCGGGGCTCGATCCCAGGACTCTGGGATCATGACCTGAGCCGAAGGCAGACGCTTAACGACTGAGCCACCCAGGTGCCCCAACACTTCGTTTTTAAGGAAAATCATCATTTAATAAAAATATTTCTTTTCAAACACTTACTATGAAGATGAATCAAGCAATGGGTTAAGGGAGCAAACAGCAAATAAATACAACTAAATGTTCAAAAGAACAAAACATTCAAAAGGTTTCCTTTATTTATATGTGACAGGGAAACAACCTACAGACATGATTTAGCACTTGAACCCTGATTAAAACAGAATTTTTTAGGAGGCTGAATGGAATCTCCTTTACATAACAAAATCCCTAAACTTAGTGAAATCTGAAATGTAATTATTTTTCTTTTCTCCTTCCAATCAAAAACTTCCACTTCTATTAAAAAGATAGATTATTCAGGGGCGCCTGAGTGGCTCAGTCGTTAAGTGGCTGCCTTCAGCTCAGGGCGTGATCCCGGTGTTCTGGAATCAAGTCCCACATCAGGCTCCTCCGCTGGGAGCCTGCTTCTTCCTCTCCCACTCCCCCTGCTTGTGTTCCCTCTCTCGCTGGCTGTCTCTCTCTGTCAAAATAAATAAATAAAATCTTAAAAAAAAAAAAGATAGCTTATTCAATAAATGGTGCAGGAATAAGGAGATACCAGTTTGGAAAAAAAATATGGTGGAACGTCTGAGTCACTCCTTACATGTAAATATCTTGACTATGGAGGGAATAAAATACTAAATGTAAAACACTGAAAATATACTCACAAAATGATTTAGTTAACAAGAACTTATAGTCAAGGGAGATGTAACAGAAATTTGAGCTCAATTAGACCATGCTGGGATTCCCAAGGAAATGGAGAAAGATATATAAGCTAACTGATGGAACTCGGGGCCACAACCCAGTTGTTCATTGAGGGTATCACTGGATGGTGCATAGGATTCATATTCCAGATGTTATGCTATCAGGCCCTGACACAGACTTCTCTATTTCAGGTTGCAACCCGAAATGAATCAAGAGATGGGCAACTCACACCCAAAAAACTAACCAAACACCCAAAAGAACTACCCAAGATTTACCAGAGTTAAAAGCAAAAACTTGTGAAGAGGAGTGTTATCCTGGTTGAAGGTTTGGCGGGGCATGGCACCCACAGTTAGACTTTGATGACTATCTTCCCAACTCCACTGTCCCTGTCTTTTCTGATCTCTCACTGGAAATAATCCATTGGCCCTTTTCTAACCAATTTTGCTCCTTAGGCCCTCCTCCCCTGAGACATTAGGGACCTCTTCATGCCACCCCTTCTTCCATGAACCCCCTGTGGAGTAGGCAGGACACAGGGCCTTATATATGCATAGTTACATATTAACACTTAACAATATAGCTGTACCTCATGCAACATAATGATTAAAAAGAAGAACAAAGAAGGAAAAAATGTTATTTTTTTCTCCACACACTCCCTATAGTTTTTGTTTTTGTGCTTGTTATTACCGGCTATGCCTTCATTCCCCTTCTGTATGAGAACCTATCAGAATACGTATAAGACTTCTCACCACGGAGGATTGTTAATCTTCAAAAACAGCTTCAAATAGCTATCATTTAACTGCACCTAATGCAATTGAAAGAAAATGAATTTGTTTGCCAAGTTTGGGGAGAAAAAATAAAAACCTTACGATTGCTAGAAAACAAAGGTGAAATTATTCATCATCTTGGAGTAGAAAGGCCTTGCTAAGCAGAATACAAAAATGAGGAAGCTATGAAAGAAAAGATCAATTACCTTCTTACAATCCAAAAGGTATACCTCCATTGCTTATTAATTTTACTATAGGTTTATATAATATTTAGGGAAAAAATCTTATATGAATTAGCTCAGCTTTTTTTCAGCTGAAATATTTCATTACCATCCTAATCCCTCTTCCCTTACAAAGAACACAAGGAATTCTTTGCTGAGGTTAGTTTCTGAGTCTATCTATGTGATAGAATTCATTGCTACTGTAGGATGGAGAAAGGGAAAAGCTGAATTAAGGTAAGAAATGAAGAAATGGGGGGGCACCTGGGTGGCCTGGTTAAGCGTTTGCCTTCAGCTCAGGTCATGATCCCAGGGTCTTGGGATCAAGCCCCGCATCTGGCTCCCTGCTCAGCAGGGAATCTGCTTCTCCCTCTACCCCTCACCCAGCTCTTGGTGTATCTCTCTCTCTCTCTCTCTCTCTCTAATAAATAAATAAATAAAATCTTTGAGAAAGAAAGAGAGAGGGAGGGAGGGAGGGAGGAATGGGGCAGTTTTCTAATTCCATCTTTTTTTGATCCATTCATTAATCTAAGAGTCAGTTAACAAAAATATATTGTTTTCATTGAGTCCCCATTAGATCAGACATACCTATGTTGAGAGGGATATAAACATAAAAACTTTCCAAATCCAAATGAATTATTTTGGTATTACCATCTTTCATAAATGCAGAAACAGATTCTGAAAATTAAAAGAAGGCAGTTACAAGAATAAAATAAGCTATGTCATCAACTTCCATTCCTCTGGATTGGGCCACAATTTCAAATCACTTAACTTTTTTGTGGACAAATTATTTTTAATTTTCACTATCCTATATGAAAGAATGAGAAATTCAATTTCACATTAGTTTCATAGAAAACTGCTGAGTTTTTCACTCTATCCTGTTTTGTTTTGTTTCTTTCTCCTGCGATCTCCTGTACCTTATAAAGTATACTGACTGTGATTTTTTCTAAAGAATCTAATCTGGGTGAAAGTTCATAAAAATTTAAACTTTCAGAAGAAAGAAAAATTAAGTAGCAGTGTGGGGAAGGGAAATCTAGTGTTTATTACACAACCATGTCCAAACATGTTAATGAAACTTATCTCGTTTTGTTTTCATAACAACCATTTTATTGACTTATTATAATCTATATTATTTTGGCTGAGCCAACTAGGGCTCAGCTTAGTGAAGTGATGGCCAGTAATTGAGAGGCTGGCCTTTGAACCCTGGTCTGCATAATTCCAAGGATTGAGAGGAAAGGGAGCAAATTAAAGGGGGGGAACGAACACAGAGTAAACAGATCCCAGGGTTTAAATTTAAAAGCCTTCAGTTCAAATTGCCTCCCCATTACCTGGTAAAAGTGTTTTCCTATCTGGAAAAGACGATAACAACACAGCCTAATTTACAAGGTTATTATGAGTCTCAGATAAGGTAATGTTTGTGAAAATCACTCTATAAACTGAAAAGCACCATATAAATTTTGTGTAGAGCAATTATCACAATGAGGTCTCTGTGCTCACACACACAAAAGAGCACTTCATAAGAATTAAACTGCTCCAGAAAAACTACGCAGAGAAACACAGAGGGTGACAAAGATGATCTATAACAACATAATAGATGAAATAACAGAAGAGGGCTCCTTACTAAATTACAATAAACTGTTTATTCTGAGAATTCTGAGAATACATTTATCTCTGACTCTTTAGTTTCTTGTATCTGGTAATGGAAATAACAAAGGAAAATATTAAGTAGTTTGATTTTAAAGGGGAGAGGAAACTAGGAAGTCTTAAGTGGAAATAGAAAGCCACGAAAGATAGAAAGCACAGTAATCTAATCATGGAAATGTTTTCAAGTTGTGGGATCAAAATATGTATCTGGCAACACAATTCAGGGTCATGATTGCTAACATAAACTATTTTCTAGATGCTGCAAAATCATGCTAGCTTCAGAAGTTAAACAATAGGGGAATTTGGAGCAAAGAATAGGCCATTTCTGGAAGATGAAATTGACATCATCAGGTGTGGAGGTATGTGTCAACTGGATGGAAAGGTTAAGCAAAAGCAATATTACACAAATCAAACTCTGTTATTCCTTTGTAAACACAAGGTAATAAATTATACAAGGAGAGAGCAATTGTTTGGAGAACAATAGCAACAAAAAAACCTCTTATTTTATTTTATTTTATTTTATTTTATTTTATTTTATTTTATTTTATTTTATTTTGAGTTTTTACTTAAATTCCAGTTAGTAAACACAGTGTTATATATTTGTTTTAGGTGTAGAATTTAGTGTTTCAACATTTGCATACAACACTCAGTGTTCATCACAAGAAGTGCCCTCCTTAATGCCCATCACCTACTTCATCCTCCCTCCACTCTCCTTCCCTCTGGTAACCATCTGTGTTAAGTGTCTGTTTTCGTTTGTGTCTCTTTCTCCCCCAGTGTTCATCTGTTTTGTTTCTTAAGTCCCACATGAGTGAAATTTTAAGTACTTGTCTTTCTCTGACTATTTTGCTTAGCATAATACTCTCTAGCTCCATACACATCATTGTAAATGGCAAGAGTCCATTCTTTTTTATGGCTGAGTAATATTCCATTGCAAATATATCCCACATCTTTATCCATTCACGAGTTGAGGGATATTTGGGCTCTTTCTATAATTTGGCTATTGTGGATAATTCTGCTATAAACATCAGGGTGCATGTATCCCTTCAAATCAGTATTTTTGTGACTTTTGGGTAAATACCTAGTAGTGCAATTGCTGGATCATAAAATAGTTCTGTTTTTAATTTTTTGAGGAACCTCAGTATTATCTTCCAGAGTGGCTGCACCAGTTTGCATTCCCACCAACAGTGCAAGAGGGTTTCCCTTTCTCTTCATCCTCACCAACACCTGCTGTTTCCTGTGTGGTTCATTTTAGCCATTCTGACAGGTGTGAGGTGATATCTCATTGTAGTTTTGATTTGCATTTCCCTGATGATGAGTGATGTTGAGCATCTTTTTATGTGTCTGTTGGTCATATGAATGTCTTCTTTGGAAAAATGTCTGTTCATGTTTTCTGCCCATTTTGTTAACTGGATTATTTGTTTTTTGGGTGTTGAGTTTAATAAATTCTTTATACATTTTTGGATACTAGCCCTTTATCAGCTATGCCATTTGCAGGTATCTTCTCCCATTCTGTATGCTGCCTTTTAGTTTTTTGTTTGTTTGTTTGTTTGTTTTATTGTTTCCCTCCCTTGTGCAGAAGTTTTTTATTTTGATGTAGTCCCCGTAGTTTATTTTCACTTTTGTTTTCCTTGCCTCTGGAGGCATATCTAGTAGGAGGTTGCTATGGCTGATGTCAAAGAGGTCATGTTTTCCTCTAAGATTTTGATGGTTTCCTGTCTCACATTTAGGTCTTTAGTTCATTTTGAACTTATTTTTGTGAATGGTGGAAGAAATGGTCTAGTTTCATTCTTTTGCATGTGGCTATCCAGTTTTCTCAACACCATTTATTGAAGAGACTATCCTTTTTCTGTTGAATATTCTTTCCTGCTTGGTTGAAGATTAATTGGTCATATAGTTGTGGGTCCATTTCTGGGTTTTCTTTTTTGTTCCCTTGATCTATGTGTCTGTTTCTGTGCCAATACCATACTGTCTTGATCACTATAGCTTTGAAGTATGGAATTGTGATGCCTCCAGCTTTGCTTTTCTGTTTTAAGACTGCTTTGGCTATTTGGGGTCTTTTGTGGTTCCATACAAATTTTAGGATTGAAAAACCCCTATATTTTTAATAGATACAGTTGATTCCTGAAATTATGTTGTGCAGAATATGTAAAGAGAAATACCTTTTGCAGAAAGGGAATATTGATGTAGACTGTGACTGATCTGGGTTGGAAGGAAGAGTTAACTCATCCAATAAGTGATTTGAATAAGAGCTCTTACTCTTCAAAACTCACATGTGCTTTATAAATCTCTTTCCCAGGAAGAATGAAAACCTATTTAGCCACCTAGACAAATACAGTCAAATCTGAAAGACCATGCTCTACTTAGAAATGAAGCATTTGGGGGGCGCCTGGGTGGCACAGCGGTTAAGCGTCTGCCTTCGGCTCAGGGCGTGATCCCAGCATTATGGGATCGAGCCCCACATCAGGCTCCTCCCCGTAGGAGCCTGCTTCTTCCTCTCCCACTCCCCCTGCTTGTGTTCCCTCTCTCGCTGGCTGTCTCTATCTCTGTTGAATAAATAAACAAAATCCTTAAAAAAAAAAAAAAAAAGAAATGAAGCATTTGGGGAAACATGGTCAAGAGGTCATATGGCCCATATGGCCAATTGTCTTGGAGGCATTGCTATTTGCATAGATGCCATCTTACAATCTACTTAAAGTTATAAGAAAAGAAAATGAATAACTTAGTATTTTCCACCCCTGCATCTGGATAGCAAGTCTGAAATCTACTTGTGATCAAGATGTATGCATATAACTGCAAGGTTTTAAAATACACTGACTATTCAATTTTACTATTAAAACCTGCCCAGAATTTTCTTCATTTTCCTCATATTCTATGCTTTATTTTAAATATTTATGTTTTGGATATTGTAGGTATAAATATCAGCTCCTTTTTGTACCTCAGTTAGTTCATCCATCAGAAGTATAATAATATTATATCACAGAATAATTTTGAGGATTAAATAAAATGAGTAAATATAAAGTGCTGGCATAAAGTGTGAGTGTTGACACTCAAACATTGGTAATATTGGTAATAAAATATTATACAAATAAAATATTGTATTACCAAAGTATTTTATAAGATAAAGTAACCAGATAACCAAGAGGTATTCAGAGCCCTTCCCAGTATTTCTGGGCACACCCAAAGGACAAGCACTTCCATGTCCCTTGGTGATGCTTGTAACAGCCCCCTCTGAACAGCTGCCCCAGGTCTCTCGCCATCATGCCATCATGCATTCCTTACTGCCCTTGCTCCTTTCTTCCCACCTTTGTCTCAAGCATGAGTTCAGCCCTCCTCTTCCTTATCATACCCTAGGGCAAAACTATTACAATATTGTTGTCATCACAAAAGTTTAAAAAAATTTTTGAGAAAAAAGAAAAATAAACAACACAAACAAAACCTTTAAACCCTGTCATCTCAGTACAATAATCCTCCCTTACCCACTGGGGTATGTTCTGACAGGCCAGTAGAAGCCTGAAACTGCAGACAGCACCAAACTCTACATATACTATGTTTTTTCCTATACATATATGCCTATGATAAAGTTTAATTTATAAATATCGCACACTAAGAGATCAACAATAAAATAAAACAATTATAATGATATAAGGTAGTAAAAGTTATGTGAATGTGGTCTCGCTCACTCTCAAAATATGCTATTAAACTGTACTCACCCTTTTTCTTGTGAGGATGTGAGAGAATAAAAAGTCTACATGATGAGATGAAGGAGATGAATGATGTGGACATTGTGATGTAGGGTTAGGCTACCAATGACCTTCTGATGAAACATCAGAAGAAGGTCTATCTGCTTCCAGACCAGAGAAAACAAAACCGTGGATAAGGGAGGACTCCTGTACTCCTAACGTGGCTGTAACAGGCCACTGCTGCTGTGGGGACAACTGGTAGTCCCTAATCCTGAACCCTGCCTACTGCCACATGGCTCTATCCCTGCGGAGGCTTTCACACATCTGTTCACTTCCCAGAGTCCTCTAGGGCACTGCCTCTCTCCAAACCATGTCTCCTCCAAGCAGAGAAAAGGCAAATTTAAAAATCCTAATACTTTCTTATACAAAAGGGTTTATCTTCCTTGTGATCTGACCCCACATTCTAACTAGTCCAGGGACACCATTCACAATTAAAATGACTTCCTAAAGAAAAAACTCCATTTGCTATCACAGAACACAAAACACCTGGCTTTACAATATAACACTGTTGTCCAACTGCATATTTAGCTATAATACAGAATCTAATTGATGTGCCACAATTTATTTTCAGTAGGTACATAAGGTAAGGATACATTAGCACTTGAGAAATGCCTCCAGTTACACAGTGACAGATGTCTCAGTAGTATGGTGATCAGAGTAAGGAATGTGGAGTCAAATGACGTGGAAATACATCGAGGCTTTTCCCTTATGAGCTGTGTAGTCTTACTACCTCACATAGACTCACTAACACTGATTTTGAATCTCTGTAAAATGAGGAGGAATATAACGGCCTATCTAAAAACTCTATGTGAGGGGGAATAAAAACACAAGAAAATGTTGGATGGAATCTTGAAACTTAATTGCTTTATGCAATTATAAATTATTAGTCACATTAGCACAGGTATTAGGTCTAATTTCATGTGATACCTGATATAAAAATCAAACATTTCACTCAGCCCGCTCCTATACAAGATTATCCATACATAAACAGCCTCTGCTATAACTATTCTTTAAAAAAAAAAAAAATCAGGGGCGCCTGGGTGGCACAGCGGTTAAGCATCTGCCTACGGCTCAGGGCGTGATCCTGGCGTTGTGGGATCGAGCCCCACATCAGGCTCCTCTGCTATGAGCCTGCTTCTTCCTCTCCCACTCCCCCTGCTTGTGTTCCCTCTCTCGCTGGCTGTCTCTATCTCTGTCAAATAAATAAATAAAAACTTTAAAAAATAAAAAATAAAAAATAAAAAAAATTAAAAAAAATCAATTAGCAATGACTGATGGCTGTAATAGAACCTACCAACACACACAAATGCATACACCTAAGATCTACTTTTGATGTGAATACAGTTTTTAAGAGCTAGCTCAAGTTCTAATCCAAAGCAATCATGAAAAGATAAAGATGCAAAGCAAGACTTGGAAAACTAATGGGAAAAAAATAATAGTTACCACAGAAATAGATAATATAACAAATGTTAGTAGCTTCCATATCCTACACTTATGTAATGTTACTAGTCCTCACTGTTTCATTTTATTTTGATGTGAACCAGCTTGGTAAGGAAAAATATGGTGATCTCCAGGTAGTGGAGTTGGGAAGAGCAGGCTGGAGGAGATGCAGCATACTGATACATGTAATAATACTTGTTGCTTCTTTGGATGATGGAGGGATTATGATTGAGTCAGGGCTCTGGCTTCGGCCACTGGGTTAATGGCTGGGGCAGCAAATATAAGAGAGAACTGAGAAACAATAGCATGTTTAGAGAAGAGAAAGGATGGTGAATGAGTCTAGTTTGGGAAATGTCATGTGGATGTAATGTATGTCCACCCAAAAGTGAATACTGTTCTGAGACTAAAACCAGAAGTCTGAGCTAATACAGAGATTCAGAAACAATCAAACAGAAGACAAAGACAGGAATAGAGATAAGATTATCTTAGAACATCATGTGGGCTAAGGACAGAACCTTGGGGGAACAGCATTGTTTAAGGGACCTACAGGTCAGAAGGAAAATAGAGAAATAAACATCAGAAAAGAGGAATACCAGAATGTCCAAAGAGACACACATGGCCAGCAGTGTCTAAAGCAACTAGAACGTCTTTCATAGACAAAGTAAAAAGGAGAGATAGAAGAGAGAAGTGAATTTCCAATTGAGCATGTAAGAGAGAGGAGATAACTACCTAAGTCCTCTATAGAAATAGTGGTGCTGGTCTTCAGTGACCATCTTCCTCCTCTCAGACATGAAGAAGGTAAGGCAAAAATACAAGAGCATGTGCATGATACTTTAGCAATGTCAGAGAGGATACGAAGCTGAAATAGTTCACTCTAAGAAAGTAGTTTTACTTCATACTTTAATTATTTTCTTCCTGGGTATAGAATTCTGGGTTAACAGGGTTTTTTCTTTCAGTATTTTAATGGTATCATTCTTTGTCTTCATTCTTGCAAAGATTCTGGAGATGTCTGCTGTAATTCTTATCCTTGTGCCTCTGTAGGTAAACTGTCTTTTTTTTTTTTTCTCTTATTGCTGTCAAGATTTTCTGTCCTTGGTTTTTAGCTACTTTGATATGCTTCTGTGTATTTGTGTGTGTGTGTTTGTGTGTGTGTGTGTGTGTGTGTGTGTGTGTGCGTGTGTGTGTGTGTGCTTTGATATGTATCTTGCTTGGTGAACTCTAAGCTTTTGAGTCTATGATTTGGTCTCTATCATTAATTTTGGGAAATCCTCAGTTATTATTTCTTCAAATGTTTCTTCTGTCTCATTTTCTCCTTCTGTGATTTCAATTATGCACATGATATACCATTTAATATTGTACTACAACTTCTAGATGTTCTGCTGTGCTCCTGCATGCCTGCACACTCCCCAACCCCTTCACCTTCTCTCCTATTTCTTCTTTGTATTCCAGGTTGAGTAATTTCTACTGATTTATCTTCAAGTTCACTGATTCTTTCCTGAGTTGTGTCAAACCCACTAATGAGCTCAAACACATTCTTCATCTCTCTTACTCTGTTCTTTTTTTTTTATTTCTAGCACTTCCATTTGATTTTTTGTTATAATTTCCATCCCTCTGCTGAAATTCTCTGGTCTCACATGCTGTCAATCTTTTTCATTAGAGATTTTTAACATTAATTATAATTACTTTAAATTCCTTGTCTGATAATTCCAACATTTGTGCCATATCTGGAATGATTCTGTATATAGTTTTGTTTCTTCAAAGTATTTTCTCTTACCTTTGCATATGCCTCAATTTTTTGCTGAAAACTGGATATCTTGTGTAAGACAGTAGATACTGAGGTAAGTATATTTTGTGCTTAAAGTGAGCATGCTTTTCCATCTGCTAGGCCTTTAGCACAGGAATTTGAATTAATCTAGTCAGGAACTGGACTGGATTTGAGGGCTTTTGTTATGATTAACTACAGTGTACCACAGGTTTCTCTAGTGATATCATGTGGTTAGGTTTGGAATGGCTTTCCAAGGGTTCTTTTTTTTTTTTTCTTAAATATTTTATTTATTGACTTACTTGACAGATAGAAAGGGAGAGCACAAGACTGTGGAGCAGCAGGCAGAGGGAGAGGGAGAAGCAGGCTGTGGAGCAGGGAGCCCAATGCAGGGCTCTATCCCAGGAACCTGGGATCATGACCTGAGCCAAAGGCAGAAGTTTAACTGACTGAGCCGCCCAGGCACCCCCCAAGCGTTATTTTCTTAATATCGGTTCCACCCTTAGTTTTGGGTCCTCCTTTTGTGCTGGGCCTCAGACTATCTGTCTCCTGACACTCTTGCAGCCATATTCCACTGTTAATTTTAGTGTTTGCTAGGATGCTGGTGGGGGCTCAGAGAGGAAGAATGTTACCTGATGTTCTGATGTAGCTTTAGTCTGAAGTAGGCATCATGTCAATGGGTCTCATAAGTGCTCCTGCCCATCCTCCACCTGAGTGCTGGTCCTGGAACATATTCTTACCTTGCCCCTAAGGAGAGAGTTTTTTCCCCTGTTACCTTCACCATCAATGGATATACCCCAGTGCCCTAAGTCAGCAGCTGTTGTTGCTCTTTGCCTTTGTAGAATAACTCCTTTATTCCACTGCGGAGACTGGTCTACTTTCAATTGTGGCTGCTGTTCTCCTCCTCAATCTTCCCAGTGAGCACCTAGTGAGGTTTGTGGAGGAAAAGCCCCATAAAGGATCCCTCCCCTATTTATGCAACTCCCAGTGTGTCCATACTCTCATGCTAGCTCACACTCAGCCTTTAGCAATCCATTCAAAGTTTTAGCTGAATCTCCTTCCTGGTTTATATGGCATCTGGTGATGTCTGCCTGATGTAAATAAATGATGGGGGGTGCCTGGGTGGCTCAGATGGTTAAACATCTACCTTTGGCTCAGGTCATGATCTCAGGGTCCTGGGATTGAGCCCCACGTCAGGGTCACAGCTCAGTGGGGAGTCTGCTTCTCCCTCTCCCTCTGCCTCTCCTCCTGCTTGTGTGCTGTCTCTGTCTCTCTCTCAAATGAATAAATAAAATCTTAAAAAAAAAAAATGATGGCATCCTCTTTCTCCTTCTTGACAGGTGCCTATCTCTTCCTATATTTGGGGCTGGTTGATAGTCTTGCAACCTCAATTCTCTGATGGATTTTTTGAGTCATGAATGTGTCATTTCTTCAGCTATTTCTTTGTGGGAAGGAGGGAGTGACACTCTCTGAATTGCTGAACTTAAAGAAGAAGCTAGACAGTTCACTCCAGAATTCCTCAATATTCTAAAATTAAGACATGGAGGTTATCTTAGGGGAGTAACAAAATGATAAGGATTTGGTGAAAATGGTCACTGTTTGGATGCATTGAAGATACAGTGCCTTTCAATTTGTTCATTGGAATGGGAGTACTCTTCGCTGAGAAGTGACACTAATATGTTTTAAGGCCTTAACAGAAAAAGCTGGGATAAAGTCTAGCAAGTAGTCCCCTAAAGGAAAAGGTTTTGGTCCAGCTCTGAAGAAAGTTTGCTTCTTTGGTAGGACAAAGGCCAGGATAACTTCCTTGCCTAGAATGTATATATTCCAGTGAAATTGCTCTGAAGGAAACAGTAGAATGAGTGTTCAGGCGGGCAGAGTTGTACCTTTGTAAATTATTCTGTTTACTTAGACATGGAATGAGGAGTTTCTCCTGGGTCTCGGTGGAATCCAGAGCCCGGGTACCAGGTAGGATACAAGAAAAAAAGGCATTTCACATGGGAGATATGCAAAGCAACTAAGAGGTGGGTCACTAACTAAGGAGGAAGGATTCAGTAACAGGTTGTTTCTGTAAATGTCAGGACTGATCACTTCTTATATTCAGTTGTAAGGGTTTTCTTTCCTGCACTGCGGTTTCCTCCCATTACATCCAGCACTCAGGAAAGTCTGGTTGCATGTGACAGCATGGAGCTGGCTGTGCTTCATGGAAGGAAGGGAGAAACCATAGTGTCCGTTCTCATGCCCAATGGTTCAGAGGTGTCTTTGCTAATAGAGAAAAGACAGGCTTGATGTCACCACAGGTGACCTGCAGGGGTCAAAATGGTGCCTACGAGCAGAGAGCTGGGCAAAGCTGCTCTCATTAGAATATAAAGTAAAAAGATTTAGACTTCTTTAAAGCAGAGCCCCTCAAAATATTACGAACTTCTTTCTACCTCTCCATTGGCAACATGGGTGAGTGAGAGAGGATTAATGTTTAAAGCAGCAATAATTTTAAAATAATTCTTTCAATTCTCAGGAAAGTGAGGATCTTTTTAACTCCATGCATTCTTAAAGGTGACAGATGTCCAACAGAGACAGTGTTTTGGCATAGTTGGCAGATGTATAACGAGTTCATTTAATCAGGATGATGTTTATGTTTTGGATGGAAAAGAGAGCCAGAATTTATACATCGATGATAAGCATCATAATGTGAAAAATATTTATTGAGCCTGTTCTGATATATATAATATTGGAAATATAGTCCTAGTCTCAGAGTTGAAAGAAATCTTTCCATTTATTTCATCTACTCCCCTCATTTCACAAATCAGTAAAATATAGATGAGCAAGGTAACTCAACCAAGGTCACATATTGATAAAAATTTATGAAATGGAATATTACTTAGCCATCAGAAAGGATGAATACCCACCATTTGCATCAACATGGTTGGAATGGGAAGGGATTATGCTAAGTGAAATAAGCCAAGCAGAGAAAGACAATTACCATGTGGTTTCATCCACATGTGGAACATAAGGAATAGAACAGAGGACCCTAGGGGAAGGGAGGGAAAACTGAATGGGAAGAAATCAGAGAGAGAGACAAACCATGAGAGACTCTGGACTCCAGGAAACAAACTGAGGGTTACAGAAGGGAGGGGGTGGGGGGTGGGGTGACAGGGTGATGGGTATTAGGGAGAGCATATGTTGTGATAAGCACTGGGTATTATACGTAACTAATGAATCACTGAACACTACAGCAAAAACTAATGAGGTACTATATGTTGGCTAACTGAACATAATGAAAAACTTAAAAAAAATTTTTTAAAGAATTTATGAAATTAAAGTGCAGGATAATTTGATGAATGACATATATTACTTTAACGAAAGTACGTAACTTTGGTTTCAAACGACCAGATATCAATTAAAACATCTCTTAATCCTCTTCATCCATGTCTATATGTACATTTATGCCTATATGTCTCTCTATATTTATGCTTATATATACATTACAAACATATTTATAAACATAATGGCAGTAAGTTAAAAATCATAAATTAAGATATACAAGTTTCTGGGGCGCCTGGGTGGCACAGCGGTTAAGCGTCTGCCTTCGGCTCAGGGTGTGATCCCGGCGATCTGGGATCGAGCCCCACGTCAGGCTCCTCTGCTGGGAGCCTGCTTCTTCCTCTCCCACTCCCCCTGCCTGTGTTCCCTCTCTCGCTGGCTGTCTCTATCTCTGTCGAATAAATAAATAAAATCTTTAAAAAAAATATATATATACAAGTTTCTTTTAATTCATAGTATAGTATTAACACCAATACCCATGTGAAGAACCATAAAACTTGATCAGAACTTTGAAAGATCTCATTGTAAGGCCATCTCATAATTTCCTCAAAAAAGACTATCCCTACACTAGAAAACCTATCAGAAAGTTGTAACTTATATCTGTTCTGAATAGACAACAATACTACACACTGGAGGACATGCTCCTCTGACTACTTTGCCAATTATTTCAATTACTTTGGCCGAGGGATTACATGTTCTGAGTCCCCAGAACAAATGGAGGGAAAAAATCTTTCGCTTCTTAAGTTTTTATATGCATACATACAAGGGAGTTCTCATCTTTTTCTCAACTCCCTCGTTTATCTTTGAATATTCCTTCAGAGACTATTGCTTCTGAGCAATGCCAAGGTCTCTCTTGATTGGATTCATATTCTGTTTAAATGTAACCCTGCTGCTAAATTAATGCTAGGTAATGGCCCCTTCTAGAAATATACAAAATGATTATTATATGAAATTAATATTTTAAAGCCCACGCAGTAAGCAGAGATGAAGGCCTCTGAAGCTTGTCTCTTTTTGTTTTCAATGAGCTTGTTGCGAAGATAGTTTTCATTGTGGCACTGTGGTGTTGTCAAGGTTTTCAGTAGCTGTAATACATTTGGTTGTTAATGCTCAGATTCTCTGAAAAGCTTAAATCCTAACCTGGCTATGACTTGGTGGAGTGCTAACTCTCTGAACCTCTGGGGTACCATTGAGCGCACAGCTCTGTGGAGTATGACTGCTGTCATGCGGTCGTATAGCTGGTGAGAGCTTAATAAATACTGTTGACTGAATTAAAGGCAGGATGTTGAGGGCTATAAACATGTCCAAGTCATTGACACAGAAGCAATATTGCCAAAACCAAAATCTAGATTGCTAGAGTAGTAAAAACGGTAAGGGGAAGGGCAGATATGACCTTGAGTCACAAGCGAAATGTGTAGTCCCAGACACTGTGCTGCAAATGGGGCTGTGCCTGTAATTCCACGTGTGTGGTATGTGACCTAACCTAGAAGGCACTGGAAAGCAGGGTCGGGGGAGGGAGGGAGCTCTATTTAACAATTAATCTTTCTTTTTCTTTTTTTTAAGATTTTTTTTATTTATTCATTTGAGAGAGAGAAACAGAGAGCACAAGCAAGGGGAGAGGCAGAGGGAGAAGGAGAAACAGACTCCCAGCTGAGCTGGGAGCCTGACATGAGGCTCGATCCCAGGACCCTGGGATCATGACATGAGCCGAAAGCAGACACTTAACCATCTGAGCCACTCAGGCACCCCAAACAATTAATCTTTCTTGACCTTGGCATCATGGCTTTTAATATGCACAATTGAGGAGAACACGTGAACTGACAGAATGACCTTTTTCAACAATAAAAGTAAGGTTGTTCTACGTTACTCTGTTTACTGATGGATCAATTCTATTGTTTAAAAAATCCCTAAGATTTAAATTATTTGGTACAGAAGCATATGATACAATTAATACCATATAACATTGTTTCGGATTGTTTTCTACTGGGTTGGTTTGGCTTTTTGTTTATTTTGTAATGTGATTTTGATACTGTTTTCTCATTTTAGCCTTGAAACAATCATCACAGATATTGGGAGCATTTGATAATAACCTAATTATAGTTTCCTCACCTTCCTTTCCTCCACCACGATATAGATAAAAAGTGGCAAAGGCAAGACAATAAGCCAGGACCTTAAAAACCACTTCCCTGCTGCCCTTGAAAACGCTGATCTTGGGAAACCATATAAACATATCAATAATTTTAATTGAAATTATTTTCAACCTTTAAAACCTTTGCTTACAGGTAGCCATTTCAATAGTAAAAAGTAATATTTAACTATAGTTTTAAAAATAGAGAATTAGCTATAGTTAAAATGCCTTTAAAAGTAACTTTTTTTTTCTGGAGCTAAATACTATTAATAGAAAACTCCACCAAATTATTATGCTTTTCTTCATAACTTCACTTTGTTACAGAGTGATACTGTCTGCAGGAATTCTTGAATAGTTATTATCGATTCAATGAGACTCCTTTCTATTTTTATGTATCTTTGGTGTTTACATGGTTAAGTACAACATATGCAATTATTTCTGGGACATAATCATTCGGAATTCAATTCCAAGTTGAAACTGTCCAAAAATGAAAATAGCAAACACATCACAATATTGAAAAATAAGTAGAGGTTTTTCTAAGACGGTAGTGTAATGATGGACTTTGGCCACTACAACTGTCGTGTGATTGATTTCAAAGGAAATGGTTGGTGATCAGTCCTTATTCTTTCCGACTTTTCCTCCATGCTCACATTCATTTTGGTCTCAGTTATTCTTGTACTATTGTTGATTATCTGAGAAAGATTCTCTTTAACGGCTCTAAAATAATCTATGTTTCTGCAACAATGAGCATAATTGACAATTATGGTGCATTATTCACAGCTCAGAGTATCTGCCAAACAAGTTACCCACAACGTGATGAAGACAAGTACGCAGAGGTGTGAGAGGGATGAGACTTCAGACTTCCTGGCAAGAATTAAAGATTAAAGTGGGATAAACTTGAGTGGTTAGGGTTAGGGTGGGGGGGGAGAATAAAATAAGAGCAATAAAATTATAAAAAATGTAAGTTTAGCTGTCAAATATACTCTATAAAGGGAGAGACCATAATTGGCTCGCCAGATCCCAGCACAGTTCCAGACACACAGTAACCATTCAACAAACATTTGCTGAATTTTATAAATAAAGAGTACAAGCAGGAAGCAAGAATAATAATGGAAAGAATGAAACCTCTAAAACTACACATCAGCATTTCAGTTTGTGGCCAATAAAAACACAAGCAAGAATATTATTTTGGTTTTGCTTTGTACATTACACTTTTCAAAGCAGCTTTACATATAGTCTTTCTTCTGACTTTCTTTGAACTCTGATGAGTGACCACAGGGAAAAGTCCAGTTTCCATATACTTAACTTTATCAGGATCCCAAGTTGTGACACCTTTTTTTAAGTTTCATTTATTTGAGAGAGAGAGAGAGTGTGTGTGCAAGCGCACACACATGCGGTGGGGAGGGGGGCGGGGCAGAGGGAAAGAATCTCAAGCAGATTCCCCACTGAGCATGAAGCCCTGACGCAGGTGGCTGGATCTCATGCCCCTGAGATCCTGACCTGAGCCAAAATCAAGAGTTAGATGCTTATCTGCCTAGGCCACCCAGGCACCCCAAGTTGTGACAACTTTTGCAATCTTGTATTTAGGTGGTGACTGATACAGTAGAGAAAGGAGGCCAGTCTGGGAAGGGAACCATTATTTTTGTTTTAATCATAAAATTACAAAACAATCACTCTTACAGGGTAACTGTGAAGAATTATAAATGTAGATACCTCTGCAATGCCATACAAAGTGTATCATCCTTCCCAAATTTCTTTCTTTTCTGCCCTCTCCAGCAAGGCACCAATAGACTGCAATGTTATAAATTACTCACCATGGTTCATGAAAAGAGCAATTCCTTCCCCAAATTCAGCAATATAAAAGTATAGCTGAAAAAAACATTTTCTTAAGGCATAAGATAAATTTGGTTTACAAACTTTGGACAAAATTTTTGAAGTCTTTTGGGCAAAGAGGCTATTCTAGGAAGGCTCTGGGGTATATATTTCACCAGGTGGACTCCCAGCACTAGACTCAAAAGTGACAGCCCATTTAGGTGGACTTTCAACTCAATATGTAAAGAATTTTCCAGATACCCTGTACCCTCTAAACATCCAGGATTTGCTTCTGGTTTTGAATAAACACTAAACAACAATTCTGTCAAAAGAGAACAGGGAACTTCAATTAAAAGACATCTGGTGAGTGCCAATTTTATCCAAATGTAGAGCATCCAAAAGAATCTGAAGTCAAACAGAGGGCAATTTCATCAAGAAACTAACAAATCCAATTGAACAGAAGAGATCTTGAATCTTTCCTACTGGTAGGAAGAAAATGATACATGGCACTAGCAAATCAAGAATTTAATGTAAAATACTACAAGATACTTTAAAATTCAATACATAAGAGAACTGATTAAGGAAAAATTAAAATTTATCCAGTTCATTCTAGCAGATGAGATTTATAAAAATTCATGAACTCAGAAAATATCAACAGAGATATTGTAAGGAAAGTTACTTACATTTTTTTTACTTATTTAATTTAAATTCAATTAGTTAACATATAGTGTATCATTAGTTTCAGATGTCGAGTTCAGTAATTCATCAGTTGCACAGAACACCCAGTGCTCATTACATCACATGCCCTCCTTAATGCCAATCAGCCAGTTACCCCACCCCCCCAGCAATTGTCAATTTGTTTCAGATAGTTAAGAGCTCTTATGATTTGTCTCCCTCTCTGATTTCACTTTATTTCATTTTTCCCTCCCTTCCCTTAAGATCCTGTTTTGTTTCTTATACTCCACATACAAGTGAAACCATATGATAATTGTCTTTCTCTGATTGACTTATTTCGTTTAGCATAATATCCTCCAGTTCCATCCACATTGATGTAAATGGTAAGTATTCAGCCTTTTGATGGCTGAGTAGCATTACATTGTATATATATGCCACATCTTCTTCATCCATTCATCTGTTGATGGACATCCAGGCTCTTTCCATAGTTTGGCTATTGTGGACATTGGTGTTATAAACACTGGGGTGCAGGTGTGCCTTCGGATCACAACGTTTGTATCCTTAGGGTAAATACCTAGTAATGCAATTGTTGGGTCGTAGGGTAGCTCTATTTTTAACTTCTTGAGGAACCTCCATACTGTTTTCCAGTTTTTTAATAACCTCTGGTTTAAAAATACACTATAAGTATAGAAATCTGTATGTGCCTCTCCTTTTTGTCCATACATTCACTTCCCACTTCTGGTTAATATAAAAGCAATGGTATTGGTAAAGGGAATGGAGATGGTTCAGATAATCAGACTGAAAATCTGAAAAGTTTTTTTTCAACTGGTAAATCCACCAATATGACAAAGAACTTCAGAGATCTCTATCACTGGATTGTATGTCAATAATAAACAATATGTTAAAAGCAAAATAACAAGAGGGATGGAAAAGAAAATATTTTTAAGTTAAAATTAAAATTAGCTCTGAGATCTATGAAGAGATCATTGGAAACTCAAAAATCACCTCTGAGTTTCCGTACCATAAAATCTAAAAACAGGAAATGAAGGGGATGATGTTCACCAGATCATTTTCAGTGTCATCAAACTGAGAGAATATGTGGCTTCTGGAATATCAGTCACCAACCTTTGGGCACCAATACCACAGTGACTTCTTAAAATCAGTCCTTGAGGATATCAACTCTAGGAATTTATTCATTCCTTGTAAGTTGTCCAATTTGTTGGCATACAGGTTTTCACAATATTCTGACACAATTGTTTGTATTTCTGTAGTGTCAATCATTACTTCTCTTTCATTAGTGATTTTGTTTATTTGGGTCCTCCTCTCTCTTTCTCTCTCTCTCTCTCCTTTTTTTGATGAGTCTGGCTAGAGGTGCGCCAATTTCATTGATCTTTTCAAAGAACCAGCTCATGGTTTCATTGATCTGTTCACTGTTTTTGTTTTTTGTGGGTTTTTTGTTTTCATTTTTGTTTTTGTTTTTTTAGTTTCTGCATCACTTATTTCTGTTCTAATCTTTATTATTTCCTTCCTTTTTCTGGGTTTGGGTTTTGTTTATTCTTCTTTTTCTAGCTCATTTAGGTGTAAGGTTAGGTTGTTTATTTTTCTTGTTTCTTGAGGTCAGCCTGTGTTGCTATATACTATACTTTTAGAACCGCTTTTGCTGCATCCCAAAGGTTTTGGACCATTGTGTTTTCATTTTCATTTGTTTCATGTCCTTTTTGATTTCTTCCTTGATTTCCTGGGTGACCCATTCAATGCTGAGTAGCATGTTATTTAACCTTCATATATTTGTGCCCTTTCCAAATTTTCCCTTGTGGTTGATTTCTAGATTCATATAACCTACCAAAACTAAAGCAGGAAGAAATAGAAAATTGGAATAAGTCAAGCAGAGAAAGATAATTATCATATGGTTTCACTCATTTATGGAACATAAGAAGTAGGAAGATCGGTAGGAGAAGAAAGGGAAGAAGAAAGGGGGGGTAAACAGAAGAGGGAATGAACCATGAGAGACTATGGACTCTGGGAAACAAACTGAGGGCTTCAGAGGGGAGGGGGATGGGGGAATGGGATAGGCTGGTGATGGGTATTAAGGAGGGCACATATTGCACAGTGCACTGGGTGTTATACGCAAGTAATGAATCATGGAACTTTACATCAAAAACTAGGGATGTACTGTATGGTGACTAACATAATATAATAAAAAAAAAAAGGAAAAAATTGGAACAGACAGATTACCAGCAATGAAACTGAATCACTAATCAAAAAAAATTCCTGAAAAACAAAAGACCAAGACCAAATGGCTCCATGGGTAAATTCTACCAAATATTTAAAGAATGGTTAATACCTATTCTTCTCAAATTATTCCAAAAAAACAGAAGATGGAAAACTTCCAGATTTACCCTGTAAGTCCAGTATCACCCTAATAACAAAGCCCGATAAAGACACCACTAAGAAAGAGAACTACAAGCCACTATTCCTCATGAATATAGGTGCAAAAATCCTCAATAAAATGTTAGCAAACCAAATCTAACAATATGTTTAAAAAATCATACACCACCATCAAGTGTGATTTATTCCAGGGATGCAAAGATGGTTCAATATTCACAAAACAATCAACATGATACCATGATATGTCACATCAATAAGAGAAAGGATAAAAACCACATATGATCATTTTGATAGATCCAGAAAAAGCATTCAACAAAGTATAACATCCATTCATTATAAAAACTCTTTGCAAGTTAAGTCTAGAGGCAACATACCTCAACATAATCAAGGCCTTATATGAAAAACCCACAACCAATATCATACTTAGTGGTAAAAACCTGAAAGCATTTCCCCTAAGGTCAGGAACAAGATAAGGATGTCCACTCACCACTTTTATTCAACATAGTACTGGAAGTCATAGACACAGCGAGACACAGCACAAAGAAATAAAAGGCATCTAAACTGGTAAGGAAGAAGTAAAGCTCTTGCCATTTGCAGATGACATGATACTATATACAGAAAAACCTAAAGACTCTACCAAAAACTATTAGAACTGATAGATGAATTCAGTAAAATTTAGTAGGATACAAAATCAATGTATAGAAATCTGTTGCATTTCTATACACTACTAATGAAGCAGCAAAAAGTGAAATTAAGAAAGAATTCCATTTACAATTCTACCAAAAACAATAAAATATCTAGGAATAAACTTAAGCAAAGAGATGAAAGATCTGTACTATGCAAACTATAAAACACTGACAAAAAGAAATTTAAGGCAATGCAAACAAATTGAAAGACATTCTATGTACACGGGTTGGAAGAACAAATATTGTTAAAATGTCTATACTGCCCAAAGTAATCTACAGATTTAATGCAATCCCTATCAAAATACCAAAAGCATTTTTCACAGAACTAGAACAAATAATACAAAAATAATAACAAAAATAATATTTGTGGTATGGAACAACAAAAGACCTTGAATAGCCAAAGCAATCTTGAAAAAGAAAAGCAAAACTAGAGGTATCACAATTCCAGATCTCAAGTTATATTACAAAGTGGAAGTAATGGTACTGGCATAAAAATAGACATATAGGTCAATAGAATAGAAGAGAAAACTCAGAAATAAGCCCACTATTATGTGGTAGATTAATTTTTGACAAAGGAGGAAAGAATATACAATGGGAAAAAAGACAGTCTCTTCAACAATGATGTTGAGAAAACTTGACAGCCACATTCAAAAGAATGAAACCAGACCACTTTCTTACACCATACACAAAAATAAACTCAAAATGGATTAAATACCTAAATGGGAGACCTGAAACCATAAAAATCCTTGAAGAGAGCATAGGCAGTAATTTCTCAGACAGCAGCCTTAGCAACATTTTTTTTAGATACATCTCCTGAGGCAGAGGAAATAAAAGCAAAAATAAACTATTAGGACTGCATCAAAATAAAAAAGTTTCTGCAAAGTGAAGGAAACAACAAAATAAAAAGGCAACCTATGGAATGAGAGAAGATATTTACAAATGATGTATCTGATAAAAAGATAGCGCCCAAAATATATAAAGAACTGATACAATTCAACATCCAAAAAACAAATAATCCAATTTAGAAATGGGCAGAAGACATGAAGAGACATTTTTCCAAAGAAGACATACAGATGCCAACAAACACATAAAAAATGCTCAACATCACTCACCATCAGAAATGCAAATCAGAACAACAATGAGTTATGACCTCACACCTGTCAGAATGGCTACATCGAAAACACAAGGAACAACAGGGTGTGGAGGATGTGGAGAAAAAGGAAATCTCCTGCACTGCTGGTGGGAATGCAAACTGGTGTAGCCACTGTGGAAAACAGTATGGAGTTTCCTCAAGATGTTAAAAATAGAACTACTCTATGATCCAGTAACTGCACCACTGGGTATTTGCCCCAAAAAATACAAAATGATAATTCAAAGCGATACATGCACCCCTATGTTTATTGCAGCATTATTTACAATATCCAAGGTATAGAGGCAGCCTAAGTATCCACTGATAGATGAATGGATAAAGAAGACATGAGATACATATATCTCCATGATGGAGATATATATATATATGGATGGATATATATAGATATACATCCATCTCTATGATGGATATAATATTCCATCATATATATATGATATATGGATATATATATGGATAAAAGAGATGTGATATATATATATCATCTCTTTTATCCATTCTTATATATATAATTGTGATATAAATGTGAGATATATAAATGTGAGGTAGATAGATAAAATATATGATGGAATATTATTCAGCCAGAAAAAAGAATGAAATTACATCATTTTCAACTACATGGATGCAGCTAGAGAGTATAATGCTAAGCAAAATAAGTCAGTCAGAGATAGATAAATACCATATCATCTCACTTATATGTCGAATTTAAGAAACAAAACAAATGAGTAAAGAAAAAGAGAGAGAGAGAGAGACCAGTCAAGAAACATATTCTTAACTACAGAGAACAAACTTTGGTTATCAGAAGGAGGTCATGGAGAATGGGTGAAATAGGTAATGGGGATTAAAGAGTACACCAGCACAATCAAAAAATAAAAGAAAAATAAAATAAAATTTAAAAAGAATATCAAACTCTATTATAGAAGAAATGTTTGTGTCACCCCCCAAATTCCTATTTGGTAAGAAAGTTGAAAAGAAGGTAAATATAAACAGAAATCCTAATATATTAAAGCCCAAGTTGGAGATTGTTACACTTGGTCACGTTGGCTCCCTTATATCAGTAAGACAATAGAAGCTAGATCAGGGAAAGCATATTACAATATTGAAAAGTTTCAGAACTTAACACTGGGCTATCCTGATTATTATTCCTAATACAAAGAAGAGTAAATCTATTATTTTAAGAATTATTTTCAACAGAAGTACAAGCTGAAACCTTAGAAAAGTCATACTATATCAATATTTCATTGGAGAAATGCCAAGGAAAATCTGAGTCATGGATGTGATGCTGGGGTCACTGTAATGGCTCCTCTCTCTTTGGGACCAATGAATTGAGAAGAACTGCTAGAGTTAACACAGGATGTTATAAAGTCTTGACCACTGTAGCAAATTAAACTAATTAAAAGCAGAGTCATTGCTAGAGCACTTTTTCATGAGATTTCTAACAGTTTCAAAAAGCATAATCATTATTAATTACTCTTTCTGTCCTAAATTGTTAGGCTATGTAGGTAGAAGGAAAAAAAAATCCTACATGTTTACAACTAAATGCTGTTCTAGAATAAAATTAGATGACTTCCTGAAAACATATTTGAGTCAGGAAAAGGCGAGCTTTAAATAGAGAAATTCGTTGATCCACTTTAACTCAGAATAGTAAACAAAAATAAGGCTTCCCTTCTACATGGGATTTTCCTGCTTTGAAACCTATACTGCATGTGTATACGCTCCGCGTACCTCACTGAATCTCACTGTAGCAACCAGAGCTTTGAGATAGGATGGTTATATAGCAGAACACTAAAATCCATAATTGTACCAATGAGACTTGTTCAGTCGCAGTAAAGCAGAAGTCAGAACAGCAAGAATCATCCCCAGCTTCCACAGATAGAAGAGACCCTTCGGAAGGTTAGCACAGAGAGAATCCTGTTTATGCTCTGCCCTTTCAGTGTATGGACAAAGAACCAGCCCCCAGAAAAAACAAATGTGACCTCAAGCGCCCCAAGAGGTAGAACACTCCAAGAAGTCACAAGGACTTTAGATGAGACGTGAAAACGAAATGTCAGTCCACTAAGAAGTGGCCTGAAAACTTTAAAAAGAGGTACAGAATGCATTTCATAAAACTTAAGGGAGAATTTTCTACTGCAACACTTCTTGCTGGAAATAAATACTTCATGGGAAGGGTTATCTGCCAGACCAAGGGTTTTCCTTTCCTTCTCTTTCCGTTTGTAATTATTATTAAATCAGAAAATACAGAGTTTGTAAAGAAGCAGATGCTACCTAAGTGATCATCTGCTTTGTATTTTATGATACTTTCCATTTGTTTTTCTTTGAATGCCCTAATTTTTACAGAACTTCATCTGGACAACATGGTTTTCCCAACACTGGAATTTTACAGGCACGTGACATAGGTAAAAGCAGGTAAGAGATCGTTAACTCTTGTTTTTAATCCCAGCTTTGCCTACATTTTAAGAACCACAGAGAGGAAAGAACACAGGGAGGCTCTCTCACTTACAAGTTACGGTGTCTAGGGCAAAGCCAGAGATAGAACTCATCAAAGAATCAACCTTTGAAGTATCAAGCATCATTATGTCATTTCCCCATCACCCATTACATTACTGGAGTCAGTAACTTGTCAAATGTCCCACAGCTGGAAAGTTGAAAGAGCCAGATTTTGAGCTCAACTCTGTATGATTTTAAAGCTCACCTATTTGTTTCAACTAAACCAAGCCACCTTTCAGGCAAGTCACTTCATCTCCCCTGACCTCCATCTCAGTTTCCTTATCAGCAAAATGAAAGGGTTGAGTCGGAGGATCTTTAAGTTCTCTTCCAATTATGAGAAGAAATTATATGCCAGAAACTCAATAAAGTTTATAAGTCCTGTTAAGTATGGTGAAACCATTTTTATGAGACAAAAATATTGATGCCATATATTCTAAAAACCAATGATGTGGACAGTTGGAACAATTATGTAAGTCAGGAGTATAAAGCTTAAAGTTTTTGTTTTTGATATTTTCACCTGATGTGCAATGTACTGTTGAATAGTTTCCCACTTTTTAGATCTGTGGACTTTTTTCATTGTCATAGATAAATGTGTGAATCACAACAGCAAAATGTAAAATATGTCATATTTTAATAACATATGATAAAAAACTGATTGTAAGATTTTTAAATTTAGGTACACTTATTATAAAAGTTTGCATGTAAGTTTATCCTAATAATGTCTGACAATATTAACTCATTTAGACATCAACTCATGTAGACATTTTCGATTTAATAAGCAGCATAAGTGCTTTGATTTACTTTAAATTAATGTAGCTTATGCTATTTAACTTATTCTGAATTAATTTTTAAGGAAATAATTATTAATAAATTTTAAAATTATGTGTTTTACTTGATGTAGGAACAATATAAAAGTATAGCATCAGAAATAGTGAAAAAAATAACACCTGTTTTTATGAGCTGAGGTTTGAAAATTTCTCTTAAACCAACTAAGATAAGTTCGTTTTGTTTATACATGAGGAAGTAAGAGAATAAGGCTGCTTTTCTTGGCACTTTTCTACACATAATGTTTTACAGGAATGGATGGTCTTTCTTTCCAATACGTTAAAAACCAAATGAGAAATAACTGTCACTATATTTCCCCCTGTTCAACATCTTCAGTATCCAGAGGTACACTAGGGGTGCTATGTAAGAATCTTAAATAGATAAATGCAACTTGTAGATCTGGTGAAGAAAGCTTGGGGTTAAACTTGCAGGATTTTTTAAAAAATTTCAATAAAAGTGTCCCTCTATTTTCTATATTGAATCAACAGTTGCGGGTATATGTTTAATAAGTGACTTGAGTTTCCCAATCTACTTATAGTGTGAATTAAGTAAGATGCTTTCCACCCTCCTATATCTTGAAACATCCCAAACTCCATAGCTGTGGACTCAGACTGTCCCTCTCCCCATCCCCTCCCTACCATCTCAGTAGAAAGATCACATCCATTTTGTTAACTAAAATCCCAGGAGGCACCTTCCATCCTTTCCTCTCCCTTAGATCCTACATCTAAGACCTTTCCAGAACCCGATCTTTTTTCCTTCCCAAATATCTCTTAACTATGTTCAGTCTACTTCCCTACAGTTACCACCAGTGGACTCATTATTCTAGCTTTTGTTCATGACCTTGAAGCCACCACTTTCCCTAACCCTACAGAACCATTGTGCATCAAGTTAACTCTGCCTGCAAGCCCCCTCTTTCTTTGCCTTGGTAGGCTAGGTCACCATTTAGATCCCAGACTACCCCAACGATCCCCTTTTCTCAGAAAGGCCTGGATTCACCTCCCTGACTGAGCCAAGTCTTTCTATTATATGTTGTCACTGTGCTAGGATGTCTCTCTCAGCAGGTATCACAGAGTATTCATTCGCCCTTACCACGTCATTACCTACCATGTGAAAGATACAGTGACGAATAAATAATCAAAGCCTCTGTCTCAGGAAGTTACATTCTCTAGGATGACAAAGAAGCCACTACATAGGAGGACAGGTTGAAAGTATTTGCCCTATGGAAGGAAATATAGTGGAGAATTACTGCTTTACACATACATGTGTGATTCTTTGATGCATGTCTGTCTCCCACAGGAGACCCTAAAGACCACAGCCACTGGGACCACACCATTACTTCTGTACTATTCACATGAGTTCTTCCCATTTTTATCCACCACAACCACAAACTATGCTCCCAAAGGAACAAAATGTCACTTTAAGAAAAAGGTACTTTGTTGATATTTTTACAACTAAAATTTTTCATGGATCCCTTCCAAATAAAGGAAGAATCCAGAGCATTAATTATTAAAAGGAACGCTGCACCAGATCTTGAATGTGAGCAGAAAAATATGACCACTCTTTAAGTGTTCAGGAATAAATAATTGTCTAAAGATCATCTTTTTTCCTGCTCTTTTGCGCGCCTGAAGTTTCACGATGACACATACAAGATACATGGAGACATGCAGGCAGGAGCAGAGGCTGTTTTCACATTTAGAACATTCTCTTTGGATTTTTAAATGTCATAACGTCAAAGACAAACATTCTCAAATCCTAAACCAAATTACTTCTTAAAATTTTCCTCATCAAGAACAGGAAACACATACTTCTAAGTGCATAATGTTGGATTTTGTTATAACAAAGACTTAAGGGGTGCAGGATGACTTTCAGACCAGTGCAAGATGAACTTTTGAAACTCTAAGGTGACAACTTCTAAGTAGGCAAAAAGTCTGGCTCTTTTCTCTGAGAAACAGCAATCTCCTGCCTAGAGTCATTTAATTAAGCAAAAGCACTTTCTTTATGCCAGTGGATTTTTGAGAATCTAGGAAGCAGTGAAATGAGAACTCTGCTGTTTACATTTAGACTCACGTAGGCAATTCAGGTTCTCTTAATCTGGGAATCGTGAGCCTTTCCACCAAGATGAAAATTTCTGCATTAAGCAAATATAAATAGGAAATCTCCTAGCACCATTAAGTGCTCACAGTTCCTTAAAGTCACGACTCGGTTAATGATTTGCTTTTAGAATGTTTTCCTTCAAGAACAGGGCAACGTTTAATAATATTTTTTTTAATTATCCAAAATATGCTCCCCTTTGCCTTTACACATTTTTTCCCTCTCACATGGCACTGAAATTAAATGAAAGAAAGAGGCATTATGTGAATGGTTTGCTTTCATATTTAACTTACAATAAGAAAAACTCAGTAATAGAAAGAAGTGTTGGCAATCTGGACATTTGCATGCAAGTCACCTCCTATTACAATGAGCAACTATAGGATGAACAAATGAACTCCAGGCCCCAAGCCATGGCCCTTTCTTTTATCCAGTAATCCATACAACCAAACACCAACCAGGAAACAAATGAATGTGGGCATTTCCTCAGAGTTTGCTGAATTTCTTCAGTTGGTTATTAAACGCAGTCTGTACTCCAAGAACTGGCACACCTCTGGGTACATCCTCATTTTTTAGGAAACCATACTGAGCACACAGTCCTTCCCTCTCCACAGGCACTGCTCACCCTGAAAAGCCCGATAGTAATTCTGCAGAAAGAATCAGAGATGGCCTTGGGCCATCACAAAAGAATCACGGGTTGTAACACAAAGCATTCTCATACTAGAGAAATGTGTTTGCATTTGTGGTTTTTCTGATGTCTTCAAATGAATGTTCCTACGTCACAACTGCATCTGTTTGGATGCCTTTTTTCCCCTTGGGTAAATGAACAAAGGGACATGTTCTTAGAGCTTGCCTCACAGAAATTAACAGCCTCCTTTCATCCGTGCCTTGTGCAGCTTTCTTGGGGTTGGTCTCTTTGCTTACACTTCCTTTCATAAGCTAATACAAATCTAAAAATTATCACTAATTCGGTGACTTAAGGAGAGTAGGTAATTGGAAAAAAGGCTTAATCTACACCAAGGCCCTGAGGACATCCACTTTAAAAAAAAAAAAAAAAACGCTAAAAAAGAGAAATTAGAGACGAGGGTAGAAAGCTCATGGAAGTGATGTCGCCCTGATCAAGTATTCACGTTATTCACTGTGTACATGAACTTTTGGAACGTCATTGATTGAAGTACTTAGCGGCGTAAATTCAATTTATCCTTTTGGACTCGCTCAGAAAATTCGATATTCAAAACATAAATTTCTTCAGTTTCAGTTCTTAATCATATAATTTCTGCATCAATCCAAATATCAGAGCGTCCCATCTCACGCCATTAGTCTTATACAAATGAATGGTAAGGCATATAAATTGGCTGAAAGAGAATTCCCATCAAATGTCAACCAGGCCACACAGACGAACAAGTCTCCATTTGTTAACAAGCTGCCAACAGCCTGACAACCGAAAGTTGACCAAGGGTCTCCCACAAGCCTGATCATGATAGCACAGTATTAAAATCTAAAGAAAACTGTAAAAAATTTTGTGTACACATTTTTAGAAAAGAAATGAACACAAAAGGTACTTACACTTTTGCTCCGAGAAAGCAAATCACAGGTATTTCTTTTCATGGTGGTGTTTTAAGTAATTCAAACGGACAATAGCTGTTTCCAATGTCACTGCTCTCACTGCGACAATTATCCACTCAAAAGCCAACTGGCATTCTGAAGAGAAAGGCAAGGAAATGTTTAATCAAGTATATGATTAACACGTGCACTTCAAAATGCTGTCTTAGACCAGGACAGTAATTCTTAAATTATTCAGCAGAACAAGCTAAAATGGTGCCGTGTTTAAAGCAATAAAAGTACACACAAGCAGCATTTCCAAAACAGCTTTTGTTAAATGTAAGTTAGAGATTTCAAGCACCATCTGTTTTCCATTAAATATTCAAGTCTACATTTCTAGTGGCTTAAAAAAATAGGTATGGTAGCCACAACTTACACTTACATGTACGAAACGAAGATGCATGCTGAGCTGTGTGCGTGCGGATTCTGGCTGGCACAGCTGGGGACCCCTCAGTTTTCCACTAAGCAGTCACCAAGGTAGCCTTGTCCACCACCAGAGGGACCTTACTACATCTGAAAGCCCTCTGACCGTAGCATGGTAGCCTCCTGTTTCATCATTAGCAATAATCCACAGTACAGTGGCTCTTCAGTAAATGTAGTGTGGTCTCTACTCTTTGGGTTCAAAGATGTTGTAAGAAATGGTTGGGAGAAGCAGTTTCCCTAGTCCGGCAACAACTATGATTTCTAAGAATATCCCAGACTAGCTGTCACTTGAATGACGTGATAACCTTATTACCTTACCTTCACTTCCCACCGGACATTAAGAAGGAGATTCTGTTTTTAGTTTTGGAGAAAGAGCAAATACAATAGCTACAGGAGTTGTGTTCATTCTGATCTTCAGCTGAATCTGGGCATGATTTACATATTCACAGGGAATATTTGCATGTGGGCTGAAATGCCTTTTGGGAAAGAAGTCACTCTCAGAGGAAGGGGATAAGGCAAACAGGCTTGACCAAAACACAAAAACGCTGACATTGTAGATGTAGACTGAAACAGTAAGAACAGACCGGTTCTCACAACAGCATGTATTCTGTTATTTGGATTTACTCTAAGTTTGTCAAAAGACTTGTGCCTGAGATTTAGGGGAAAGAATAACAACAGTAAGCAAGGTCTGAAGGAGTTTGTTTTACCGAAATGATGGAAAAATATCAAAGTGCAGGACAGTGTGAATTATACATTCAAAAATATAAATACATTCAAACAAAGTAATTATATATATACTTTCAAAACACACAAGACACATGGAGGGAGGGTTTCAGGGAACGCAGCATCTGCCCAGGTCCCTGGAGCAGGCCAGGCCTCAGCAGAAGGGGAACCCACTGGTCCCCCAACACCAGTACACAGGAACCTTCTTCACCAAGCCCTTCAGAATCCTGCACTGGTGCACTTTCAAGGCTCAAAGACTTGTTTTGAAACACGTGAATCACCCCTCAAGACTTATGAGACTAAAAGGCCGATGCTTTTAGGGAGGTCATAGATCCCACAACAGCAAGGTGGAGCTAGAACTGGAAAAATCCGGTTTATCACTGCTAAGAATATCCCAAGTCACAACGCGGGAGACCCAAAGGGCACTGAAGCACAAAGTTTTCTTCCAGGTTCATAAAAATGCTTGCCTGAGATTAAAGAAAAATGCACAACCAATTGTGAGTTTCTAGGATAAATATGGTTTCTCTGAGTGTGTATGAATTATTTTTCAGGGAGTGGGGGTTGGAGGGAAGAGGGAATCCACAAATGTGAAGTTCTCAGCTAGTATACCTCCAGGACTTTGGTCATCTTTCCCAGTGGGTTATAATGCCATTCATTTTATAAGTTCTCAGAAAATATGAAATTATATTACCCACCTTGAATCAATTTAAGAAGTGGACAGAAATAATATAAACTGAGAACTAAATATTCCATATCTAGGGAGGAAATAAAATCCAACTAAATGCTGTGGGAAGCTTATATACTCTCAGAGAAAAATACATTCAAAATATTTAATTACTCACTCAGTAATTAATGAGTACTCTTAGGGGCAACCAGGGAATAGTTAGTTGCCCCTACTGGGCTAGTAACTCAATAGTTTTAAATTAACGAATCAGTCAACTCCAGCAAATCACAGAATTGACCTGATAAGGTTTGCTGAATTCATCAAGTTTTTAACAAATTTGCCTTTGACATCATTCAAAGACTTCCCTATAGGAATTTGGAACCTGTGGATTTTTGAGTAGGCAAACAGGTATAACTGAAAACTGCTGAAGGGCTGGCCCTTCTCAGCCTATATACTTGGGAGGCAGCATGGTCTGGCTAAAACAGGATGGCCCTTGAAACCAAAGAGGCATAGGATTTGAAACCAAAGAGGTTAGGATTTCAGCTCTCCGGGGGCATTCTGTGTAGCTTTCGGCAAGTTACTTAAACTTTCTGGCCTTTTTTTGAGATCTGCAAAAAGGAGATAATAATAATTCATGTGTGTTTTGAGTTTAAATGACCTGACTTGTATAAACCAATGTCTCGAAGAATCCTTGGCTCACCTCATCACCACCACCATCATCATCAGCCTTCATTGCCACCTTTTTCTTCTCTTAGTATCAAATGACAAGTACCAACAACTCGTTCTTATTTTTCCACTGTAAAGTATCCAACTCCCTCAGATAAGACAGAACTAGGCAAATATACTTTCAACTAAGTGGTAATGAATAATGTACCAGTTAAGGTCCCAGGAATAGACAGTACACTCATATTAGGATCATTTAAGGAGGGGTTAGTAACGAGATTATTAAAGAAGATGACAATAGGAGGCCTGGATGGCTCAGCTGGTTAAGCATCTAACTCTTGGTTTCAGCTCAGGTCATGATCTCCTGGTCCTGGGATAGAACCCTGCATGACGTCAGGGTCCACACTCAGTGAAGGGTCTGCTTCTCTACCCCCACTCTCTCCCTCGGCCCCTCTCCCCAACTCATGCGTGCATGCATGCACACGTGCTCTCTCTTTCTCTTTCAAATAAATAAATAAAATATTTTAAAAAACGAAAGATGAGAGTAGGGTAAAGAAATCTACAAAGGATAGTGACATTCTTGCAATTAGTAATAATGGAGTTTTTATCACCCCCAAATGGAACAAGGAGAGGGGGAAGTCACGGACACCTAGGGGGAGAGTGTCATAGGGTAAGTTGCCTTGAAAAAGGCTATTCTCTGGGACATGGCTAGTCTCAGTTGACCAAGACAGGAGATGAACAGCTCTCATCCTCCTCTGATCTCCTGCTGGGACTCCCCACTGGCCAAATGCAACAGAGCCAGAGGGCAAAGGAAGCTGGGCTGTCCACCTCACTGGTCAGCCTCCCAGGGCAGAAAGCATCCCAGAGCAGGGTGGGAAAGAGAGCAGAGATGGAGGGGACGTGGGAGACGTGCCACACAAATGGGATCTGCAGCCCAGGAAGAGGACAGCACTTTTCTGCTCATTTCATCAGAAGAAAAATATCATTTATCTTTCATCCTCCTAATAAACCTGTGAGGTAGATATCATTAATGAATTCTCCCCATTGCACAAAAGAGGAAATCAGCTCCAAGCAGTGAACTGCCCAGTAAATAGCAAAATCAGGATTCAAACCTGATTTGTCTGACTCTAAAGTCCATGTTTTTGTCTAGGCTGCCATTGTGCTTTGCAGCCAGTATCCGGAATGAACAAATGCATTTTAATGATCAACAAATGGTAACCTCTGCAAATACCAAAGCTGTGTCCAAACCAAACAATGTTTGATAAAAGAAAAAAAAAAAGGTGTACTCTCAGGAAGGCAGCTATCTTCGTTCCTACAAATTCCTCCCTCAGCAAAGACAATGCCGTGAGACAGCAGAAACGCTTGCTCCCTCCAGGGGCACTAAACAGAAGACCAGGTGAGAGAATACGCATGCAATTTCATTACTACAGGAGTTTCCACATAAAAGTTAATTAGGGAGAAGGAAGAGTCAGCTCCTGCAAGGAGAACTCTTTAAAAACAAAGAGAGGTGGTAGCTAAGATAGACAGTGCTGGAACACTCCGAGACAGAATGTGAGCTGTAGCACCTGTATAAATTTTACAGCTTCGATGAAAGGATAAGGGAGTTAAGACAGGTTCTTTCCTAGAGATTAAGGATTTAGAGAGTAGAAAAAGCCCGAACTGGGCATCAGAAAAAATAAGTTCCACTTACAGCAATGTGTCATACACACAAGCTGGGTGGTATTAGGAAAATCCCTTCTCTTTTTTCCTCCACCAGTTGCTTGCTTCTCTGCAAAGAGGAGATAACATTATCTCCACAACCCACCTCACAGGGTTGGTATGGGGATCAATTAGATAGTGTGTCGAAAAGTTTTCTAGAATCTATAAAGTACCCTGCAAACGTAAGCTGCATCTATTCATTGAAACATCAGATGTGCCAATGTAGGGCGACACTATGACTGAAAAAGTTCCAATTACTTGCAAATATTAGACAGGCTACGGAATATATTTTATGTATTTTAGAGGAATTTTTTATTCTTTATTCTTTTATAATTAATATTTTTTCTTCTACACAGTAATTAATTTCATGTAGTGACTGCTGAATTATAAAACCACTCAGATGAATTAATTTAAAAAGAACACATGTATTGGGCATCTGTATGGGTCAAGTGCTCTACTAAAGTGTCAGATAACCTCCAAACTTTCTAGATTCAGAGCGGAAGAATGGTTTGGATACTGTTGCCCATAAATGATTAAAGGATAATCAATTAGTTTGTCTCCAACTTAGTTTCTTCACCACATCAGCAAGATCTGTTTTTCTGGGGCTGTTCAAAATAGACATCAAAATGAAATCAGGATAGGGTGCCTGGGTGGCTCAGTTGGTTAAGCATCTGCCTTCAGCTCAGGTCATGATCCCAGGGTCCTGGGATCAAGTCCCGTCAGGCTCCCTGTTCAGCAGGGAGGGGTAGAGAGGGGTAGAGAGGCTTCTCCCTCTACCCCTGCCCCCGTTCATGATCTCTCTTTCTCTCTTTCTCGCAAATAAATAAAATCTTTAAAAAAAAAATGAAACCAGGATAGACAGTCTCTTTCCTGGATTAAATTCTAATCTATAAAGAAAAATAAGTAGATATGGCACATACTAAAAAAAAGTAAGTTTGATCACTGTAAAACATAACCCCAAAGAAATACAATAAAAATAGACTCAATTTATTGGGGATCGTCCACCAAAATATGTGCAAACAAGAAACCTGGAGGCAGTAATTCAAGAGTTAAATGCTCAAAAACTTAAGAGAAAAGATGCATATGTGTAAAAAACAGACTTCTGATGAGGAGGTTTGAGTTAATGCCATAGGCTCTAATTTGTCCCGTCCACACATAGGATAGGAAACGTGGACACTTGGCCCAGTGTCCCTCGGCTAGATCTGTGCAGAGACAAAGTAAGAAAAGTACCCAGTATTTCCTCATACCTTCTAAAGTTGTGAATTAAGAGAAAGGAGTCCTTCCTGGTCTAGATCTGAAGGTGACCAGAGACTTTCCTGCCTATTTACACCCTGCCCCTTTTTTCCACGGTGCTTGGTGAAAGCTGTCCCTTATCTGAGCTCCGGCTAGAACCTACACAATCCGAGATCTAGAAAGAGCTCATGGCACAAATGAGGAAACGGAGGCACAGTAAGGTAAGCAATTTGCCAAAAATCACAGGGCTATGTGGAACAAGACAGGAATTAACCTGAGGTCTCCACACTCCCTGCCTAGACTTCCGTCCAGCTAAGGATGCTTGCTGCCTTACCCATTGATTTTCCTAAAACTCACTCTACAGGGTGACTCAGAGACATCTTGCAGCATGTCCAGCAGAGTTCAACAACTTAGTTCTTGCTGAAGTTGGTGCAATCTGCTTCTAACACAGGGATGGCCCTGTAGAGTTAGGTTGCCCCTCATGCTTTAGAAGAGCCTTCAGCTGCCTCACAGAAGCCAGGGTGATGTGTCTCAAAGAGAGGGGCCAGGTGACCTGTGACCTCACAGTCTGTCCCCAGTGCAAACCCTCCGCCCTAGTCTGAATGGTCTAATCCCTCCAACAACTGTGACATGTTCATTTCCACCTCCTAGCCCTAAATGGACGTTCTTAAAATGTTCTTCTATTGTCCATCTTTTGTTTTTAAAGTTCTTATTTATTTATTAGAGACAGAGAGCACGCACACATGAGAGTGAGAGAGAGAGAGAGAGAGAGAGAGAGAGCGAGCAAGAGCAGGGGGAGAGGGAGAAGCAGACTCCCTGCTGAGGAGAGAGCCCCACGTGGGGCTCAATCCCAGGACCCTGGGATCATGACCTGAGCTGAAGGCAGACGCTTAACCCACTCAACCACCCAGGCACCCCGTACTGTCCATCGTTCTGAACTTTTCTGTTTTTCAAAATCTGGCAAGTCCTTCTTTCTAAAAATGAGAGTTGCCCTGCTACTCCAAGTCACACAGCGTTCTACTTCCTCTGAATTCCAACAGTAAAGTCAATGTTGTGCCATGATATCAACTACTATCTTGCAGGTTTTCCCTAATTGTTTTATGGGTTTAATCTCTGCTTCCTCAATTGTGGGTGGAATAAGGCACATTTTAAGTCCTTTTTCATACTACAAGTTATATGATTATAAAATACAAATTCCTAAGGTTGAAAGCAATTCATTATCATTCGTTTGTCTTCTCCATAATGCTCAACAGAGTGGTGAGTCCCCAGCAACCCCTCAATAAAATATATTTAAAAATAGAAGTATAAGTCCATTAAAAATCATTTTAATTAACAAGTACAAAATTTGAAACTAAATTTTGTTAAAATGTGGAAAATATTCAATTTCAATATTCATCAAGGAAATGAAAATTAAAATCCCAACATTCCATTTGTCTTGCCTACCAATTAGCAAAGTTAAGTTTTTTTTAAAATAAAATACTTGATAATGCTGTACATATATGATGAACTATGCATTTCATGTATTGCTTATCAGCTTCAAAATGATACAAGTCTTGGGAAAGGAATTTGATAATAAATACCAAAAGCTAGAACTGTATATTTTATATAGTAATTCAGAAAAGTAACTGAAATATGGTAAGTGCTTTATATGCAAATGTGTTTGCAACAATGCTACCTAGAGTAAGGAAAATTTAAAAACAATTTAGGGGCACGTGGGTGGCTCAGTTGGTTAAGTATCTTACTTCAGTTCAAGTCATGATCTTGGGGTCCTGGGATTGAGCCCCACATCGCATTGGGCTCCTCGCTCAGTGGGGAACCACTTCTCCTTCTACCTTCATCCCTCCCCCATCTTGTGCTCTCTCTCTCTCAAATAAAATCTTTTTAAAAATAAAACAAATAAAAATCATTTAGATGTCCAACAGTAAGGGAAGAGTTAAATAAAATATGAGAAACCTCATGATGTACTATATAATTAAAAATATATACCGTACAAGATATTTTAATTACATGGAAAAATGTTTCTGCTATAATGTTAAATGACAAAAGCAGGATTAAAGTTGTAGATACAGCATGTTCCTATGAAAAGTTATGCACAGAGAAAAGACTAGAAAGAAATATAGGAAACTATTAGTAGCTCTATGTAGGTTTTAGTATTACAAATGTTTCTATTCTTCTTTCTGTATTCCTCAGCTTCTTAAATATTCAAGATTTGGGAAAAATAAACAATTAAAGTCAAATTTAAAGAAAGTGATTGAGTGAATTTGGAACAACTCATTAACCTCTCTTCCTACTTCAGAGCATCCTTTAAATGGTAAGCTTTTGGGGCGCCTGGGTGGCACAGCGGTTAAGCGTCTGCCTTCGGCTCAGGGCGTGATCCCGGTGTTATGGGATCGAGCCCCACATCAGGCTCCTCCGCTATGAGGCTATGAGCCTGCTTCTTCCTCTCCCACTCCCCCTGCTTGTGTTCCCTCTCTCGCTGGCTGTCTCTATGTCTGTCAAATAAATAAATAAAATCTTTTAAAAAATAAATAAATAAATAAAAAATAAATGGTAAGCTTTTGTTGGTGTGATTGTTATAGGAGGTTTGTGTATTGTATGCCTATTCATTTGAATATTTGTTTTTATAAGCCAACTATGCTATTTCGTACAAAGTGTTAGGCTTTGCCTTTTGGAAATCATAAATTGGGAAAAATCTTAGTTGGAAAGGGACAGCCAACATTAAGTTCTCTCTCACGGACCCTACTATTACTTTCTCCATTTGGAAGCCTGTTGATCTCCTTTTTTCTTTTGCTCCCAGTAATGGTAACAACCTCTCTCTCTCTCTCTCTCTCTCTCTCTCACACACACACACACACACACACACGTGCACGCGCGCACACACACACACACACACACACCTTTAGTCTCTGCTCCACCTAGAAAATCAGTTACTGAGGTTCCCCTATGTTAGTTTCCAGTAATGCAAAACACCAAATTCACGTCAATGTAATTATACATCCACAAAAAAAGATCTGAGTTTTGTCAGACCAAGAAGAGCTCAATCCACAAAATATTTTCATTTGTATTATAAGTTGGGAAATGAGCATGCATGAGGAACTGTCCATCACAATTTGCAATAAAAATATTCATAAAATAATAAATTAACAGTGAAACTCTTTCAGTTTAGCCTCAACAACCTTTGTACCTTTTGAATAGTTTAGAGCCTCTTCCTAATATCTTGCTGACCATTCTATCAAACACTGCACCTCAGCTTCCTGTCTCACCCCATCTCACTCTCACTTACCTCCTTGAGAGGATGAGGCATTTCTTCTGTGTGGAGTTCTGTCTTCTACCCACTCTCTACCTTCCTTCCCCCTTTCTTCTCTAACTGGCCCTTTTCTCTCAAATTCTAAATAGTCTCTTGAACCTCTCCTCTGGTTTTAAAAAAAAATCCACCTTAATCCTTCATTCTCTCTATAATCAGATGATTTGAAAAAAAAATTGTCTATTAAACTCACTTTCTACCACCTCTTTACTCCCACCTCCACCCCTCACACCACCATAACCTAGTTTTACTCCTTCTAGACTTCAATTTCTTTCTCTAACATTTCTAGACCACCATACTGCCAAATATAACAAGCACTTCCCAAATTCTCTGACTAGACCTCCCTACTATAACATCATCCCTTGTTCCTTCTAGAAACTCTCTCCTCCCTTGTCTTCTGTGAGATCACTCTCTGCCAACTCTGATTGCTTGACTTCTTTCTACCTTATGGAGTCTTCTTTTGTCCACCCCTTAAACATGGATGATACCACTACTCTTAGTCTTTATCAGTGCTTCCCAAACATGAGTGCATATCAAAATTAGTCAGGGAATTCCATATAATGCAAATTGCTCAGCCTCCACTAATGAATCAGAACCTCCAGGATAGGGGCGCCTGGGTAGCGCAGTCGTTAAAGCGTCTGCCTTCAGCTCAGGGCGTGATCCTGGCGTTCCGGGATCGAGTCCCACATCGGGCTCCTCCGCTGGGAGCCTGCTTCTTCCTCTCCCACTCCCCTGCTGTGTTCCCTCTCTCGCTGGCTGTCTCTCTGTCACATAAATAAATAAAATCTTAAAAAAAAAAAAAAAAAAAAAAGAACCTCCAGGATATGGAGGAATCTGCTTTTGACCAATTCTCCACATGATACTCATGAAGCTTTCAGAGCACTTGATGGCTGATTGGCGCTTGGGAATCTCTGGTCTACATTACACACCTGGGCGATCTATTGGTTTCATTGTTCAGCCATAAGTATGCTAATATATGCATGTTAATCATATTCATATACATATACATGTATATATACATATATGAGACCCTCACTTCTTCTGAGCTTCAAATTTGTACATTTCAATGACATGACTTGGAAGATCCATGAGCATCTCAAATACAACATGTCCATATATGAACTCAACATTTTTTCTTTCTTCACTCCCAGATAGGTTCTTCCTCTTCTCCTCTATCTCAGTTAATGGTATCAACATCCACCCAGGCAGTCAAGTCAAACTCTTGAACACTTCCCGCTCCCTGATCACAAATAGTCAGTGATCGTGCTCTGCTAGAGTACCTGGCAAACACCCCTCAGCTCTGTCCTTTCCTTGCAGCATTAGGAGCACTACTTCCTTTCAAATTTTTCTCTACACCACTTCTGCAGGTACCTGCTAAGAGGCCTCCTTGTCATCAGCACTGCCTACTTGTCCTTCCACACATCATAC
This sequence comes from Ursus americanus, assembly GCF_024610735.1. Lineage (NCBI taxonomy): Eukaryota > Metazoa > Chordata > Mammalia > Carnivora > Ursidae > Ursus > Ursus americanus. Next base: position 42,047,776 of record NC_142131.1, on the reverse strand, counting down.
TTCACACACCTGTTACACTGAACCATTTGTAGCTCCCCACACATTCTGTGCCATTTCCTACCTCCATGTCCTTGCTGTTGATTTTTTCCCCTCCCTCTTCCCCATATCTACTTTCTTCCTTCTTTACCGGGCTACTCCTGTTTCAAGGCTCAGCTGAAGTGTCAAGTTCTCTTTCATGAGTTTCCTAACTCCCCAACACCCCAGCCCCATCCCCATTGCCAGCATTAACCAACACAGCTGATCTCCCCTTCCATTAAGGCCTCCTGGATGCCTTCAACAGTATATTTGTCAAATTATAACGAAATGATCCATCTCACTGACACTGCGACCCAGGACTCTAAGATTCTTGAAGGTAGAAAACATTTCATGTTTGTATAGGCAATCACAACTTAGCATATGCTCAATAAATTTTTAGTGAATTGTGCCAAACTGAACTGCGTCCCTCAGCTAGAATTACAAGAAGGAATGCACATTTTGTCTTCAAATGGAGAAGAATCAGATATTTTCCTTTGTAGTTTATACCCATACAAAACCATCATCCTATTCCCTTCTCTTACCCCACAATGATAACAGTAGTCCCTCTTATTCATTCACCAGGCATTTACTAGGCATTTGAGGCACACAATGAACTGTGCCAGGGTCCAGGGATACAAAGATAAACATGATAAAATCTCTCTCCACCAGGAGATCACAGACTAGTGGAGGAGAGACGAACAGTATGATGCACTAAGCACTCTGACGAAGGCTCAGAATAGCTGGTGTGGGACCCAGAAGAGGGAGAAAGTGATTCATACACCTAATGGCTTCAAAGCTTGTTCTGAGTTATTCTGCTCTGGCGAACACTTTGCTTTAAGTTATTCAACTGCCATTTCATATACTGATGTTTTTCCCCAAGTAGAAGGAAAGCAACATGAAAGGAGAGACTGGCAGTTCCTTTCATCTCCTTTGCACATCTGGTCAGATCTCTGTCCCTGCGGAGAAGTGGCTAGAGAATTCCACACCCCGAAAATGTTCTGTAAATGCCTGTCGAATGAATAATGTGCAGGTGATAACCCTTACATAAGAGAACACAAGCCACTTTTGATTGCAGTACAAATTTATTATAAAATAATTGACATCTTGGAAGATAAAAGTACATGTGGCTCCCAAGGTAGCCCAATTCTTCACTTCCAACGGTATGGAAATGCCAAAACACCCACTGTTTCAACACTCACCTTGACCAGCATTTCAAAACAGTCCAGCTGAGTCATTTAACAGCAAATAAATTACATTTCTTTTGGGATTCCATGCTTTGTGGCCTTTCCCCCCACCTGAAATAACTGCAGCTCTCTAAAACACAACTCTTCACCCTAAGTAAAAGGCTAGGCACTTTCCACTTCATCTCTCATAAATGGAGAACTGGTTTCTTGAGCATACCTTGCTCTGGTTTTAGCTTCCTGCTGCAGTGAGGAAAGTTACAACACAAGCTTCTTTTCAACCACTTTCCTAACCATATCCCTCCCACTCCCTCATTAAGGTGCCCTTCCGGGCCTGGGCAGTGGGAGGTGACTAGAGTAGTTGTGTTGTGTGAATCATAGGACAGCAGGGTGCCTAGTCAGCTGGCCTGGGGCCAGGATGGTAGGAGCCTCTGGCATGTGTCATCCACAGCTAAATTATAACAGATCCATTGAGAGCCTCAGGACAAAACCCCCTGAGTCATCATGAAGGAAAACAAAATGATGGTAAGACAATCCCCACAAAATCTCTGGCTTAAGCAGTCACTACCCACAAAAGAAGGTGGAGTTCACTGAAGCAACCAGGCTTTTTTTCTTTTTCAGTACTTTTGTGTCCCACATCAGATGAGAGTCCACAAATCATGCATAATGAAATCACAGTTGGTACGCTCCATCATGGGATGAGCTCAGCTGTGAAAAGATGAACTATTCTATCCCACTAGTTAAAATAAGAAAAACACAATATGGATGATGGATCAATTGATGACAGATGATGATAGATAGATAGATAGATAGATAGATAGATAGATAGATAAGAAAGACGGAGCTAGAGAGGGAGCTGGGGAGAGGAAGAAGAGAATGAGAGAAAGGGAGAAATCTCCAAGTCATAGATCCTGGATTCTATTATGTATAGCTTTCTCAATACAAGCTGTAGAAGCAAAGCTATCATCTCTAAATTAATATAAGTCTGATCTTTTCAGAACTTCCTTTTAAAACAAACCCACCTCTTTGTTCTTTATCAATTAGCAATGAATCCTGCTTATTTTCCTGTAAAATCTACATTGTGAATAGCTCCTTTGAGAAACCTTACAACTGACTTATTTTAATAAGTCCCTATTGACCTAGTAATACTATTATTTTAGATTACATGGTATACAAAGAGAATTTGAAAAAAATAAACCAATAAAAGATAAAAAGAGACAGGGGCAGTTGGTAGAGCCTCATGCAGAGCTTACTTAAGGCAGGTGATGAAAGTTTTTCTAATGAGGCTTCAACAGAACAACTTTTATCCTGACACCAAGGAGGTCAGTACCCTCAGGCTATCATTTCTCCCTGATTAACAACTGCTACCCAAGGAGTCATACCCTGCAGATTATACAAACAGAAGAAAAACAAGGCAGAAAATGAAAGTTCAATGGTAATTGGAAGAAATATAAACAAGGAAATTAACACAACCAAGAAACCAAAGACTAGAAATAAAATCCAAACTTCTTAGTTCTCCTCCTCTTAGGAAGTGACAACCCATTAGCATCCTACAAGGGCATGAGGCCACTGTGGAGGCGTCATTAACACACACGGTGAAAACTGTGCATGCCCCTCAGTTTCAGCTGGAGCCAAGGAGCAAGTTTTTAATCAAAGGTAAGATGCTGGTTTTGTTGTTGTTGTTGTTAAAATTAAAACGACAGCAGAAGAGAAGCTGGACAAAGAATCTGAATGTTTTTTCTGTTCAAGAATTTTACTACTTTACCATTTCTTGGAGGGTGTTAAAGGTAACAAACAGCAGTCAAGATGTATTAAGGCAGAAATTATAATACCCCTCTGCCCTGGGACAGGGATTTTCAACATATTCTTTCCCTTCACTAGTCAGTGTATATATGGGAGACAAAATCAAGTCAACCCTCAGGAGAGTGCCCTTTGTTTTTCAAACTGTTTTCCTCCTTATGAAGAGGTCTTTAGTTCACTCCATTCCAAAGAAGGGATTTTAAGATATCATCATCAGAAGAATTTACATTATAAATGCTTATTCAGAGAAAAAAAAGGAAAAGACCAAAATGAATTAAGGGGATATTAGGAGTCTGGGAATTTCCTGATTTTGTGACCTTGAGGAAAGTAATGTAACCCTTTTGAATGTCCAGTTCCGGGTCAATATCCATGTAATTATTGAAAACAATACTGCAAGGCCACGGGGTACACTAAATAGATGGACTGATGGTCAGCACATACTAAACAACATACCTGCATGAAATAAGGTGTTTCTGAAACAATAACTTCATTTCACTTTGCTCACCCTTTACTTGAGTAAGCAAGTATTGGTTTTTTAGGAAGCTCGGACTTTGCTAGTGCTGCAAAACTGTTTCATTAAAAATGGACTTTTCCCAGGATTATTATTCTACAGTCACAATGACAAAGAATGAGGGCCCTGTCCTAATTTTCAGGGTGCTCAAATGTCGTGTGCAAGATATAATCTTTCCTTTCTGTGTCCAAGCCTAAGTCCTTCCATGGCCTTTTCTAAGGTCAAATGAACGTTTCGAATCTTATTTCAGAGGTCTGAAATTCTTTTCACTCTGATGCTTCCTTCTTCAAGTACTCAGTGAATGAGCTTTAAAATGAACTCCATCACTCTTCCAGCAAGAAGTTAATTGTAAAACCCACTCTCAGCTGCCAGCACTAAGCAGCTTTCAAGTTTCTTGGAGAATCTGAAAGCCCCAAGTGTACAGAAGGACAAGCAGAGGACCCCGACACACAGAAGGAAACTCACCTCTGCTTAGCCTGATCCCCATGATTACCCAATGGCTGTTCAGAGCCTGACTGCTCTAATTGGAGCCTGTGCTGACTCACTGCCATTCATGGAGTACCCATCTGGCACCTGAAATTAGATTTTGTTCCCTCTTCATTTATAATGGTGATGAGTGATGGAGGTACATAACAGCAAACCCCTTAAAGATTAATCCTCTAATAGATGAACTTCTTAGTGAAAATGGAAAATGGCAGTTTCTTTTCTAAAAATCTGGCTATCTTTTATCACCCAATGGTTTATTAGCTCCATTTTTCAAAAGGACAATCATACTGGAGATGATTGGGATACTGGAGTTTTATTTATTTATTTTTTAAGATTTTATTTATTTCTTTGACAGAGAGAAAGAGGGTGAGAGTGCAAGCAGGGGGAGTGGCAGAGGGAGAGGGAGCAGGCTGTACACTGAGCAGGGAGCCTGACATGGGGCTTGATCCCATGAGATCATGACCTGAGCTGAATGCAGATGCTTAACCAACTGAGCCACCCAGGCCCCCCTGGAGTTTTATCTTTAAAAATCTCTCTAATTAACTGAAGAAGTAATATAAGGTAAAGCATATAAGTTGCCAAATAAAACCAAATATAATGTCTGAATTCTAAGTAGTCAAGGGCAAGTAAAAAGGGTATTTAACTTTCCATCTCATCTAAAACCTTGCCATCTGGAAATGATGTCATTTCACACCATACAGTGCCATATCATTATTGATCATTTTATTCTCACCCTTAGCCCACTACAATAGCTAGAATTCTTCATCTTTTTCACGGACACCAGTTTATCACTTATATTTAGCATAAACCACTCTATTACAATATTTCAGAAACTTAAAATCTTAATATTATTAATTACAATACTAATTATAATTTATCCTTGGCTATTCAGCTTTTAAGGACCAAGATTATCCTCACTCTGTTACTTATTATGTGACTTTGAGCAATTTACCTAACCTCTCTTTCTACCTTAGTCTCTTCATCAGTAAGCTAGAACTACAATATCCTGCTTTATACCGTTGTTGGAAGGAATACAAAATTGGGAGAGATAAAGTGCTAGAAACCGTGGTAGCACACAGGAAGCACTTATTGATGTGAGGTGTCATCATCCTAGTTCTTTCTTACTCTTGAGAAATTATAATCCATTTATAATGAATGCACAATAAGCGTATAATGGAGACCACTGTTTTGAAAATAATAATCAAACATATTTTTTATTCACTCTGAGTCAGGTTGCTCTGAAGACACCCCCCCTCCCCCAGACTCATTAAATCAATTACTCTAGCCTGGTGAGGGAGCTGAGAAATTATTAAAACCCCAGCTATGCTGAGGGAAAAACTAACCCATTGTATGCTCCAGAAGGGACACATCCCCACGACTGAATTTCCTGCTAGCCACATAGGGCAGAAATACTGTTTTAGGTGGAATGGGAGTCTAAGATACCACCCAGAAGGCTCCTTCAGGGGCTGAGTGACACTGAAGGTAACTTAAAATTCCCATACGCCCCTAGCAGAAAAGAGGGATGGCTCACAGTGCTGCCTGGAGAGCTGAACAGTGCGGGTTTGGAAAGGGTGCAGCGACACTAATGCTAAGAGCCATCGGGTGGATTTCCCTAACTGGGGATGAGGTGAGGCTCACAGCCAGACCTACAGTCCCAGCAAGGGTTCGGTGCCTACCCAGTGGGCAACGACAGCCAAGTTCCCTAAAAGTCATTCTTGTTCTTTGCTATGGAAAGAGGACAGTGAAAGAGTACTAAAGCAGTTTTAGGCACTTCAAAAATGGAAACCAGAGGGACACAGAGCCCATCCTTGCACAGACGAGTGACACAAAAACACTCAATTGGAAAACATCCTGTGAACCAAAGTCACCTTTCCCCAGTTCTATGAGGACAATAATAACTCATTATTATAATTACAAACATGCAGCAGATATTTACTATGTGCCAGGCAATGTTTGAATCACTTAAAATAAATGAACCTATTCAATTCCCACAAAATTCTGTAAAATCGCTACCATTTTAATGCTCAATTTGTAGATGGGAAAAAGGAGACACCAAAAAAAGATTATACAAACAGTTCAAGATGACGTGGCTAGTAAACTGTGAACCCAGGAAGCAGAGAAGTTTCCTCCTGTACTTAAAAGCCATTTAGGTTTGTTAGGGAAGGGGTTAGAACTAAAGGAAAAGGAGAAAGACAATCTTGGTCTAGAGATTAACCTGGAATTCACTGAATATGCACACAACAGAAACCATTTTAATCCTTAAAAGAACTAAAATTAAGGGTTCCCCCCCCCCCCGCCCCGCCCTCACCAGTGGGGAAAATAGCCCTAGAGCCAGAAGACTGATTACAGGAAATAAGCCACAGTGCTTCTCTATCTAAAGTGTACTGAGTAAATTCTGACCCGATTATAGATGTTAGTCAATGTCAGTGCACCAAACTTCCAATACAAGATAGAAATTTCACCCCATTTATTTCATTCTCCTTGCTCCCAAATTCACTTTGAAGCAACCAAAGAAGTGTAGCAATAGGAAAATCAAGGAAGAGTGCTATCAATTCAGGGAATTTTCTGTAAAACAGGCCACAGGATCCAGACTACCCATGAATCTATACACTCTGTAATGTGAGAGGAATTTAATAAGGAGAAATCTATGATAAAATTCATCATATCAATAGATCAAGGAAGAATCCTCTCTAAAAATGTCTAAAAAGCATGTGAAAAAACCCTAACATAGAGTTCTGATTTTTAAGCTTCAATAAAACAGGAATATAAGGCGTACCTTCCTTAAATAGCCAATGTCTTGCTTAGGGATGAAAGATTGGAGACATGCCCATTAATGTCAGGAGCAGGAGAAGGACACACACAACTACTGCCCGTAGTTAACAATGTGTTTTAACTGCTAGACAATAAATATAACAAAAGAGTCATCTATATTGAAAAAGAGGAAGCAAATCTCTAATTATGTTAGAGAAATTAAAAATAGAAGTTTAGTAAACTGACTGATTACAAATCAATATTTTCTTAGATACAAACAATTGGGAATATAATAGATACGGAAAAAAAAAACAACCCTAAACAATCCACATGAAGATTTTTGGGTTTTGTTTGCTTGTTTGTTTATAAAGGTAGAGGGGATATATGGGTGGGGGGGGAACCTACCACTTTACCACAGAATCTAAAACGAGACATGAAAAGAAGTGACATGTCTCTGAGGAGGAAAGCAAACTCAGTTCCAATTACCTACAGTTTCAACCTAAATTACTTTCCTATTTATTTCCTTTTAGATTTTGTGTTACAGAAATCTTCACAAATACACAAAGGCAGAGAAAACAGTGGACCCCATGTACACATCATACAGCAAAAAAGTATCAGTATTTTTCCTATACTGCTTTATCTACCCTTAACGTGCACTTCTCCCTATCTCCCTGCTTGCATAATTTAAGACATCACAGAAATTAACATGTACGTTTATCTAGAAAATTTCTGAAAATCAGTAATATTGAAGGAAGAATTTCTATGATCATTAAAGTAATTTATCCTGGCATCAGAGTAGAAGAAAAACCAGTGGAATTGAATAAAAACACCAAAGAGAACCATAATAAGAATTTGATATCTGATAAAGATTAACATTAAGTGTTTAGAGCATGGGTTAATAAGTCAATAGGTGGGGACAACTTGATATTCACTTGGAAACAAAACCTAATACATACTTTATGATACACCTAATACATACATATGATACCTCGTATCATACCACAATAAATTCCACATGAATTCAAGTATGACTGTGAAAAATGAAGCCATGGAAGTACTAAAATAAAATATTTGTACATATTTTATTTCTTTAAGGGTAAGGAAGGTCTTTCTAAGCATTATACATGCCAGGCTCTTTGCTAAGTGCATAAACTCAGAATATAATGACTGAAATAGTTTTAAAAATGAAAAATATGTATCAACATATTTTAAAATATATATTATAAACAAGGAAAATATCACACATATTTTATGAAGTTACACCATGAGGAAGTCTTACAAATCAGTAAGAAAAATAGACATGTCCCAGTAGAAAAGCAAATGTGCAGAAGATGAACTAAAATTTGAAATTAATATATGGAAAAATCAGCCTCACTAGTAAACAAACAAAATAAGGAGATGCCCTACTTTGTCCATCAGATGGTACATTAAAATTAAAAAATCACACCAAGTGTCAGAACACTCATTTACTGCCAGTGGGAATATACTCAGTACAATATTTCTAGACAGGTATTTGGCAAATATATCAAAAGCCTGATAAACATGCATGCCCTTTGAATCAGCATGAGCAAGAAGAGATCCACAGATGAACATTTGAAGATAATGCTCAAAGCATTGTTCCTAATAGGAAAAAATGTGAACAAAGTAAATACCCAACAATAGAGGATTATCTAAATTAAAATTGCTGGAAATACGTAATAGACTATTAGGCTATCAGAAATAATGATGTAGATGTATATATAAAGATATTCATGATAAACTGTTAAGTGAAAAGCACAGGTTACCAAACTGTATTTATAGTATGATCCCATTTCTACACATATACATACATAGAAAATAATCTCGAAGAATATACATCAAAATATAACAGTGGTTAGCTCTAGAATTATGGGGGGGTTCTCCTTTTATTCCTGTGCTGCATGTAATCTAATTTTTCTACAGTGAACATGTGCTATTCGTATCGTAAAATTAAGTTAATAAAAAAGTATGTATAGTTATAGCTTTAAGGATAATTTGCAGCTAAAGCCCAAAGTTGTTGGGGCGCCTGGGTGGTGCAATCCTTAAGCGTCTGCCTTTGGCTCAGGGCGTGATCCCAGCGTTCTGGGATCAAGCCCCACATCGGGCTCCTTCACTGGGAGCCTGCTTCTTCCTCTCCCACTCCCCCTGCCTGTGTTCCCTCTCTTGCTGGCTGTCTCTGTCAAATAAATAAATAAATCTTTAAAAAATTTAAAAAATAAAAAAATAATAAAGAAAAAAGGCCAAAGTTGGGGTGCCTGGGTGGCTCAGTTGTTAAGCGTCTGCCTTAGGCTCAGGGCGTGATCCCAGAGTCCTGGGATCGAGCCCCACATCGGGCTCCTGCGCTGGGAGCCTGCTTCTTCCTCTCCCACTCCCCCTGCCTGTGTTCCCTCTCTCGTTGGCTGTCTTTCTGTCAAATAAATAAACAAAATCTTTAAAAAAAAAAAAAGTTGTAGACAGAAAGAGTGACAATGGAACTCTTCAGTCACGATTGGGTCAATCCTTCTAATGAGAAAGATGTTGGAGACTATCCACGACTTGCCTGGAGATCGTGTGTTTCAACTGTTAACTTGTATGCCCTAGCTGCTATGAAACATGAAGCCGACTTTGAAATTCAAGCACCATTTTGAAAATCAAATATCATATAGAAATTCAAACTTACAGTCATTACAGTTAGTTCTGCTGAGGATTAACAAAGTTAGTGAAAGCAAGGAATCTTAAAAATGATAGGTGATTGACATGTTTCTAAAAATGCACAATTTTTTAACTTTCCTATTATTATTCCTGAAGTGAGCATTAATTGACATGTTTCCAATGTGAGGTTTCATTGACCTAACTGTATACAAAAGCAAGTGTCAAGACATTTTTCTGTAAATTACAAGAAGAGAGCAACCATATTGTTTAACCTGAATAGGCAGGAAGCCCCTACGTGCCCCACGCCATCTCACAGCCTGCAAGATTCTTGATCATTCTGAGCCTGACCCAGGCCTGTGCCCAGCAAGAATCTGATTCCCAGTCAAGAGGAATGTATAGAGCTTGATGTTAATGCACATTTTGAGAGAGAAAAAGAAAACAGACATTGGCTGAGTGGCAGCTTCTTGCCAGATACAGGGTTATTAGCTTATACCTGTTATTCTAGTTAGTTCTTCAAAATCTGTGGAGTGGATGGCATTTCCCCCATTCTGGATTGGGGGAGGGGTAATAAAAACAAGCCTAAGAAAAATGAAATGATTTTCCCCAAGTGTCACAAGTAACAAATAGTAGACGAGAGATTCAAACCCATATCTCTCTGGCTCAAAGCCTTATGCCCTAACCCAAACCACTCTGATTCTGCCACTCAGAGGCAGTTGGGGCGCAGATAGCTTGGAGGTCAGGCCACAGACTTCTAAGCTAGAATGACTGGGTTGGAATCCCAACTTGGCCGCTTGTGAGATGTGTGGCCCTGCACATGCTTCTCCACCCATGACTCAGTTTCCTCTCCTGTAAAATGGGGGTGATAGTAGTGCCTGCCTCATAAGTTCTAAGAATTACTAAGAGTTAAGAAGTATAAAGGGTTAGGGACTTTTCTTGACATATAGTAAGCATCGGTGTGGGCGTTTGTGTGGTCTCTTATTCCCCACCAACCTTGTCTCCCAGCTTTCTCCCTGACAACTCCTTCAAGACAGCAACTCAGAACCCCAGCTCAGCTTACAGGCCTCTGCTGGATGCCAGGACTTTCTGAGGTCAGCTGCATGTAGGCTTCCGGGAGCGCTCAGTCTGCACACACTCGGGCTCTGTCTGGCTGTGCTCTGCCAGCCTGTGGGGAGCCACCTGCGAGTCTCTGCAGGCCCTTGGCTGTGCTACCTACCACCCGTCATCCTGCTTGGAGTACACTGCTCTGCTTGCAAACCGCCACAACGTCCTCCAGTCTCTACCCGTGGCACCTGCCCTTCTTGGAACAGATCCCATTTCCAGCTTCTGGCAGCACATAATCTGAAAAGCACCCAGCGTGACCCACGATCGTTCACTAAGCTTAAGTTCACACTCAGAGGGAGACAAAAGAGAAAGTTTCTCAAGCTAGAGAATGTGCACCCCTTCCAGTCTCCCGAGTACCCTGAAAAGGCAGTGCAAGGTAGGAACTAGGAATGCACATCATTTAAAAAACTGGACAAATGGCACAACATTTCATTCATGCCAGTGAGAGAGGGATGCCCAAACATGATGTGATTCTAGACGAAGAAATTACACCTAAGTGTATGAGACGATGCTTCCTGCTACACCCGGAAACCCTCAGCTTCTTTTCTTTCTGCCAAAATACATTCACTGGCATGGTGCACTGCTGTCAGACTCATCTTGCCGAAAAGAAGGATTTGCAGTGTAACACCTGATTTGCAATCACCTGCAGATCTTTCATCGCTCTGGGCACCTCTAATCTTATGTTAATAAGTGCTGAACGCTACCTCACAAGTCCAAATCCATGCCAACTACCTTTAATGCTATAGGTGTCTCTTGCAAGGAAACAGTCAAGTGTTTACGGTAACACAGGGCCATGTGGAAAAAGAAAACAGACTGGTGCTTCAAAGGACACATTTCCCAACCTTCACTAGTACCTTAGAAATGGAACAGTGACCTCTTTAGCCTCATCATTTATCCAAAATTTCTTGTGTTTTGTTCTGAAATTTCTAAGTATTAGCATTTTTATTTTGCTTTCTGAAGATGAAGACGTTATATCTACATTATGCCTTTTACCCAACGTTCTCAAAATTGCCTTATACAAACATTTCACAATGTGGAAGCTGGTATTCAAATTTCAGATATCATGAAAGGGAAGAGAAATCTAAAATATATCTGTACACAAGATGCAAAGAGCTGATATTGGATTGGAATTGGAAGAAACCACTGTTTGATAAACCACATTTTACTGTCCTCAAATGGTGTCATATTTCCCAGCAGGACTCAATAAATATTCAGGATGAAAAGCCAGGTATTTGTTGAGCATCTCCCAAAGGTGTAACATCTATCCTAGGAAGTATTGAAGGGAGGGAAAAAAAAAGTCTAAGACATAAATCTCTTTAAACACTATCTTGTTCAGAGAACCAGGCTGACAATAGAAACAATTACAGAACACTACGGTCTATAATTAGAGCTTAATACATTGTGTGGGACAGCTAATAAGTTCAAAAGTAATTAAGAAAAGAAAAATGAGAGAAGGTGTTGTAGGCTAGGATCATGAAAAACAAAGTGTACAGTTTTCAAGTAGACCTTCAAAAGTGTTAAGTGTATGGATGAGCATTAAAGAAAGGGAATGGCATTCATGCCCAAAAGGAATAGCATAGGAGAAATAGACATGAAGTCACTGAAGGTGGGGCAGAGACTAGTAATAGGTGTATAATGGGTAAATGGTGGCAGGTAAGAAGAAAGTCTTCTCTACTAGAACAGAGGGTATGTTACAAGGAATAGAGGGAAATAGCCTGGAATCATTCAGTGGAAAGGAGATTATGTGGGGTATTGGGTGCCAGTTGGGCCTGATCCAGCAGGAAACCAATGCAGACTCAGCAGGTGAATGATATGGCAGGGCGTTCTTTTAAGAGGTATATTCAGCCAACAGAAGTTAAATTAATGGGAGGTGATCTAACTCATTGGTTTGTTTTCTCACAGAAATCCTCATTTTGTAGCATAAATTGTAAAGATCAGGTCTTCTCTCATTATTTCTGAAACCTTGGGTGATCACAGATATTCAGAATCTCAGTTCAAATAGAAACAGAAACATATTTGTTACATTGTTTTTATAAGAATTAAATTAGGTTATGTATGCAAAGTGATTAATATCTAGAAAGCACTTAGTAAACACCAATTCTTTTCCCAATAGATGATTTCAATATTTTACAAATATTTAAGGATGAATTAGAAATAAGACTCTGATATTTAGACAAAGCTGTTACAGGGAATGTTTCAAATACTTACACAACAATCACACTTTGCATTTATTCCGTCAATGGTCTGATCTTATTTTGGTGTAATCAACATAAATCGAGAACTACTACTCATTCCAAATGGTTTCATAAATGAATAAGTATCCTGAATTTTGACCCCAAATTTAAATGGGGCAAGTTAGAATAGCTTCTCTGCTATGTTTATGGAGACTCCAATTAAGAAATCGATACATCAAGTATGGGGCTTCCATCCATTCATTTGTTCTTTTTCCAAAAAGTATTTACCAAGCACCTGCTAAGTGCTAAGCACTGCTCTGGGCACTGGGAATATAGCAGTGAACAAAAAGACCAAATCCATATGTTCATTACCTTATACTCTAGAGGAAGAAGATGGATAATAGATTAATGTATAAATAACATACAAGTAACATAAATAAACAATTAATGATTAAAATATTATGTGCGATGGTGATATGTGCAAGGACAAAAACAAAACGTGCATGAAGGGTCAGGAACTGCAATTTTAGATAGAATGTCCCAGATGAGATTCTCTGAAAAGACAGCATTTGAGTAAAAGCCTGAAGGAGGTGCAAGAGGGAGCCTTCTAAGTATCTGGCAGTGCCCTGGTGTGTCTGAGGCACAGTCAGGGTAGCTGAGGCTGCACAAGCCAGGGACTGAGGCGCTGAGATGGGTTCAGAGAGGTAACAGAGCCGTAGGAGCCATGTTAAGGCATACTATGGCAGATCTCTGGGTCTATGGCCCCTGTAGAGCAGGCAGCTACAGCAGCACTGTGGCTGGTACAGAGAGGACACAGAAATCATGCAAGAGGCAGACCATGGCACCAAGCTCTAACACGGCAACAACCAGATTTATCCTTCCAGTGCTGCCCAGTTTTCAACAGCTGCTTCCAACACCCAGCCTAAGAACCCCCTCTCCCATAATATACTCACGTGTGGCAACCATGAAGGAGATAATAAAGTAAAAATACAGTGATGGTAGGAATGACCATCATCCATGCATCAGAGTGCATCACGAGCTAGCCACACTACCAGCCACCCTTTGAGAATCACTATCCTAGAACTGACAGGACACTCACTATTCGGCTTGCAGGATGTGCCAACAGGGCAGAAGGGGCCAGCAAGGACAGATGGTGTCTGTAGGAAGCCCACCTCACTGGGGGTAAGTAGCCACTGATGATCAAAAAATAGTGAAGGAAAAGGCAACTTGAGATTTATAAATTAAAACCAATTTCTGGGCTCCTCCCCTTTCCATCCACTGATGTAAAGCCAGACTGGATGGATTCATTTTCACTGACTCCAGGAAGAGAAATCTGTGCTGAAAACCTCCATCTAGAGTCAGATAATCCTGCCAAGAACCATTAGAAAGCTTGCTTTCCACAAAGCAAAGTCTTTTTCTTAATTAGTGTTAGTGGCCTGGGCACCTGGTTTGCCCCGTCTTGTGTACTAGAACCCTTCCACTTTAAGTAATTAATAAGGAAATTCCTAAGGATATGAAGCTTCCCATTTCCCTGTGATGACCCAAGATAATCATACTGTTGAAACATTAAAAACATGGCCATGTCATTGTTTTCTCTCTGGGTAATAATCGGGATTTGGTAAAGGCTTCCTGTTGACAATTTTGGCACTCACCTAAAAAATAAAAATACTAGAATTCTGTCAGCATTTCAAACAGAAAACTGCCTGTTGTTGTATGGTATTATATAAAATAGAGAAACAAACACGGATGGTAATGTCCCAGGGTGGTGAAATGTCACTGTTACCTTATGGCAATTCCCTCAACATCATTTTATGATGGGATTTTTTTTTTTTTGTCCTAACAAAGCAATTAGGACTTAGCATTTATTTCCTGAGATGGGTTTAGAGGTTACTACACTTAGACTGGCAGACAAGATACAGTGCTAGAAGGAGGGAGGGGAAGAGAGCAAAGGAGAGATGTGTGGAGGGAGAGGGACAGAGAAAGAAAGAAATTGAGGGAGACAGAGAGAGAGAGAGACAAAGATTACAGACATAAACTGGCTATGTTTTTTTAATTACTTGAACCTAATGAAGTGTTTGCTTTAAGTTGGGAACCTCTCACAACAATTATCTTCCTTGAGAATTTAATCAAAGCTACCATAACATGATCAGAAACCTTCCTGAGTAAGTAAATCACTTACTTGTAATTACTTCCCAACTTCTGCAGTTATAAGGTAAAATGCACTCAAAACAAGAGAAAATGCACAGTTCAAAGGCACACCAGGCACAAGTTTTGAGATTCATACTTAGAAGCCACAAATGTCAAAGTAGCTTCTCACTTGTGCAAAATCAGTAGTATTGTTAGTTTCCTTAACGTCTCCACAAGTGCACCCAATCTGATCTGAACTCAACCAGAGTTTTAGTAAAATTGCTAATCGTGACAAATTACAGCAATTTTTAGGGCTTTCTTGAATCCAGTAACTCTGGCAAAGAGAAACTGAGAACTGGAAAAAAAAGTATATGGAAACCCTCAAGATTTTCATTGACCTCTAAAAAGAGATGTTCCTTTTGTTAAAAAACAAAACTTTTTTTTGAAAACTCAATGTTAAAAAATATACAGCCTCATAAAGTTATAAACTTAAATTTAAAATATACAAATTAACAAAACACATAAAACATTAGGTTCTTAAGACAGGGAAAACAAAACCGGATTGCATCAGGAAGCTAATTACTCTAGACCTACTCCTCTGACAAGTTAGCAAGAGGTAAAAACCCTTTCCCTATAAACAGAACGATCTATACTTGAGCAGAGTATAGTACCCCCCCCAAAAAAAAGAGGTAATTAGAAGCTATTTGGTAACTGTCCAAGAAACCAAAATGACTGTTTCAAACACCATTTCAAACCTCGCTGCAAATACTTCACAGCATGGTATCATTTTTATAGAGTTTCTTTGGGGTTATTTTCTTGTTTTTCCTTTCTTTTACAGAAAAACTAGATTTCGGCACACGATTTTCTAGGGGACTAGACTGCTCGAAGGATTAAGGGGCCAAGACCAAGTAACCAAGACCAGTTTCACTTTGGTGCTTCTGTTTCAAACAGCTGCATTTCTGATGGACGCTGCTTGGCACAGCTGGGCGGCTGGCCAGGCAAGTGGCCCCGGCTGAGCAGTGAGGGCGCCGCAGCTGGCGGCTGCGCAGGCAGGGCCCGCCAGGATGCAGTGGGCGGGGCCGCGCGCACCTGCCGCTCTCCTCCAACTCCGTGCTGATTCCCCCGACCCTGTGGCTCCGTTAAAACCACACAAGAGCCCTCCCAGCACCAGAAAATCGCGCAGACCAATAACAAAACTGCCATTCCGGAAACGCTGCACCTGATGTAATTCTCTGCGCTCGGGGACCACTCAGTAATAGCCAGCAGATGCCCGGGAGCCAGTTCTCTACCGGCGACGCTGAAGCAGTCTGAGTGGACCTTGATCGCTTCCCGCAAGGCAGGAAGAAGACAGGTCAAGCAGCCTCCATTTTGCAGACAGGAGCACTAACGCACCAAAGAGCCCAGTCACAGTAGACTGGGGATAGATCCAAAACACATGGCACAGGTCCCTCGGTTGTCCTAAAGGGAAAGCTACTTCCTTTAGGAATCTTTGTGTATATGTATATACACATAAACACACTCAGATATACACACACATATATAACACATATATACATATATGTAAATACATATACATATAAATGTAATTTCCTCATTCTATATTATGTTAAACGTATTTTTCCAGATTTGCTACCATATACACACTAAAGGGTTGAAAACAGAAAGCAAAGTTTTAGAAAAAGAACTAAAAAAGTGTATTTATTGTGTAATGTGTGTGCTTCCCCACTACCAGCTACATTTAGCACAGTCATTTTTGTCTAGTTTTTAGATGATCTATTTGGGTCCTAGTGCCATCCCCCACCTTGATGGTGCAGCATCACCATCATTACTTAGTCTTAAATTCATTAATACAAGTACTCCAAAAACTAAACGAATATGAGTCCTGTAACATTTCTGGAACATTTCTTTATTTAATAGCCCCTGAAATTATGCTTAGACTACCCATGGACTCCATGATTAACTTGACTTCAAGGCATGAAATTTATTTGTGTTTTGGGGATGTCAGAATGACTGAAACAGGCTCACAAATCCATAAGCTCCCCAAGCATTACTTCTGTCACCGTATATGTAATTTTTTAAATGTATGTAAAAACTACTATCATGAATTTAAAAAACAAATTCATTTTTAAAGTGTCACTAAATTCATAGTGGCTTTTTGTCATTACATATTTTTCAAGCCACACATTCCAAAAATATAATTACTCTCACATGGAACTGTGGGCTGGATTTAATGACTGGCTTCTTCTTCTTCTTCTTTTTTTTTTTTTTTTTTTGATGTAGTGTTCCATGATTCATTGTGTGCGTATAACACCCAGTGCTCCATGCAATGACTAGCTTCTGGCAGAATAGAATAGAAATGGTTTGTGAATTCTGAGACAAACCCATTTAACTTTCACCCAGGATTCCCCAGTCAGAGACTCAGGTTAATCTGCAAACCTGGTATTCATATACCTTCCTGGATACAAAAATCTTAACTTCTGATGATTCTCCCGGGGAAACTTTTCCACATTTGACATGGGCAGAACATATCCCCTCCTACCAGCAGGGGTGGGCATTTAATTCAGGCATGACCAATCAGAGCACCCAAGAGCCTGCAAGTGACTGGTGCAGGAAAAGGCACATGACCCAGGACAGACTAATAAATCTGTACCCTAACATTTGATGTGGGGATC
This sequence comes from Ursus americanus, assembly GCF_024610735.1. Taxonomy (NCBI): domain Eukaryota; kingdom Metazoa; phylum Chordata; class Mammalia; order Carnivora; family Ursidae; genus Ursus; species Ursus americanus. Next base: position 42,030,309 of record NC_142131.1, on the reverse strand, counting down.
CTGGAAGAGCGAAAGAGTCTCTACTTTGTAGAATGACTGGTAAGCAAGAGATAAGCCTCCTTTTCAGAGTCCATTAGTTTTTCTAGCTTCGTGGAAAGAGCCTGCTTGACAATGTTGCCAATCTAGAGGGCGGGCAAGCAAAGCCAAAAGAGGCAGTGAGAGACAGGCTGAGCTGAGCGACACCATTTAAACACCTGTTACTAGACCTGTTGCCACTTGACTTAAAATGATGTGAGTCAATAAATTCATTTTTTGCTTAAATTACTTCAAGTTGATTTCCTGTTCCTTGCAAAGAAAGCCTCACCCCATATTAGAGGTAAACAAAATGTTCATCACTAAAAAAATGATTTTAATGTTCATCATTAAAAAAAATATTATGATTGGGGTGCCTGGCTGACTCGGTCAGAAGAACATACAACTCTTGACCTCAGGGCTGTGAGTTGGAGCCCTACATTAACTTTTTTAAAAGCTGATGATCAAAAATTGAAAAAAATTTGATAATCACTGCACTACAGCATTTTCACAAGTATCCACATCCTTCTTCCTCAGCTTTTCTCCTTTCTTGGCTGCCATAATGCCACTCTTTCTTAGTTCTCCCAACCAACACTGTGGCCATTCCTTGTTTCCCCAGCTATCCCCCAAGTGTGCATGCTCTGTGTTTTTGTTCTCAGCTGCTTCTCTTCTCCTCTTTTTTCCTCCTTCAGTTTCATCCAGGGGCTAGTTTCCTACTACTCGCCTTGTTGCTGTGGCAAACAGGTAAGAAAATATGGTGTCCCTGTGTGGACTCAATGACACCATGGTGTCTGAAGAGGTGTGGCAGTGACAGTTGCGGCAGCCTCCGGTTTCCAAAAGTACAGTCACACTGTGTACCCTTGAACTCCAAAGGTTCAGTGGCAGTCTCCTGCTACCTCACCCGACCTCTTGGACTGTCTTGCTTTGGGAGTCATTTCCAGAAGCCCACCTCTCCAGGCCTCCCAATGCTTTCGCAATTCTAGAAAAAGCTAGATGGAGTATTTGCCAGCCAATGTCTCTAGAATTCTTCCCACTGACAACAGGATAAAATTTGAAACTTTATCAACAGCCAATAAGACCATGAACCCTGTAGCCACTAATGTCCAGGGTAGCTTTATTCCCTGCCAGTTTCCTCTTGACACTTGGACACAATGACAGGTCAGTCCTCCCTCTGCCTCTGTCATTAGCATATGGTCCTCTCTTCCTGCATCTCCCTCTCCCTCTTCATTGCCCGGTAAATGTCCAGGCAGCCTTCAGAGACTCCTCCAGAGAGAGTAGGCACCAGTTTGTAGGCACCACAGGACCTGATGCTCAACATTTTAGAATTATCAGGTTACTATGTTATAATTTTTGTTTTCACGTTTATCTTTCCACTCTAATTGAAATTCATTGAGGGCACAGGTAGTGAATTTTTCTTGGTTTCCCCAAGCCGATCATAGTATATGATACTTAAATAAACAGAATGGGAATTAAATCTTCCCTCAATTTATGAAATGTTACACAGGCTTAAATGCATTTCCCTTCAGCTCCATCTCCTGGGAGAAATGATAAGATCTGAAATAAAATGTTTCTGCTTTGAAAAGGCAGTACATATACATGAAGACTTTATTAGTATCACCCCTTACCTACTAGCTTCAGGAGCGCTCTCCACCACCACCGGCATCACTCTCTGTCACGCAAAGAGAAGCAAACTTCAGCTATTTCCTCAAAACCACACAACCTCCATTCTACCCATAACCCAGTCCACATTTCCATTCTCTCCCTTACATTCACAGAAAGGCAACAGACTACTTGGACAATCTCTCTCTTCTCTTATCCTCAATGCTTTACATTTTATAGGCTTATATAACTTAGAAAATACCTCTTGAAATGGAGGTACCTTACATGTGTTACCTGGGAATAAGATGATGGGCGCAGAGACCTCTTCAACACCTTGGTAACGATGAATTTAGTGTAACTACCAGACACCATTTTAATAAGGTGATTCTTCTCCATACTTGCAGAATAGTTCAAACGCATTTGTTAAGTGCCAAAGTGCAAACCGGAAAGCCTAAAAGAGTGACATTAGCAGGGAGGCCACACTGTCATCATTTGTTACGGGTGTTTTAACCATGGCGCCTGGTCCTTCAGTACCTAGACAGAAGACAGCTGCCTTTGCAGATCCGTAATGCAAACTTAGAAGGGAGAAAACACCACATCACAAACAGTGGGACTTAACAGAAGACATTTAAAACTCAAAGTCTGTGAGGAAGAAAGAAAACCTCTGAGGCAAAATCGCTAAGCCGCAGATGTCCTCAAGGCCAGCAACACTTAAACTTCCATCCTCTGGAATGGGAACAAAACCATGAGCAGAGGCCGTCATTACTGCAGTATCTGCACTTGCCCTCTCTTCCACGCCACTCTCACCACCGGCTCCTGTTTGCCAAGACTGACTCAACATCGCTACCAAAACCACGACAACAAATCCTTGCCTCCAGATTGGAATTTCTAAGGCAGGTTAACCGCATTCCACAGTTATGGCTGATAGGACAGTGGTGTGATTCAGTCCTCTGCAGGGGTTCTTATGACTCATTTGGTGACCAAGTCTGGAGCTGGCAGAATTTAACATTACCCTATTTTAATTTCAGTTTGAAATCTGATTCCTGGTACACACACAAGAACACGAAAGGAAAAGAAACACAAAAAAGCAAACCAGAAAATCCTATTAGGCTAAACAGATAAGGAATTTTAGAGCAGAGGTGAAGGTTACTTGCAACACTCCCTATGAGTTATCTTTATAGTTCTTTGTTAGGATATTATTTTTGTTTTTTTCTACAAATTGCATTACCTCCAAGAAATTAATTTAATATATGGATCTACCCTCATCCCAGCCCTCAAACAAATCAGAACTGCAATAGTTAATTGGGAAGCAATTATTTTTGTTTTTATAATAAGGGCTCTTTCTTTTGCAAGGAAAGTAAATTTTCTTCGAATTACAAGTTTCCCTACCAAGTTAAAATATGATATAAGAAGAGTCTATATTATGCCTAAATTGGGGGGAATGTATCTTCTATCTAGTTCTTCAAATGTGGACCCTGGACAAGTAAGAGCAGCACAATACCAGGCATTTGTTAGAAAAGCCAATTTGGGACCCATCCCAGACCCATGGAATCATACTCACGGAGGTAGGGCCCAACAATCTGTAGCTTAATAACCCATCCGGGGATCCTGATGCATCTGAAAGTTTGAGAACCATAGATTCCAAGAAATATTTTATGAATGGAATAGGGACTGATGAGAGAATGAATGCCCTAAGAGGTATTTATTGCTATAAATATTCCAGATGGCAATGGTTCAAAAGCAACCATGTTGTTTATTTATCTGCCAGATTCATCAATGATCTAAATGCTACTGTTATCGCCATAAGAATTCTATACCCATTTTGGAAAAACCGTGGAAAGAAGAGGGGTTGAACACTGAATAACTACCAATGTATTTGGGGGATGAAAATTTGGGAGATTCTGGGCCCCCTCTTTTACCATTAGGAGAATCTCTCTGGACCAGCAGGAGGAATCAAAGCAGAGCTCTGTTCTGACCTGTGTAATCTAGAGATCTGCAAGTGACCTTGAAAATCCTTGAAAATGACTTTCAAGTAAGAGCTCAGAACAGCATCTTGCCTGCCATGACCCTGTCTACAGCTCCAGTTCTAAGAGCAGAAGAAAAAAAGTTCTTGAGATTCCCGTATTCGTATTTCAACAAATAAGCATTGTGTCTCTACCTTGTACCAGGTACTTACAAATAACTCTCTGATTAAGACTTGCAACAACCAACTCTTGTAAGTTAGGCATTTTTATTCCCTTCATAGTATATATCTATAATCTGTATCTGCCCAGCACCTCATCTCCCTTCTCTTGGCAATAGCATAACTACTTCTTTGTGTGAACCATTCCCTTCTTGACTGCATCCCAGGATTAATAATAATGGTTTTTCTCTCCTCTTTGTTCACACAAGTAGACAGATGACTCAGGACTACCCAGAATCTTTCACTATGATTATGATATACCTAAGTGAAGGACAAAAAGACACTTTTATTTCCTTTTGAAATGCTCAGCTAGAGAGTTGAAAGCTTGGCGGTGCCAGGTGCCATGTTTCTTGGTACATAAAACCTGTCTACTGTCAGTGAGAAAGAGGCCAACAAAGAGGAAAAAAAGCAGAGATAAGAATGTCGTAGTAATGACGGGCCCCTAAGGTCTCATATATGTAGAGGTCATATATATAACAATGGTTTAGGTAACTATTCTGACTCTAGGATCTACCCTCCATCCAGATCAGCTTTTCTTGCTTGAGCCAGCTTAGTTTACTGCCACTTGCAACTGAGAGTCCTAAAATAACACATTATGAATGACTAAAAAGACTTAAACGATTAAGGATATTGTCTACAGTTCCTACTTAGTCATTGGAAAGACAGGACACCTAGCTCTTCATAAAGTCCAAAATATGTTCCACTATGCCACAGTTATCCTTAAAAACAAGCCTAGGGGTTGTCTAATTGAATACATTTTGTGGTGACTGGGTTTTCAAATCACATATTAAAACAGAACACAGGGGCACCTGGGTGGCTCAGTTGGTTAAGTGTATGACTCCTGATTTTGGCTCAGGTCATGATCTCAGGGTGGTGCGATCAAGCCCCGTATCTGGCTCTGCTCTCAGCAAGGAGTCTGCTTGAGATTCTCTCTCTCCCTCTACCCCTCCCTCTGCTCACATTCACTTATCTTTTCTTTCTCTCTCTCAAATAAATAAATAAATCTTAAACATACACGCACACACACACACACACATACACACACACACACAAGCAAGAGCCACAGAAGAAAATAGTGATTATTTGGACTTCATTAAAATTAAGAACTTCTGTTCATCAAAAGAAAGCATAAATTTATTCACATATTTATCAGAATACATAAACACAAGTCAATAAAAAAAAGATAATAGCTAAAATACTTGAACAAGATTTCATAAAGGGGCTTCAAAAAGGGCAATATGTTTATGAAAAGGTACTCAGCATGATTATTCATCAGGAAAATGAATACTAAAACAGTAATGACATACTACCACACATTTACCAGAGTGGCTAAAATTAAAAACACTCACAATACAACATATTGGCACAATGCAGAGGAATGAGGGCTCTCATACATTGCTGGTGGGAAGGAAAACTGGCACTACGTCTTTGGAAAAACATTTGGCAGCAAGGACTAAAGCTAAATTATTCCTACCTTATGAACATGCAAGCCTAATTCCAGTTCTATCTACCAAAAAAAGAACGAGTACATATGGCCATCAAAAAACCAGCAGACGTCCATAATATCTGAAAAATGAAAATGAAGTAAATACCCATGAAGAGGACAATAACATATCCCTATCATCAAATACTACACAGCAAAAACAGGCAAAACCAAGCTATGAGGGTGGTAAAGACTGCAGGGAGGAAAGTTAACTGGGTAGAAAAGTAATTGGCAGGAGGGATGGTTTTTAAACCTTGCTTTCTATCTTAGACCAGGCAGTGGTCATACGAGTGTATACATATGTAAAAAAATCAATGAATTGTACACTGAAGATTTATGTACTTTCTTCTCTATGATACCTCATTTAAGGGGAAAAAAAGAATTAAGAAAATGCTACAAACATACCCTAATTCTCTATGGATTATCATTTTTGAAGTTATCCTTGAAGGCTCAAAAACATAGAAGCTGCAAAGGGAATAGAATTGAGATCATTTCTAAGGGAGTATCTGTGCTAATAGCGGTTCACATTTCTGCCTAGGTAAGTTGTGTAACACAATAGAGTCTACATATTTACATATTTACATAGTATTTACATATTTCAGGGTTGTTTGGGGACAGGGTATGACAAACTGATGATAAACTGAGAGCAGTTCAAGGCTCTCAGCTTTTCCGCATTGAGAACAATATTCGTTGTGGGCTTTTCATAGGTAGTTTTTATGAAATTGAGGAATGTACACTCTATCCCTACATTCTGAAGAGTTTTAATCAGGAAAGGATGCTGTATTTTGTCAAATGCTTTTTCCTCATCAATTGAGAGGACTGTATGATTCTTATCTCTTCTCTTATTAATGTGTTCTATCACACTGATTGATTTGCAAATGCACAGCAAAGGAAATAGTCAACAAAACAAAGGGGCAACACACCGAATAGGAGAAGATATTTCCAAGTGACACTACAGATAAAGGGCTGGTATCCAAGATCTATAAAGAACTTCTCAAACTCAACACCCAAAAAACAAATAATCAAGTCAAAAAAATGGGCAGAAGATATAAACAGACACTTTTCCAATGAAGACATGCAAATGGCTAACAGACACATGAAAAAAATGTTCAACATCATTAGCCATCAGGGAAATTCAAATCAAAACCACACTGAGATACCACCTTATGCCAGTTAGAATGGCAAAAATTGACAAGGCAAGAAACAAATGTTGGAGAGGATGTGGAGAAAGGGGAACCCTCTTACACTGTTGGTGGGAATGCAAGTTGGTACAGCCACTTTGGAAAACAGTGTGGAGGTTCCTCAAAAAGTTAAAAATAGAGCTACTCTATGACCCAGCAATTGCACTACTGGGTATTTATCTCAAAAATACAGATGTAATGAAAAGAAGGGCCATATGCACCCCAATGTTCATAGCAGCATTGTCCACAATAGCCAAACTGTGGAAGGAGCCGTGATGTCCTTCAACAGACGAATGGATAAAGAAGATGTGGTCCATATGTACAATGGAATATTACTCAGCCATCAGAAAGGATGAATACCCAACATTTGCATCAAAATAGATGGAACTGGAGGAGATTATGCTAAGTGAAATAAGTCAAGCAGAGAAAGACAGTTATCATATGGTTTCACTTATTTGTGGAACAGAAGGAATAATAACATGGAGGACATTAGGAGAAGGAAGGGAAAAATGAAGGGGGGGTGGGGAACAGAGAGAGAATGAACCATGAGAGACTATGGACTCTGGGAAACAAACTGAGGGTTTTAGAGGGGAGGGGTGTGGGGGGATAGGTTAGCCCAGTGACAGGTATTAAGGAGGCCACGTATTGCATGGAGCACTGGGAGTTATATGCAAACAATGAATCATGGAACACTGCAAAAACTAATGGTGTACTGTATGGTGACTAACACAAAATTTAAAAAAAAAATGAAAAAGAAAAAATAATTTACACACTGTTAAATCACCTTTCTTCTCTTCATCCACAAATTCACCCCAACTTGAACGTCTATGTTCCTTGAAAACAGGGGAAAATACAAGTCATCTCATCCAGGCTCATCAATGCTGTGAACTATAGATACTGGGCAAACTGTTTTGAGGAGTATTGTGTTATTAAATTACTACTTAATTTTATAAATATATCCACCTCTTCCAAAAGCACCCTTAAATAATTATATTTTCTCTATTTTCAAATTATCTTAGAATAATCCATAAATGACAGAGCATTAATAAAAGAATATACAGCAGCCTTGTTATTTCTAGCTAATCATTAAAGTACAATAAACATGACAAAAAGCATGTCTAGGCAAATATACACACGCACAAATATTATCCAATCTCTTTCTCAACCTCCTGCACGCTGACCTTATCAACCCAATTAGATGGTTTCCCATTTCCAAAGCAAAGTTAAAAGTCGTAAACATATCATTAAGAAAAATGGGCAAAGTTTAGCTTCCTGCAGAACTGTTCTTACAATAACTGTATGATTTTTGTCAATTTGTTTTGAGAAGTGACAATTGCTACTGGAATAATCTGTTTTATGCTGCTCTCACTGACATAATCTAGCAGCCACCGGTGAACATAACATTATAGAACTGGATGGGGCCAGAGGAATAATTTAATTCTTCTTCCTCATTCAGAAAGTGAGAAAAATGAGGGTCTGAGAGCTTTAATTACATGCCTGAGTCAGATATTTGAGGTATACCTAAGTTTCCCTACAGATAAAATTTACAGTCTGTGAGCAATAAAAGCTAAATGAAAAAAAAATATATTTCACCAAGGAAATCTTAGTTTACAAATTGTGAGGAACCTACTGTTTCTAGTCCATCTCCACTGATATATTTGCAAGGTCCTTGAGTTTTACATCTTGAAACAGGCAAGTGACTCTAGATCTTGAAAAATAACAGGGGTCTAAATGAAAGCACTGAAGGGGGCACTGAAAATAGCAAGGAAAGCATATTTTTTTCAATAAAAGTAATGGAGGAGGGGGACTCCTGAGTTCTCTGGGTGATGGGCTATTGGGATGGTCTTCAATCTCACTTCCCACCTACATTCACTGAGTTTTCTAAATGATTCTTCAGGATGATCTCCCTGAAGCACGGGTTTTACCTTCCAAGACAATGCTCATGGCCTATTTTAACGGAGCTCCCTAGAAACAGATGCTGACACTAAGGGTCATGGATAAGTCACTTATTAGAGTTTCTAGGAAACAGAAGGAAAAGAGAAAGGAAGGAGGCCAGGCAAGGCTGCAAGATAAAGCCATGTCCACAAAGGTAACACTTGCTCGCTCATGCAGGTCACTCTGGAGACAGCAGAAGTCAGTGCTATTCAAAGCAGGTCTGTAGAGCTCTGCAGTCTGAGAACCAAGCGTGCCTGGTCCATGATGAGGTAAGATGCTTGCAGCTAAGTCATGAAGCCCACTGTTTATTTCAGCTGACATTCCCTTCACAGAACTGTTTCCTTGGGAAGGAAGCCATGTGTAGGTTTCTGTTCTGCCACAAACTCATCTTGTCCTGGACGGTAAGAAGTTTGCAGACTGGCTACTTGGAGTGCACTGGTCGAAATCACCCTGCAGAAGTGTCCTGACCAGGGGAGAGGAAGTTGCATTATTTATATCCCATCCTCATCAATCAGTGCTTAAGCACTTGCCCCTGGGGTGTGGAGTGAAAATGCCTAGGAAATTTCCAGATCTTGGCGAGGAGAGGGAGGAGCTTGGCAGCCTGAGAGGAGCCCATCCACAAGCAAACAGGAGTGCTGCCTGTTTGCTGGAATCATGCAACACCAGTGCAAGGAAGACGCACAGGACTCCAAGGTAATAACGGAAGAACATGAACACTGTTTGCTCGATTGCCTGGCAAGACAACACTCTGTCCTACAGCATGATGCCTGCTACATCTGGTCTCCATCTTCTCAGTGTTATCTCTAATTACATCCTATCCCAGTTTTGCTGACACACAGTTTTTTGAAACTACTGATGCCTGAATTTTATACCCTATCAATACTAAGTTTATTAGTTGAGTAAGGCCTAGATGGTGGGATTTTTAAATTTTCTCCCTCAGGTGATTCTCTCATGCAGCCAAAACTGAGAACCAGTGCTCTAAGCTTTTATATCAAACTGCTTGCAATTCTAGAAGTTTGGCATTGGTCAGCTTTTCTTGCCATGCCCTGAACCCCAAGAAATGACCTTTCCCCATCTTTGACTTCGGAAACCCAATATTCATTTAAAATAATATTCCTTCTTTAAGGCTCAATTAAACTGCCATTTTCTCAGTTATAATAGTTAATAAACACATGACCAAAGCATTCAATATACTTAGCCCCCAACCAAAGTGAAGGAAATGTCCTTTCATATATTGTAGATGTATACAATTTAAATACCTAAAAAGCAATACGGATATATGAATCATATGCTTTGATCTAGAACATTTCCAAAATCCTAGGACAAAGAAATAATATTAAACATTAAAGAAAAAACCTTTATGTACAACTCCACCGCATTCCTTCAGTGAGAAACACCTAAATGTTCATCATGAACAGAACAGTTACATAAACCATGTCGTAGTCCTACAGTGGAATATATCAACTGAAAGTATACTTCAAAAGAGTTTTTAATAATCTAGGGAACTGGGAGTGCTTGGGTGGCTCAGCCAGTTAAGCATTAGACTATTGATTTCGGCTCAGGTCATGATCTCAGGGTTGTGAGATTGAGCCCCAAGTCAGGCTCCACAGATGCTGCAAGTTCTTTCTCTCTCTCTCTCTTTCTCTCTCTCTCTGTCTCTCTCCCTCTGCCCCTCCCCCTGACTCACTCTCTCTCTCTCTCAAATAAATAAATAAATAAATTTTTAAAAGAATAATAATAATTAGGGAACTGCTCATACTGTGACCAACCAACCACACACACATATATGCAGTTTATAAAATTGCAAATACAAAACATTCTTATTTTTCAAAAATGCATTTAAAAAGATGGGACAAATAAAAAATAAATGAACAATTACTCTAAATGATGGGATTATAAATCCAAAAAGATATCATTAAAATTATTCTACAATTACTATGTTTTGACTTACTAAAAAATTAAGACTATGCCCTTTAATATTTCCCCTGAGAATTAATTTCTCTCTTATTAGTTATAACATATCACTAATGTAGACCTCTCTGTGGCCCTTGGATTACACCTTGTATTTTTTATTGGGGTATAATTTACATAAAAATCTTCAGAACATAAACGTGCTGTTGAATTGGTTTTGACAAATTTGTTTTGACAAACAATTCCCAAAATTGGTTTTGACAAATTATCCCTGAAAGCTTCCTGGTAGCCGTCCCTACTCAACCTACCCTCCACCCCGGTGAGGAGCAACCACTGATCTGATTTGTATCAACCTAAGAGAGTTGTCCCTATTATAGAATTGCATATAAATGGGATCATAGACTATGTACTTTCCCTCCCTTGGCTCAGAATAATATTTTTGAGATTTATTAATATTACTGCATTTATTAGTCATTAGTTCCTTTTTATTGGTGAGTCATACCCACTATGTGAATATACCACAGTTTGTTTAGCCAGACTCCTGTTGATGAACGTCTGGGTTGTTCCAGTGTGGTTATAAATTAAGCTACTATGAACCTTGTCGTATAAGGTTTTTGTGGACATTGTTTATACTTCTGTCGGATAAATACCTATGTTTTAGGCAGCCTCCAAGATGGCACCTAATGATCCTCGCTTCCTTATATCCATGCTTTTGCATGGTGGCACCCCTAACAAACACACATACACACACACACACACACACACACACACACACACACCCCACCCTGAATAAGGCTCATCTATGCAATCAATTAAGCACTGGGAAAAATTCCTTTAAGGCTACAACATAAAAGCTACTACCATGCTCTCTCTAGGATCATTCACTCTGGGGGACGCCGCCTGCCAGCAGGCCATTCATGGCAGAATATACATGGCAAGACTCTGAGGTCTCTTGCCAACTGCCACCCTCAACTTGTCTGTCATGGGAGTATGCCATCTTTGAAGCAGAACGTCCAGCCCCAGTCCAGCTTTCAAGTGACTGTGGCCCTAGCCAACAAATTACCTGAAATTTCTTGTGATATCTTGTGGCCAAACCACCTAGCTAAGTGAGCTCCTGAATTCCTGACTCCCAGAGACTATATGAGATAATAAATGTTTTCTGTTGTTCTAAGCCATTTTGGTTTGGTAACCTATAATACAGGTAACGATTACAATCTAGGAGTGGAATTGGGGGATCACAGAGTACATGTATGTTCAACGTTTTAAGGGACACTAAAAATTTCCCAAGGTCGTTGTCCCATTTTACACTTCCATAGTTACAAATTATTCATTTTCACCAACACTTGGTATCATCAGTCTTTTTTACTTCAGCATTCTACTAGATGTGTAGCCATATTTCATTGGGATTTTAATTTAGATTTCAGCGGTGACTAATGACATTGAGCATTTCATGTGCTTATTGTGTGCCTGATATTTTATGCATTATTTACACTCCTTTCACAAGACTGTAAAAAATACCTACCATGGAGTTTAATACTAATCAGGGATTAATAAATGCTTGATTAAAAAGTTAAGAAACAGATGAACAGATTTTTCCCTTCAAAACTTATGAATAGAATTAATCCTGAGCTTTTTCAAACATAAGAATTATAAAATGCACATTATAAACTATAGATTAATTATTGTGGTAGAAATTTATCATGAGATGTTAAAAGTTTCTCTTTCTTTCATTTCCTAGGAGAAAATACATCATACTTCTCCTTTCTTATTTATTAGGATTTTTCTTGCTCAGTGTACTTGGCATTGCGCTGAAAGTCTTACAGTATAGGATGGTAATAAAGTAACCCTCTTAGGCAGAACATGGAGGCAACAGTGAGACAAGAGATAAATTAGCAAAATCAACACAAAATAAATTAAATCTCATGTCTGAGGAGATAGCTTTAGAAGATGTTATATTAACAAAGCCAAAAACATGCAGGCCTTGAGCATAACCTAATTAACAGTGTAAACGTATCTACAGATTCAACTTGCCGTTAATGGTGGAATGGTCACATTAGAAAGAGATAAAAGGTAACCAGGGAGCCAGAATTTGCTATCATTTATTTAGTATGTAAAGGAGAGAACAATATTGAATGAGGAACAGGGCACAACACAAGAATTCTAATCACTAAAGAGGTGTTCTCTATTGTGGGGCAAGGTGAATCATCAGGTCTGTTTATCATGGCCTAGATGACATAACTTCTCCTTTTACCTTTGTTCAGACCCCATGATGACCAAATAGCCTGATGACTAATTTAGCTTCCCACAAGGGTACGCACTGGAGCAGACCCAAGGACACGGATCCCAACACAAGAAACAGTTTCCACTGTAAAAGAATAAACGGACCCAGGAATAGATGAGCTAATCAGATAATGAAGACATTCTAATTGGGTTACCCGTAGTATATCACATATTTAATTAATATGACAGATAATGATTTCACAAGCAGGAAACTTAGTTGTACTAAAAAACAAAGACAAAAACCAACTTTTCATTTTTCTATTACTGTCCTTAATTCCTATCTTAAACCCCATTTTTCTAGTGGCCAATAACCAACTTAGTCACTTCAAGGTATTTTTCAGTCAAATCATGGGTTCCTCTGTCATAGGAAGATTTTCCCACTGAAATCAAGGCTCCCCCCTTTTCACCTCCCCTCATCTTTGCTTGCAGCATCTGAGATTTAGAGAATGGATGGCTGGCAGAGCTGCCATGTTGTAGAACTCCAAAAACACCAATCACAGCAGTATTAAAGTTTCTTCTCAATGTTTGTCCACACTAATGTCCACTACTAATAAACAAGTAAGGGGGGTTTTCCTGTCAGTACTTAGGAATAGATGTTCCTCTCTGTGAGGTCTTTTGAAGGGAGGGACTACATAGTCATCTCCACACAAATTAGCCTAGGAATTCCCCTCTGAACAAAAGACTTCTTCAGATCAAAGTTAGACAACTCTCTACCAACTTCTGCACAATTCTGAGGGCACCTGAAGAGCTGTGTACTAGTTATCTATTGTGATAGAGAATACCACCCAAAACTTACAACAATAATTTTATTATGTTCATGACTTGTAGATCAGATCTTCAAGGGCTGGGCTGGGTGTTTCTTCCGCCCCCACCCCACCCCCGCCCCGAACACTTCCGGCTGGTGACTAGACTGGATTGGAAGTCTAAGACAGCTTCACTCACATGCCTGCTGTCCTGGTGGGGATGGATGGGTGACTGAGCTTAGCTTGCCCTTGCTCCCCATCCAGGCAGTCCTAGGTAGGCTCTCCAGTAGGGTGGTCAGACTTCTTCCATAATAGCTGCCTTTCCCCTGAGGGAGCATTCTAAGAGAGCCAAGTGAAAGCAGCTCAACTTGTTAGCTAGCTTGAAAGACACAGCAGCTCACTTCTATTGCATTCTAGGGGGCAGCTAAGCCACTAGACCAACCTTCATTCAAAGGGAGGAGAATTAGCATCTGCCTCTCAATGGGAAGAAGCAAAGACTCTGTGGCCATTTTTAAGCTGGCTTGGAAAAGAAAGCAGCAACTTTTCCAAACTACTGTGGGTGTCATAAGAAACTCTGTAAGGTTAACTCAAATTCTCTTGGCCTACATTATCACCTCATGCCATGCTATATACCATCATCCCTATTCGAATAGTGTCAAACCATCCCAGAATGTGATGTAATTCCCACCTGGGAAGCAAGACACAGTTGCTCACTGTTCTTGGAGCCCCATATCACTTGGGGCTTTTATCACCGTCACCTGGGGGCTCAGCTTTTGAGTACGTTGCAGGGCAGGGAGCTTTTTTTCAAAGACCAACACCCACATTTACTGCAATTCCAAATTCCCTAGCTCTAACTCTTCTGTTCTACCAACGTCAGGAGGATCCTCATCTTTACCCAGCAACCAGGACAAACAGGCCTTGACTGAATAAATTTTCTTTCTTGCCTAGAATTCGGCCAGGGCTTTAGAATTCAAAACTCAGGGACTATTCATATACATATCTTTTTTTTCCTTCCGTGGTCTACTGAAGCTTTTCTTCTGAGTCAGGGAGACCAAAATCTAGATCAGAGGCAAACAGGACTACAAGTAAAAGGGACTGCAGGAGGAAAAAGAAAAATGATCTCACAATTTGCCTCAAAATAATTATTCTGTCACTTTTATAAATGAGGCTTTTACATTAGTCACTCATGAGTTTGTTCAATTCAGTCTCTCAAAGACCAGGAGCTGATTAAATCTAGGAGCAATGATACAAGTCAATCACTGGACCTTCAAAGCTGGGAACCCAACTCACTTCATTGAATTCCAACAAGGGTGCTCTCTGGGGCTCTATTTCATAAGACTAGTAATTAAAATCTACCTTTCATTTTGTTGGCACCTAACACTGTACTAGGTGCTTTATCCATATTATTTTATTAAATACAATAAAAACCCTATGAGGTAGGTCAATTATTACATCTATTTTATAGATAAAGAAACTGAGACAGAGAGATCAAGCAACTTGGAGAAAGTCCCACAGTGACGGGTACTCTAACCTACGTCATCGAGCTTACAGTTCAGACTCTCAAGTATGTGCTACTGGTGCTTTCATGCTTGTTTTATAACTGCAACAAAATGTAATTCGATTATTGCAACTACTTTCTGACAAAACTTCCTTTTGGTTACACTGAACTCTGGCTACAATCATGTATATTGACTGAGGTTTAATTTTAAACATCTACTTGCCAGAAGTCTCTTGCAGCACACCAGCCAGGAATTTTAATGAGTCAGTATATGGATATGAAGGTTTAATGTAGCTAGAAAAAAGCAACAGATAATAATAGTAAATTCAGAAAATGTAATAGAATACATAAAGGCAAAATAGCCTAAATGTCAGTTTTACCTATCATTGAATATGAACCTCAAAAAATATTTAAAAAAAAATCAGACTAGGTGAATATTTTTTGACAATAAGAAATAACAACCTATAGGGGCACCTCGGTGGCTCAGTCAGTTAA
This sequence comes from Ursus americanus, assembly GCF_024610735.1. Lineage (NCBI taxonomy): Eukaryota > Metazoa > Chordata > Mammalia > Carnivora > Ursidae > Ursus > Ursus americanus. Next base: position 42,014,990 of record NC_142131.1, on the reverse strand, counting down.
GCATCTGACTGATTTCGGCTCAGGTCATGATCTCAGGGTTCTGAGATGGAGCCCCACATTGGGCTTCATGCTGGGCATTGAGCCTGCTTAAGAGTCTCTCGCTCCCTCTCCCTCTGCCCTTCCAACCCTCCTCCCAACTCACACACGCATGCACGCTCTCTCTGTCTCTTAAAAATAATAAAATAACAACCTATAGATTGACTATTATGACTTCACTTTTTATTGACATGAAAATTCTGTAAAGTAACTGTGCTAAGAAATCTTTCTTTGTATCCCTGTCACATCTGGTGACAGCAAAGTTAATTTGTTAATCCCCAGTTGCAGACTGTAAAAAAGTAGCAGACTTCAAGAGAGTAGAACTATAATAGTAAAGTAACAGTGAATCATGCATTCCAAATCACAGCTGCTCAAATAAATAAAATATGGTGCCCCAGAAAACCGAAAGAAAAAAAAAATGGTTGGGATCAGCCTTTACAAAAATGTGAGCCTTAATGCACTGTGTCTTGACACCAAATAGTTTTATAAATGTAGAAAAGATATCTTAAAATAGCTATCTAATTTTTCAATTGAGAAAAGCTCTTCTTTTAAATGCACTTTAAACAATCCTTTTTCACACTGCAAGGAAAATCATATATAGACAAAACCTACACAGATGCCAACAGCTAGAAAAAGACAGACTGGAACCAGAAGAAATCAGCCTGAAAGAGCTCCCCAAAACTCAGACATAATTTCAGTATTGGTACTGGCTTGGAGTTCTGTTTTAATATTCCCCCAAACTTCCTTCATCACCAATGCCATCTGACACCCCTCAATCCTCAGCTGTCCTTCCTGGACCTATGTAAACTGTGTTAAACTGATTGATTCCAACATCACCACCCAAGACTGTAAGCTTGAAAATGGCTATCTGTGTTGTAATAAATTCCAATCGTTCTTTACACTGACTACCTATTCTCTGACACAAAAAGGGGAAAATGTACAAATATAGACATACATAGATACACGTACGTACATTCTTCATAAACACATCATCACATCTAAACACTTGAACTTGCAAAGTTTATATATATATATATATATATATATATGTATTTGTACAATAAGAATTAAAGATTTATGATGGAGAAGTCTCCCATCTACGCTAATAAACCATCAGTTATTAAATGAAATAATAATATATAAGTAGACATGGTTGATATATAGTTGATACTTGGTAAATGTTAGTTCCTTTTCCATTTCAGTTATGCAGAAAATATAAATATCAAAAACTAGGAATAGGTAAAGAGGAATAGTAAAAGTCTTTCACACAATATCAAAGATACACCTTTCATGTGGTGAGGGAATTGATTTTGCTGCTTGAAGGATCCTTGGCACTGGGCCATAGTAGCATTCAATAAATACATGCTGTTGATTGTGTGATAGGAAGGAGGGAGGGGCGTGAAAAAGGAAGGAGTGGGAGAGGGAGCAAGTCTGGCTAATAAACTGTGTGGCTCATACTGTAATATTCTTTCACAAGATCAGTGATTCTGATTCAAAAGCTAAGAAATCGCTTCTTCCCCTGAAAAACAATGTATTCACTCTAGCTTTGTAGGTGAGTGGTTAAGCTCATGGGCTGGAGTCAGACTGGAGTTCAGTTGCAAGCCCATTCCATCCCTTTGACTTGTGTGATCTTGTTCAAGTGCCTTACCCTCCCTAAGCCTCAGTTTTCTGAAAAATAGTTACGGTAAGTAATGCATAGCATTTAGTATCTGTTGTGGACTGAATTATGTGCCCCTAAAATTCTTAGGTTGAAGCCTCAATCCTCAATGTGAATGTATTTGGAAATAGGACCTCTAAAGGGTAATTAAGGTTAAATGAGTTCATAATGGTAGGTCTCTAATCCAATACAACTGGTGCCCTCATAAGAACTGAAGAGACACCAGGAGGGCACCAGAACAGAGCAAAGACCACGTGAGGACACAGTGAGGAGGAAGCCATCTAAAAACCAGGAAGAGGGGCTTCAGCGGAAAGTAACCATGCCAACACCTTGAAATTAGATTTACAGCCTCCAGAACTAGAAGAAAATATCTGTTGTTTAAGACAACCAGTCTGTGGTATTTTCTTATGGCAGACCGACTGACTAATATAGTATTTCATAAAGCTGTGTGAGCACTGGACTGAAAAATAAATGTAAGAAGTGTCATGCCTGGGGCACCTGGGTGGCTCTGTCAGTTAAGCAGCTGCCTTCAGCTCAGGTCATGATCCCCGGGTCCTGGGATCAAGCCCCATGTCAGGCTCCCTTCTCAGTGGGAAGCCTGCTTCTCCCTCTCCCTCTGGCACTCCCCCTGCTTGCTCTCTTTCAAATAAATAAATAAAATCTTTAACAACAACAGCAAAAAGAAGTGTCATGCCTAGTACACAGGTGCTGCCTATAAAACCCAACTAATATTGTTGGTAGACAATTCTCCATAAGTTGTCCATATTTCTGTACATCTTCTTAGCAGAGACTCTGAAAGCTTTGGGTCAGATGTATCTTTCCAAGGATATTTGTAGAGCAAAGAGCCTTAGAAAAGAGAGAGAGAACAGTGTTTTCATCTGGAGCAGAGGTAAGGTTTGTCTATTGCCCAATATAATAATGATAATGCTTCACTCCAGGGCAAAGGTTGGTCAGGTTTGCTGCAGCCTTTTTATTACAAAAAGATTCAGGTTCCCTAAGCTCAGAGTTCCTTGACTGAGATGCAAACCCCACTGTGTATGTGCTGCAACCAATGTGGCTGCTCCATTTTGCCTCCAAAGAACTTGGGGGGAAAGGGTAAAGGGTAAATGACAGCAACTTAAAGCTCACATTGCTTGCAATGCCATGAGTCAGCATGGCCTTTGTCTCTGACCCAGGAGTCTCATGTCTTCTGGTAGCATTCCTGAAACTATGTCAAGCTAACACCTTAGCTTATAAGTAAGGCACAACTCAGATTCTTCACAGTTCTTGACAAGTAGAAGTATTATTACTCTTATTCCTACTGTTTAGGAAATAAGAGCATAAACAAAAAATTTAAGTACAACCTTAGAAAGGGTAGCCACTTCTGAATTAGGGGCTTACTAGTTAAGGAAATTACCAAAGAGAAAGTGTATATCCTCCTAAAACCAATCCTTTTAAAAAGTTGTGTTCCTGTACTCTCTCTTCTCCCCATTATATCTTCTCTATGATCCCTCCAAAACTTCACTTCACCCTATAAGCACCTTCTATCTCTCTCTCACTCATAACCAGGCCTCTTTGAAGAGTTGCATTTCACGATGTCTGGGTGGTGCTGTCAGTTAAGCATCCAACTCTTGGTTTTGGTTCAGGTCGTAATCTCAGGGTTGTGAGATCAAGACCCACATCAGGCTCCCTACTTAGCGTGGAGTCTGCTTAAGACTTTCTCTCCCTTGGGGTACCTGGGTGGCTCAGTTGTTAAGCGTCTGCCTTTGGCTTAGGTCATGATCACAGCGTTCTGGGATCGAGCCCCACATCGGGCTCCCTGCTCAGCGGGAAATCTGCTTCTCCCTCTCCCACTCCCCCTGCTTGTGGTCCCTCTCTTGCTGCCTCTCTCTCTGTCAGATAAATAAATAAAATCTTAAAAAAAAAAAAAAGATTTTTTTCTCCCTTTCCCACTGCCCCTCCCCCTGCAATCTCTCTCTCTCAATAATTTTTTTTAAAAAATCTTTAAAAAGAGTCACATTCCTTATCTGCCTTTTCCCCTCACTGCTCCCTCACCCTTCAATTACCTCAATATGACATACCTCACCATCTCTATTCAAATAGTTTTGGAAAGGTTACCATGAACTTCTCTTTGTCAGTAAACGCAATGGGCATTTGACATTCCTCCTCTTATTTGACCCTTCTGCAGCATTTAACATTGCCATTCAATCCTTTCTTCTTTAAAACTCTCTGTTCGGTGTCTGTAACATTATTATACTCCTCTGAATTTCTCCTACATTCCCAGGCTCGAGCTTTAAAAAGTTCAGCTCCTCAAGCTTAAGTCCCAAGTCCCCATTTCTTTGAGTACATTGTTGTCTGTCTCTGAGTGATCTCATTTGTGTCCACGGTTTCAGTCATCAACAATCAATCACAAATTTAATCTCTGAACTAGACCTCTCCTCTGAGATCCAAACTCCTGGATCTAATTCAACATGTCTTCTTGAATTTTTTGAAAGCACTTCAAGTTAAATATATATGAGTCTAAGTTTTTGCTTGCCTCTCTCTTCCCATGTTAACATAGAGCAATAATGCATGTCATTTGAATGAATTAATATAAGCTAATGCAGGAGACTGTCACTTTGGTGGCCCCCAATAAACCATGTTTCCCAGCACCAAACCCTCTTGTCATCCTCTTCCTTTGAACCTGGGATGACCTTGTATACTCCCTATAACCAACAAATGCTAGGGAAGTAACCCTATTCCAACTCCAGGCCCAAGCACTGCAAAGGCCTAGAAACTTCTACTCTTGTACTCTTGGGTATCCTAAGCTGCCATGTAAGAGGTTCCACCGCTGGAGAGATTGCCTCAAACACCATGTGAAAAAAGAGAAGCCCAGTCATTCAAGCATCCCAAGTGAGCCTAGCACCAGACCATGGCTGGCCTGCCAGCTACATAAAGCCACATGAGTGACCACCATCACCAGGAAAGTGATTACACGCTGAGCCCAGTCCAGGTTTAAGATTCAGGAGAATAAAAATTGTCATTTTTAAGCCATTAAGTTACAGGGTAGCTTGAATGTAGTTATTATAAAGGAGCACCTAAGAACTAAGAATAATTAGGTAGTAATTTTTTTAAAGTTCCATATAAATTCACTGATGCATCTGTATTTTTTAATATCAATATTTTCTTTTTTCTGCTTAAAATAAAAAGCCAAAGAATCCTAAGTTGAGGATTCTGAGACTCTAGAAGATTATAATTTACTAGGAGAAGTAGATGCAGCTCACCACTCATAAATAATACATTTTCTGGAAGCTTGAATATATTCACTTCAGAACCTCAGAACTCTTTTTTTTTTTTCTTTTTTTAAGATTTATTTATTTATTTTGAGGGTCAGAGGGAGAGAGTCTTCAAGCAGATACCCTGCTGAGCCCGGAACTGATGTGGAACTCTACCTCACAAGCCCTGAGATCATAACCTAAGTGGAAACCAAGAGCTGGACACTCAACCAACCGAGCCACCAAGCACCCCTCAGTACTCTTTTAATACAATATTTCTCTACTATTACTTTTTAAAGTTGATGATTCATTGTTTGCATTCAAAATGAAAACCACAAAATTAAATCATTGCTCTCACAAGGTTAACAAATATACTTTTCTTATAAAACCTTATGCTTGTCAATCACATATTCTCCTGAGATTAGGCCATCAGAGTTGCTTGACTGCAAAGTTCTTGGAGATAGGTAAAATAAAAGTATTTGACAGGGCAAGATTACAAGAAAAGAATTTAGACCTTAAACTGAAGTTTTCAGATTATTTCAGAGCAGTTAAGAAGATACAGGTATCCTTTATTCTCAATTCATAAAAGATCTTCCAAATTCTGAAAGATACCATTTCTTACCAAAGCCAATGGAAAAATCCATCCTTTCAGACAGATCTCCTTCAACACAAGCCTTAACAACTAAAATGCTCCCATCCCAAATGACAACCCACTTACTACTATCAAAAGTAAATTCCTATACAACTAACTTCTCTGAACAAACACTTGGGTCTAGCCTTCAGAAACCTAGCTCTAAAGTAGTTGACCAAGGAGCAAGAATCAACACTTGATTTTGAATACTTAAACAGCTGCAAGCATAGCAGTTATTCAACAAAGTTTTATTAGAGAAATCTGGAATTCAGCCCAATCATTTTGGACAGAAATGGTCTTATATAACTCTTCTTCAATCTAAAGGCAGTTTAGACTCTTCTCAGAAGGAGTTATTTCTGCTGAAGGGACATTTTCACTCCATTACATTAATTGTTTGGATAGTGCTGACCACATAACACCCAAACTCCTCAAAAGAAAAAACACATCAGAATGGTCAGGACAATAAGCCTCATGGGAGTCTATGCTGGCTACAACGTAGATTTTGCACTTCTGGTTCATTTTGTTTTTAATTAACAATAAATTGTGAAAGGTAAAAATCTAACAAGAAATACCCAACAGCTTTAAAATAAAACATTGACACATGAATCTAAAAATACTTAAAAACTTCTTGAGGGCTTTACTCATTTTCAAATGAGTTTTTAATTACATTGACATAATGGGAGTTTTTTCAGATATCATTTAATAAAGTTACCAAAAGAGAGGTTCTGAAGTAAAAAACAAGCCCCTATTCCTGAATATACCAGTCTGGCTAAAAATGGGACATCATAATATATTTTGCAATGGGGAAATTAATTCTAGTATTGTGTCTTGCATTCCTTGAGAACTACCCATAAACTGAGTGGGTGAATCATTCTAGATCTTTCCCTGCCATTAGAAAAGGCACTCTGACCATTGGTATAACTCACCCTTGTTTTGGCAAAAGCAACAGTGTGGGGCATTGATTTCAATTCCAGTTGATAGGAGAACAAAGTACTTGGGAATTTCTTTCCACATGAAAGAAGTATCCCTTGATATTTGACTGTCATGATGTTTTACTAAAGAGAAGAACTTCAGGTCAATGGCAGAGAAGAAAATGTTAGGCTAAACGAGTTGGATAGCACAAGAAAAGCTCTCAGCCTCTATTATGTTTACAAAACCTTCCTTGAGGAGTTTTCCAAAATCACTTGGCAGCCTAAAGTGAACTGAAGCTTGGAAAGCAATGGTATGGTAAACATCATCCATCAGAATTAGGTAGGCTTTGGCAAAAGCTCTGGAAGATGTCAGATGAAACCCTTGGTTCTGGCATGAATAGGGTTTAAGGTTTGTTCTTTCCACTGGTCTCACACAGCTCCCACCTGCTTGCATGGAGAATGTAGTGATGACCTGAGGGATGCTAAAAGGTACAATCTTGCTACAGAGGAAAGAGAATCCATGTTCATGTTGAAAAAGAAAGCAGATAAAATTGGGAATAGTTCACAAAGGAAACAACAAATTAAAACTCTGTATGGTGGGGGAATAAATTCATTCTCTCATTTTCCAATGGTGACATCATGATTTAACTTGGGAAAACCACATTTCCCCATTTCAGGCAATCTTGGTGTATGACCTTCCCCAGATCACAGTGATGTGTTCAATGATGGTCATGTAACCTACATGAGAATCCCATGACATTCAATCCTGACACTTTCATTAAAACTATTAGGACAGGGGCACCTGGGTGGCTTAGTCCATTGAGTGTCAGACTCTTGGTTTCAGCTCAGGTCATGATCTCAGGGTCTGGCTCCACACTCGACAAGGAGTCTGCTGGAAGAGTCTCTCCCTCTGCCTCTCCCCCCACTCATGTGCACTCTCCCTCTCTTAAACAAATAAATAATTCTTTAAAAAAAACTATTTTTTTGAGGATGCTGAAGCAATAGGATATGAACCTCATAGCAAAGTTTGTACGTTGGTAACAAGTTCCTGTGCCTGGAGTCAGCATGCGTGATGGCAATCCAAAGGAAAAATGAGCAGTGTGACAGAGACACGGTCTTAGTGATATCTCAAGTCCTGACCTACCCTCTGGGCTTTTCAGTGATCAAATCCATTCAAGTTAGATTATCATCACTTATAACCAACAAAACCCAACCTGAAGCAATACACGATAACATGTCAAAGAGACAAAGTGACCAAACGTTGTATGGAAAAACACACACCCCAAAGGGTCACAGTAAATTATTCAAATTAGACCATAATAATCCTATCAAGCCATTCTCTGCTGTGAGTCTAGCAGTGACCTCTCAGAATGATGACCCCAAATCCTTCTGTCTTCAACCCCTCTAATATTACCAGCTCTGACCTTGGCACTGTGATGGCCAGCATAAACACAAGGTCACGGTTCAGCTACAGAAATGCAAAATTAATAACTGAAGCAGTTGCATAATAGTTTAAGCGTTTATGTGCCAAAAATGACTGATGCAGACAGCAAAGGTTGGAGGCAGCCTGCTGTGAGCTGACACAGTGTGGGAGAAGAGGAACTCCCTTAGTCAATTAATTGTTTAATAAATTCCCTCTAATCATTCTCTTCTGAGCCGTGTTCAAAGCTGGTTTCTCACAAATAGGATCTATAACCAACTGTTTCTAACTATGTTATCTGTAAAAAAAAGAACCACGTTTACATTTTAGGGCTTCATGCACTGAGTGGCTCAGTAGGATATGTAAATTTAAAGTGCTTTAAAAATTAAAGCAGTTTTAAGCAATTACAATATAAAGTTTAGTAACATTAAGACACAATGAAATATGGTAGGAAATTCTTTAAAATAGCAGCAGATATTAAGGAATACTCTGGTTATCATTACGGTTCTCTTTCGGAAGACAGTAATTCAGTTGCTGACAGGGGTTCAACCAGGTTATGGAAAGCCTTTTGCATCAACAAATAATCCTACTTTCTTGCAACTTTAAATCCTTTAAATCTGTGGTCAGTTCTCCTTGGATTACTGAGAGGATCAGCAATAACTTTTCTAGCAATGATGTTTTGCCTTAGTCGAACACGGTGGGCCAAAATACTGTAGTTTTATTCGTCTCAAGTGGGTAAATTCACACTTGTGAAGCCATATCAAAGATGTGCTCTTGAAGCACGGACGGAGATAGGATGGTCTCTCAGAGCCCGTGCTCTGCTCCACTGTCGGGCACTGCATCCTTTTCCAGACGCATTTCCAACAAAAAAGACTACAGAGGTTTCTCAACCAGCGTGTGAACTGGGTAAAGCAGGCTATTTCATAAAGATCCAGGAAGCATAATTATTACTAGGCATTGTCACAGCCGTCAGCGAGGAACTAATTATTCACAACACATACAGAAGCCTTAGACTCACCTATGGGATAAAAAAGGTAAATGGAAACCTGCTCTGTGGAGGTAATGTAGATTCAAGTTTCTCTCCAAGAAATAAAAATGCCAGTGCAGGGGGGGAAAGAGAACAATAAAATTATTTAAAAGGTCTTCAGATGCTGAGAAGAAGAAGAAACATGAACATGTAATGAAAACTTGGAAATCAAAATAGTGAACACAAGCAAATGCAACAACAGACATACCGCCAATGAAAATGTTACTGAAAATTGGAGGAGGGGGTTATTAAATAATTCCACTTATCCCTTAATAGAGGAGAAGATTTCTCAAACTCAGCTAAAAGATCAGAACTCATATAAGTTTGTCAAAGCAAAATCCCATGGATAGAAGGTTAGCAAAGAACAAGTGAACTCGTACATACTAGATGTAGCTATATAGTCTTAAAGGAGAACAGCAGGAGGCAGCCGTGGCCAGCCACACACACGCATCCACCACACGCACATGTGTGCACACACGCCTGCACACATACATTCCAAAAGCAAGTCACACACTCGTGATCCCTTTGTGTCATTCACTGCAACATATACTCATTAAATCAACCATGTAATAAGTGTTTTGCAAGGCACTTGAAGATCTATAATAAACCTCCTAATGTTAAAACTTTAATGGTTATTATTTTTCTTAAAGCTGTCAGGTTCCAAGGGCCAATGAAGAGAGATTTAATTTTTAAACCAGTGTTTTCCAAATTTAGGATTTTATGAAACAATAAAACTTTTACATTAAAAAATACTCTCAGATCAATAAAGGCGTACCAACATTCTGTTTTGCAAATAAAAGGCAATAAAAATAATTGCCACCAACTATAACTATTATTTCCCTTTTTTTTTTTAAACAAAGGGAAATTTTAACAATGTAAAAATAGGAAGGTCAGACTCTCAGAAGAAAAGACAATTTCCCAAGGAAGAAATATTGTGGTCTTCAAGCAGTTTTTCTAGTCCACTCATTCTTCTTTCTGGTACTCCAATTATGCATACTGTTGCTATATTTAATGTCATCTCATATTTCTTTGAGATTCTGTTTATTTCTTTTTATTACTGTTTCTCTCTGTTCTTTAGATTACATAATCTCTATCAATATATCTTTACCAATTCTTTCTAGTGCCACATCAAATCTGTTGAACCCCTCTAGTAAAATTTCCATTTAGGTTATTTTAATTTTCAACTCCAGAATTTCTATTTGAGTCTTTTCTGCAATTTCTATTCCTTTACTGACACTCTCTACTTGATGAAACAATGTCATCATACTTTCCTTTCCTTTTTAAAGCATGGTTTTCTTCATTTAAAAATATTTGTAATAGTTGTTTTGACATCTTTGTCTGCTAAGTCTGACATCTTGATCCTCTCAAATGAGGGGCTTGTCATGGTTGTTTCCTTGTTTTAACAGTTTAGTAATTTGGCTGGACTATTTCAAAGAGGTCTATTTCCCCTGCAGTTTGCAATCCCTCCTGGCACTCTTCAGAGGGTACAGCCTTGGGCATACTCACAATCACGCAGAGATGACAGTTGTAGTGACTCCCTTTGACTACCTCTTTCCCTGATCTCTGTGAAGTTCTGTTGGTTAAATACTTGGCTCTGGGCTTCAGCTAATTGCTGGCTATTCACTCTATTGTCTTCAACAATGCCTTGTGGGATAAATTGCTCCACAGTCTAATCCAATTAAATTTGCGCCCCTTCTAGCAATAGTATTTGATACTAGGTTTCAAGGCTTGTTGCAAGACCAGAAGGACTCTTCTTAGCTATCTCTTTCTCTGGTATTCTCTGTTAAGTCGAGCTGGTCTACAAATCATCTTTTTTTATCAAAAGTTCTATATAGTTCTCTGTCTTACAGCCTGCCTTTCCCCCTGGGAAAAATCTCTGCAACACTGCTCTAGATCAGGGGGAAGGACAATGGCCCATTTCTCAAAGTAGCCCTGCTTTTATAAGCAGGGTGCTTATGAGGAACAAGAGCGGTCTTCTAGGCCTGCCTCTCCTGGTGTGAAACCTCTCTTGTGCTATGAACTGGATTGGTGATTGGAGTCCATTATCCGTAGTCCTCCAGGCTTTTACCCTACAAGATGGGGATGGGAGCTCCAGACTTCTAAGTCCTCTTGCCTCAAACAGAGTTCCACAACACAGAGCTGGGGAGACGGATTAGAAATGTTGGCAGACTGTCCCTCCTGGGAAGATACTGTAGCCCTAGCCTGGAAGCTTGGGGGAGAGGGAGCCCCATGTTTTGAGTGCAACTACCTACACCGCAAGATCTGTTATGATGAACGGGTGGGGCAGAACAAAGGGAGTGCATCATGGCTTAAATGCCACAAACTCTGGCTCTGGTAACCTCAGTTTAGTCCATTTTCTTGAATACATGTTTCTCCATTTGCTATATACCCTTAGGACAATTTCCAGACTTAAAGGGTTAGGTTTTCAGGATAAGTTTCACCAATTATTGTCATTTCACTGAGGAGCCAGTCCACACAGCAACTCGTGCTGCCATTTCGGAAGCTGATTATTAGTTTTTTAGGGTTTTTTGTTTTTTTTCTCATTGAGCAATAGACTGGTGAAAATTTGATAATATCCCTGTATCAGTCTACAGACTGGCACTGATGGACCAAAGCTTCAACAAGTTCTACTGCACTTTTCAAAGAAAGGCAACTCCTTAAAGAACGCTCTAAATTAAGATTCTCATATGTTAGCGTGCAAGACAATCAACAGGAGAGATTTTTTTAAAGTTCAGAATCCAATCTCCAACTCAGAAATTTTGATTTATGAAATCTGGGATCAGGCCAGATAAATTACACTTTTAAAGAGCACCCTAGGAGTACTCTTAAAATCTAACGTACCAATAAATTATCTGACCACCTGGGATATTTCTTAATAAGATTTTTATTTTGGAATAATTAAATTAAAGCACAGTTGCAATGACAGTACAAAGGATTCTCATACACTCCTCACCCAGCTTCCACCAATATTAATTTCTTATAAATCATGGCATGTTGTCAAAATTAAGAGACTCCCATCAAGATAATGCTATTAACTACACATTTTCCTGGATTTCATCAATTTTTTTCCCCTAATGTCCTTTTTCTATTTCAGGATCCTGCATTGCATTTAGTCTGGGATCTTCTTAAAATGCAAATTCTGCATTTTATATCATGATACCTTCTATACTATTCTGATAAGTTATTAATATATAGAAACCCCCCAAAGTTCTTTGAAATAAAGGGCTTTTTGTTCCCTGTGACTCTCTAGATCATAATGCAGCCTGTACTTGGGGATAGAAACAGCCTCTCTTCTTTAGACTATAAACCAGAATGACAGCCTGAATGGCTCTCCTCATCTCTGATTCTAAACTCAATTATAAGTAGTCATCACATACTCTTTGAGCATCTGCATTATAAAGGGCTCTGGGAGGTCACCTAGAAGAGCACTATTCATTCACAGAAAGCAAAACTGAAGCCCAGAGAAGGACATGACTTTGATCAAAATCATACAGCTATTAACCTCCAATCCAGTGTGATTCTTTTATCACCATATCACCTCCAACTCTCCAATACTTTCAGACTTGGAGGATGCAAATGCCCCCTTTATATGTTGTTATTATCAACTATTTCAATGCAATAGAAAAATAAAAAAACAACACATTACTGTGCCCTTAGTCTTAAAACTTAACAGTTCATTATATTTCTCCTTTTTTAAGGAATTAATCAGTACATCTCCACACAAATATGACCAATTTATTTTTTATCAATGACTGAAAACCAACTCAATGGAGGAAATAGTGTCTTTTCAATATAGGGTGCTAGAATATTCTTACAGCTATCTTTAGGTGAAAAAGAAAAATAAGAACCTTGATCTAAACCTTACCACTTACTTAAAAATTAACTCAAAATAGATTTTAGACCTAAATGTAAAGTGTAAAAGCATAAAACTTTGAAAAGACAGCAAGAGAACATCTTCAGTACTTAAGTCTTACTAAAATACAGAATGACACCAAAAGCATTATCCATAAAAGAAAAATATCAATAAATTACACTTATCAAAACTAAAAACTTTTGTTCAATGAATGACCCGGTTAAGAGGATGAAAACAAAAGCTACAGACTGAGAGGAATATTCGTAAACTAAATATTATAAGACAACTACAGTTTCAAAAATACAAAAACTAACAAACTCTCTCAAAACTTCATTGTAATAGAACAAACAGTCCAATTAGGGAATGGTTAAAAGACATAGACACTTCACTGAAGACGATATATGGATAGCAAATAAGCACATGAAAAGATGTTCAATATCACTAACTATGGGGGGGAGAAAAATGCTGCCCTTCCAAAGATGTCCACATCTGATTTCCAAAAACTGTATGTTGCATTAGATGGGAAAGGAAAATTCAGGTCACAGATGGAATTAAGGTTGCTCTTTAGCTAATCTTAAAATAGAGCAATTTTCCTGAATTATCTGGGTGGGCTCAACGTAATCTCAAGAGTTCTTAAAAGTGGAAACCCAAGGCAGGAGAGGTCTGAATGATGTGATATGAGGCGGACTCATTCCACTGTTGCTGGATTTGAACACAGAGGACAGGGGCCAGGAGTCAAGAAATATGGAAGCTGGAAAAGGCAAGGAAGCAGATACTCCTCTAGCACCTCCAGAAGGAGCAGGTTCTGCCAACACCTGTATCCAGCTCTGTGAGTGCTATGTCAGACTTGAGATCTAAAGAACTCTAACATATTCTCGTCATTATTCTTCAACATAGCACTAGAAGTCCTTGCAACAGCAATCAGACAACAAAAGGGGATAAAAGGTATCCAAATTGGCAAAGAAGAAGTCAAACTGTCTGTCTTCGCAGATGACATGATACTCTCTATGGAAAACCCAAAAAAATCCACCCCCAAACTACTGGAACTTATAGAGCAATTCAGTAATGTGGCATGATACAAAATCAATGCTCAGAAATCAGTTGCATTTCTGTACACGAACAATGAGACTGAAGAAAGAGAAATTAGGGAATCCATTCCACTTACAATAGCACCAAAAGTCATACGTTATCTTGGAATTAACTTAACCAGAGACATAAAGGATCTATATTCTAGAAACTGCAGATAACTCTTGAAAGACATTGAAGACACAAAAAGATGGAAAAATATTCCATGCTCCTGGATCAGAAGAATAAACATAGTTAAAATGTCCATGCTATCCAGAGCAATCTACACTTTCAATGCCATCCCGATCAAAATACCAATGACATTTTTCAAAGAGCTGGAACAAACAGCCCTTAAATTTGTGTGGAACCAGAAAAGGCCCCGAACCACCAAGAAATTGTTGAAAACGAAAAACAAAGCTGGGGGCATCACACTGCCAGATTTCAAGCTATACTACAAAGCTGTGACCACAAAGACAGCATGGTACTGGCACAAAAACAGACACATAGACCAATGGAACAGAATAGAGAACCCAGAAATGGACCCTCGGCTCTTTGGGCAACTAATCTTTGACAAAGCAGGAAAAAACATCCAGTGGAAAAAAGACAGTCTCTTCAATAAATGGTGCTGGGAAAATCGGACAGCTACATGCACACGAATGAAACTTGACCATTCTCTCACAGCATACACAAAGATAAACTCCAAATGGATGAAAGACCTCGATGTAAGACAGGAATCCATCAAAATCCTAGAGGAGAACATAGGCTGCAACCTCTTTGACATCGGCCACAGCAACTTCTTTCATGACACATCTCCAAAGGCAAGAGAAACAAAAGAATAAATGAACTTGTGGGACTTCATCAAGATAAAAAGCTTCTGCACAGCCAAGGAAACACTCAAAAAAAACTAAGAGGCAGCCCACGGAATGGGAGAAGATATTTGCAAATGACACTACGGATAAAAGATTAGTATCCAGGGGCGCCTGGGTGGCACAGCAGTTAAGCGTCTGCCTTCGGCTCAGGGTGTGATCCTGGCGTTACGGGATCGAGCCCCACGTCAGGCTCCTCAACTAGGAGGCTGCTTCTTCCTCTCCCACTCCCCCTGCTTGTGTTCCCTCTCTCGCTGGCTGTCTCTCTCTCTCTCTGTCAAATAAATAAATAAAATCTTTAAAAAAAAAAAAAAGATTAGTATTCAAGATCTACAAAGAACTTCTCAAACTCAATACACGGGAAACAAATAATCAAATCAAAAAGTGGGCAGATGATATGAACAGACATGTTTCCAATGAAGACATGCAAATGGCTAAGAAACACATGAAAAAATGTTCAAAATCATTAGCCATCAGGGAAATTCAAATCAAAACCACCTTGAGATACCACCTTATGCCAGTTAGAATGGCAAAAATTGACAAGGCAGGAAACAACAAATGTTGGAGAGGATGTGGAGAAAGGGGAACCCTCTTACACTGTTGGTGGGAATGCAAGTTGGTACAGCCACTTTGGAAAACAGTGTGGAGGTCCCTTAAAAAGTTAAAAATTGAGCTACCCTATGACCCAGCCATTGCACTACTGGGTATTTACCTCAAAGATACAGACGTAGTGAAGAGAAGGGCCATATGCACCCCAATGTTCATAGCAGCATTGTCCACAATAGAGAAATTGTGGAAGGAACCGAGATGCCCTTCAGCAGATGACTGGATTAAGAAGATGTGGTCCATATATACAACGGAATATTACTCAGCTATCAAAAAGAATGATTTCACAACATTTGCAGCAACATGGACGGGACTAGAGGAGACGATGCTAAGTGAAATAAGTCAAGCAGAGAAAGATAATTATATGGTTTCACTCATTTCTGGAACATAAGAAGTAGGAAGATCGGTAGGAGAAGAAAGGGAAGAAGGAAGGGGGGGTGAAGGTGGAATGAACCATGAGAGACTATGGACTCTGGGAAACAAACTGAGGGCTTCAGAGGGGAGGGTGGTGGAGGAATAGGATAGGCCAGTGATGGGTATTAAGGAGGGCACGTATTGCATGGTGCCCTGGGTGTTATATGCAAGTAATGAATCATGGAACTTTACATCAAAATCTAGGGTGTACTGCATGGTGACTAACATAATAAAATAAAAAATTATTATAAAAAATAAATAAAGAACTCTAACATAATAAATTTGTGTTGCTTTAAGCCACCAAGTTTGTGGTCATTTGTTACAGCAGCAATAGAAAACTAATATACTATCATTGAGAGAAATGCAAAGTAAAAATATGATGAGCTATCACTACTCACTCATTAGAACAGCTAAAATTAAAAATAGTAACAATACCAAATACTTGGAAAGATGCAGAAAAGCTGTGTCTTTCATACATTGGGGAGGAACTATAAAACAATAGAGCCACATACTCAAAACAAAATTTTATAGAAATGGAAAACAAATTAGGTGGTTGCCCAATTAGGAGTTTGGGACCATCAGGGAAAGGGAGTGGATGTAACTACAAAAACATAGTACTGGGGATATTTCATAGTAATAGAGCTTCTGAATCTTGACTGAGGTGGTGATTACACAAATGCACATGTATGATAAAATGACAAAGAACTATAAAGATGAATGTGACCAATCTCAAACTCCTGGTTTTGCTATTGTACTATAGTATGTAAGGTACAGTCATCAGGAAAGTGAAGGGCAAACAGAACCTGTCTGTATTATCACTGCGTCTTCTAGTGAATCTGTATCATCAAATAAAGAGCTGAAAAAAAAATCCATGCAGATTTGAAGCTGCCCTGTATCCCTCCCTACCTGATCACGTCCCTTCTTCCCTACCTCCCTTCACAGAAGTATCCTAAAATTAGTGTTCAGAATTTCCATTGTCTTTTAGTTATTTTAATACCTATTAATACATTCTATGAAAATAAAGAATGCTGTCATGCATTCTAAAATTTCACGTAAACGATGTATCATTAATCTTTGTGTACCTTGTTTCTGTTTTTGTTTTTGCTTGACTTTATGTTGTTGAGAACTATCCATGTTAATACATCTCATAGAGTTATGCATTTTACCTGCTGGTTACTATAAGTGCTGGATAGCAGTGCTAGACACTGGTCCACTATATAAACATAACACCTTTTATTTGTACTTTCTTCTGTTGATGGACATAGGAATTTTTTTTTCCAATACCAGGCCATTATGAAACTATGCCAAAATAAACACCTAAGTGCATGTCTCCTGGTGAACACATAGGTTTCCATGATGTATGCCTAGAATACATATGTCTAGCATATGCCTAGATATATGCCTCCCTTAGGAAATGTACATTTTTAACTTTACTACAATATATCAAACTCCTTTCCCAGTTGGTTGTACCAATTTATTCTCCTACATCATAGAAAATACTTGGTATTTTCAGACCTTAGTTTTTACCAAACTGATGAGTATGAAATGGAATTGTCTTTACTGCAGAGAATTTTTAATACAATCATTATTTTTCCTTATACTTTGTGTTTTAATGTTTTGTTTAAGAAATCCTTCCATGTCCAATGGCCAGAAAGATATTCTCATTGTTTTTCTTTTAAAAATATAAATTCTTTATTTTCCCTTCACTTTTAAATCTACATTCCATCTGGGATTTAATTTGTATTTGGTGTGAGGAAGGGATCTTATTATGTTTATGCCCCCATATATGAATAATTACTTCTCCATTTATTGGACCCTCTCTACACTAATTTCTAATACATCCTCAGTCATACATGGCCTTATTTCTGAACTTGGCATATTTATTTATCACTACTCCAATATCCCAAAGCCTTATTTACTATGCCTTTATGGTAATTCTTGGTATGTTGTATGGCTAACCTCCCTAACTTCTTTAACATCATTTTGGTTATTACTGACCTTCAGGGCATTGTATACACTTTAGAATCAGCTTGTCAAATTTCCCAAAACAAACAAACAAAACCACCTCTGTGTAAGTTTCTATTAGAATTTATAAACAAATATGAGAAGAATTAAATCTTTATTATACAAAGTAATTCTACTGTAAGCATGATATATCTCTCAATTTACTTAGGTCTTCTTTGAATCTTTAATAAAAACTTCATAATTTTATCTGTAAATGACTTGCACATCTTTTGTTAGATTTATTCCTGCATGTTTCTACTTTTTGTTGATAGTTTTCAAGGTATCAGCTTCTAACCTGAACTTTCTAATTGTTTATTGATTATATATACAAACTTTATTTTATATCCAGCAATCTTTCTGAAATTTTATATTATATCCACCAGTTTTTTTGTAAAAACTCTTTCCTATTTTGACAATCATATCCTCAGTTAGTGACAATTTCACTTCTTCTTCCCTTCTACTATTTATTTCTTTACTTATTATGCCGGCTAGGACAAGTTAAATATAAAAGAGGTAGAGGCCATTCTTCCTCTGTTTTAGATGTAAGTGAGTCATTTCTAATATATGACTACTAGCTATAAATTTCCAGTATTTTAAATACTGAGTTTTTTCTTCCTCAAGCCTGCAATAAGGTACCCTATTTATTAGTCTTTTGGAGGACCAGCTGTTGATTTTGTCTTATATTTTATTAATATCTACTTCTTACTTATTATTTCCTTTATTATACTTTGTTTGCTTTTTAAATTTTGACTTGGATGCTGACATTATTAATTTTTAACTTTGTTTTGTTCTCTAATATAGGCATTTACAGATGAAACATTTTGCTTCCATCTTTACCATTTTTTTTGCTTCCTGTAAGTTTTGTTATGCATTATTTTAAACAATATTACCATTCAGTTTTAAATATTTGTGAATTTCCATTATGTGTTTTGCTTCGACTCATGATTTTTTTGAATTGTGTTTATTAATTTGAAAGTCCACCTGGGATCTTTCTAGGTTTTTGCTTAAATCTTTAATTTCAGATATTGTGTCTTCTCAGTTGTCCCTATTCTCACCTTCTAGAATGCCTATTAAATACTCACTGAATTTTCTCATTCTCTTTAACATGTCTCTTAACTTCTCTTTCATATTTTCTTTCTCTTCAGCAAATTCTGGTGGATTTCTTCAAATTACATTACAGCTGACTAATTCTCTCTTCAGCTCTACTAATTTGTTGTTTAACCCATTTGATAAACTTTTTATTTCAATTACTATAGTTTTCACTTTTAGAATTTCTATTTGGGTCTTTGTGCAAACCAACTTTTTCTTTTATTTATAATTTGGTTTTCATGTCTTAATCATTTTCAATATTATTTTATATCTATGTGACAATTCCATCAAGTGAAAGTATTAAATTCTAATCCTGTTCTTTGTTGTGTTTTATAACTCTTATTCAGTAGGAATTTTTTCTTATACTTTACAAATTATGAGT
Source organism: Ursus americanus (assembly GCF_024610735.1). Classification (NCBI taxonomy): domain Eukaryota; kingdom Metazoa; phylum Chordata; class Mammalia; order Carnivora; family Ursidae; genus Ursus; species Ursus americanus. Next base: position 41,995,796 of record NC_142131.1, on the reverse strand, counting down.
TAATTTTTAGAAGGAATTTATCCATGGGAAACCTGTAAAGCTTGATTTAATGCAATCTCCTTCCCAAGAAGTTCACAACTGATTCTACCAGATGTCTCAGAGTTATCAGTAGCCTGGGTTAATTTCTTTTGGATTTATTTCTCAAGTTGTGATTCTTTTCCATACTACACAAGTAATAGAGATTTAAATCCCAAACCAAAATGAGGTGCAAATCCATAGTGGTGTGCCCTTGAAGGAAACGTTATTTTCTAAGACACAGCTTTCTTATCTCTCCTGTGCTGATGGCAGATTTTTTTCTAGAGCTTTCTATTCAAAAGGCCTAACTTTGTGCTAAAGATTTCTGTTCCAACCCACGGAGTCTCAATTTTCATTTCATATCTCCAAATGGTTGTTAAAACGCAAGTCCTTGATTTAGGGAGACTAATTACATACTGCCAAGGGCAGACATGGTATCAGTTCACATGTTTATCCCTCAAATTTTTAATTCCATCTTTATTTCTGACCCATGGTGATGCCCTTATTTCCTTTCTAGATTAAATATATATGAAAGATTGTTTATTTTACCTAGGATTTCTAAGTGTTTGTACAAGGCAAGATATTAAGATTATCAGTCATGCTTCTAGAACTCAAGTAAAAAAATAAGTGCTTTTCTCTACTGAAAATCAACTTAGAGCACAACTGGCAAAATAAATCCTTCTTAGTTCCCGTATCAGAAAACCATATGGAAAAAAATACAAAGGTTGATACATAACCCAAAGTTCCAATTGCATAGAAACTTTACACTGTTCTTTACATAGGTCCAACTAATTCTTTCCATTTTCTAGACTCTCACAAGCTCTTCCAATCACATTTTTCTAGAATCTCTAAGCACAGATCACTTTCCATATAAATTATCTCTGCTTCCTATCAACAAATTTCACTGGCTTTTCTTCCTTTTTCCTATTCATTCATACAGCTTTTCTAAGTGCATGCTATAGTCTAGACACTGGGGATGTTGCCCAAAACAAAACTAAACCCTGGACCCACAGAGTTTAAATCTTAGTGCAGGGGAAATAATAAAAATAATAAACAAATTAATAAATATATTTTAGGTTAGAAAAATAAATCAATAAATGTAATTTAGGTTGAACCATATGAAATGACCAATATTCTACTCTTCTTGACCCACAAAAGGCAATTTCACATAATTCCATCTAATAGAACATGACAGGTGGTGATAAGTGCTACAAAGAACACAGGGTAAATGGATAAAGGGTGATGGGGGCAGTGGGAGTGTGCTATTTGAGGTAGTACAGCCACAAAAGATTTTCTTAGGAAGTGCTATTTCAACAGAGATGGGAATGAAGCAAAAAAGTAAGTAATGAGGATATCTGGAGGAAGAATGTTCCGGTAACAGGGATATATATGTGGAAAAGTTCTGAGGAGGGAGTGGGTATGGCATACTCAAGGGACAGCAAGGAGAGCAGAAGGTCCTGCGTGAACTGAATAAGTGTGGTGCAAGGTGAGGGCAGACAGGGGCAAGGGACAGGCCCAGGAACACCACAGCAGCCGCAATAAAAACTGTCTCACTCTTTGTGAGATGCGAAGCCCTTGGAAAGCTTGGACAGAGGAGTGGCAAAACGCGGCTTGTATTTTCAGTGGTATGGAGGCCAGTCTCCAGGGGCCAGGATGGACATAGGGAACTTAGTTAGGAGGCTACTGCATTAGCCCAGTTGGGAGACCGTGGTATCTTAGACTCTGGTAGTAGCAAAGAAAAAGGAGGAGAAGCTGGATACTCACAATTCTTTCATGATTCTTCCAATCTTTCTTTTCTAAAACATATTTGTCTCATTAATGTCTCATCCCTGATCCTATGTCAAAATCATTGTGCCTGCCTGCTATCTGATTCCAACTAAAAACTTCTAGATCATCTTATATTAAGCACCTCCAAAATCGACATTTGCATGTACCACAGCCTGATACATCTGCATCACCGCTTATGTCTCTAATCACTCTCAAAACAATGGCACCATACCTGATCAAGGAGGAGCTGGCATTCACTATGCAAGGAGCATCACCCAAGGATGAGCATGTGGCTCCAAAGGCCACCAGTGAGCTTCTGCCTCTTACCGAAGTCTCTAACTAATGGGTGGGTCAGACCTGATCGCCACACAGGAAAGGGCCATTCATGGCCAACTATGATGCAAGGAGGCTACCCTGAGCAAGAAAACTCCTAACCCTATCCCTGCAGCTAGCCCCTTCCTTAGAAGTTTCTCTGCTTTGCAACTTCCCAAAGAGGAAGTTGTCTAAGGGGGTTACAACCCTTTAGGGAGAAGATGACCACAGCTTAATGGCATGTGAATGCAACTTCTGCAACTTCTGGCCTCATTTCCCCTCATACCCACACAGGGCTAGATGTGTTCTATTAAACATTTAGGACAAAGTACAAAGTAACTAGCTGAGCACGGTCTCAACACCAGGTCACCATGGCACGACAGAAATTCATTTTTTTTGTCTGCAGTGCAATGTGTCAATCAAAAGTAAAGCTTAAATGTTTAAAAAATATAGTTAGTCCAAGAGGACAAGTAGTGTCAAAATCATTTTTCAACATATCTTACATTAAAAAGGATCCTAAAATACAGCTTCATGCAATATGCAAAGGCGAGGATATGACATTAAAATGTTGCTAAAATTACTGCCCAGTTTTAAGGGTATAAGCTATACCCATACACTTAAGATTTAACAGCATAGAGCCCATATAGGGTCACATGTAATAGCATTAAAACGAATATTCAAAACTTATTTTCTTAAAAGGTACTTTGCAAAGATACAAGTAGGTATACCTTTTTTCTGGAAGAAAGGGGGAAAAAACACCTTCATTTGGACTACAAAATAGAATAAGAAAGCAGAAATCAAAATGCATTCAACACCCTGGTTCTTCCCTACTTATAAATAAAGCAGAAATTACATGTTTTAGTATTTGAGAAAATTGAACTAGATCTGAAATGATGATATTTAAGACTACCAAGAGAGAAAATTATAGCCCGAATTCAGTCTGCTATCAAAAGCATTTATGATGCCAGATAATGTAAAAGAATTTAAAATAACTATCGAAAAGTCCAGTGATATGACCCTTCCTAGAATTTTGTTGCTGAAAATCCTCTTCTGATAAAATTTCAAGGTTTTTTGCAGTGCTTCCACACTCTGACCCCACTGTCTGAAAACCTGCTTTTTCTGTAGGTGCTAACTCTACCAGGAGACACAGAGACTCTGCGGAAAATTGGACTCAACTTGCAGAGTTCTTCACAGCATGTCTGTGTTTAACTTAGAAATTATTGCTCACTTTTCATAATTTGTGTAAATGATATAACAACCACAGTACTGAAGAAAAAAAATTTTTCTTTTTAGGTTTGAAAGTTCGTTACAGATAAAAGCACACTCTTCTGATGTGCCTAAGTCAGGTCCCCGTCCTTGACCAGTGAGGCTCAGAATCTCTAGAAGCAGGGGAGGAAGTGTCACCAGGTAAGCAATGGTCTGGATCTGGCTTCACTCACAGAAGCAAAGATTGTGCAGAAGTGACCTGTGTCCCGGGCCTTCTCAATCTAGAAACTTTCACTATTTTCAAATATTAGATAGATGAGACAGATATCAAAGCTAAAAATGTATGTATAGAGTATATGACATTAACATACATTTTAAACAACAAAAATCTACTTTTCTCATTTATAAATGAAACATCTTCTTTTTAAAAAATACCACTCCAATTGACAATCGACACTGACAATTCTACAGCTCACTTTTTCCTTTTTTTTTTTTTTTTTTTTTTGGTCAAACATTAGCTACAGACTCACACTGGCTCATTTAGTTAGATTCTTTCTAAATAACTTTCAAAATAGCTGAAGTTGTACTAAAAGAGGAGAGCCTTTGACATGCTTGGTAAAGGAGAGACATAGGTTTTGGGGAGAGTTGAAAGACCTGTGAAAATATGGTGAAGGCAGTGGCAGGGGGCTGGACCAGAAATGGAACATCTAGAAATGAAGGACGCTACGGCATTCCATCTTTAAGTTTTAAGATTGTACTCCCAGGGAAGGAATGGAGGATTGGAGCAATATCTAAGAGCATAGGAACTAACTGGAAGAAAAGGGGTATATCCAATCCCTCTGGCTTGCCCCTTCTCCTCCTCGTGGACCTCTCTACCAGTAAATTTTAAATTGCGCATATAACACTTCTAGACTCTATTTCACACCCCATGCCACATTCCAGGGGAAAAGATATGTGAATGACCATGGCATCTGCCTCCTACCACTTGGAACTTGACTAGAGTGCTGAGCAGACTAGATCACCCATTGGTGGATTAAGTCAATGCTTTGAAAGGCCAACAGTCACTGGACTGTGAAGAAACAATTCACCAGCAAATGGGTCACTATGAGTTATGGACAGCAACTAAAAGATCAAAGGATATTAGTTTCCACCACCAATTTATCAAAACTAACAAGATGGCACAAAGTTAACCAGAAAGCGCCCACTGTTCTGCTGAGAGCAGTTGCTCTGCAGGTTTCAACCATTTAATTTTTAATCGGGGCTCCCATAGCACAGGCTCTTTGCACCTTATCCCAGAGATTCTGAGTACATGCACTCTATTTTTAGACATTTTCACTCCTGACACAGGACTCCACAAATATGAAAGAACAAGTCATGCCCCAGGCATGCTAGGGGTTGGTACTGTTGCTTAGCTCTTACTCTATGGTCTCTTTGCAAGCATTTAAAAGAACAATAGGCTGCAAAATGTTTCCCTGCATTGGCCCTAAAGCGGGAATGTGTTCAAAGGCTTTAGTGTGCTTTGCAACATTAGATTAGCCATTTTTGGTCAATCAGAGGCGCTTCAGAGTTGAGAGGCCATCTTAATTTTACAGTCAAGAGCCATCCTATGAGAAAGGAAGGCAGATCTCAGGTGGTGTTTTTACTGAAAACACTATTATTACCATTCTAGCAAAAGAACTGATGGTGAAGAGAAAAGGCACAAGTATGTTAATTAATATTATTAACTTATCTTTACAGATGTTCAGATAATACCACCCACCTGACACGCCTGGAATTAACACTGAAGTCAAGAGTATTAAATCAAAAGGAGCCACACGTATTGACAGTTTCCTAAATGATAATTCAGAAAGGCCTCATCAATATTTCAGAAACTATCAGGTCCACATTAACCTGTAATAATGAACAGAGTAAAAAGGAACCTGACTGAATGATAAATTATTCACAGAACTATTAGTGTAAAACAAGGGCTAATTTGACAAAGCCATCAACATACTACACCTTAAGATCTTCCGTGCTTCTGAAAAGAATCATCAGTCAACCTTGAATCTTGGAAGAGTATATCTTAGATATAACTTTTTTCTATACCTTTCTAAAATTATTTTTTAAGTAGGCATGATAAGCAAACTATAACATACCACTTTCAAAGTCGAGACTCATGTTTCTCAAAGGAGGAACATTACTATGTGGGAAACCAGATATGATCCCTTTGTTCTTGGCCTCAGCTTCCTTGACAACTACAGAGTCCAGGATTCACCCAGAATGTCAACATTACCACAAAAGGAAAAAAAAAAAAAAGATTTCTTTCCATGGTGCCTTCACTATACCACTAAGATGCCCTAGTCATGCCCATTCATACATATGTCTGCATCCCCAGGTCCACAGAGAACACAACTGGAAATGTATTGTTCTCTGGATATTCAGTCGAAGATGCTATCTTGTTTAGCCCTGCATGGAGGGTAAGTGAATCATTATTTTTTCCAGATTACAAATGAAGGAAGTGATTCCCAGAGAATCTCTGCTGTCAGAACTCATCTATCCTTTCAACTATACCAAAAATAATTGTAATTAGTGACAGCACATAGGTTTTCTATCGTGTCCTTCCATACAATCTTGCAGCCATAACTTGACTGGGGCTTCAAAGCTATCTAGTAATCCGTGTACAGTATCGTGTGTAAAATGATGGCGAATGCTTAAAGTGCAAGAAGCAGGAGGTAGTTGTTAATAACACAGACTATGTCATCATGATGTTTAGACAAAATCTGATTCAGCCAGTAATGAGATGTACCGTCTCAGAAAAGTCGTTTAATCTTTGTGCCTCAGGGTCCTAATCAGTGCAATGCAAACATTAATGGTATCTACATCGGTGGGTCATTGAAAAGATTAAACGAGGGGAAAAAAAGATTACTTGAGAAAACATATCTGAAGCTCTTAATGCAATACCTGGCCTACACTAAACGCTTGATTGTAAAGTTATTCATACACAGGAAAGCATTCATTAGCAGGCATTGCTCTCTCACAGAAAATCTACTAAAAAATAGCAGCATGGTTCCAACACTTCCTCCAAGAAGAGGACTGCTACCTCAACTTATGCTTTGTTCCTGAACTGTTTCATATTTGCCCCTTCTCCTTTTCCCAAGTCTGGTAATCACCCCTGCACATCAGACCATGTCAGCCAAGTCAGATGAGATTAGAAAGCGCATGTGTATTTCAACCTTACCAGCAGTAACTCATGAGAACAACTCCAAAATTGCAAGGAATCCCTCGTTCATATGTGATGATAACTGTTCATGACTAATTTTCTATTTCCTGAAAAACCTTCCAGTATCTCAAGATACTGGCTTTTGTAGTCAATGAGAAGTGGGTTCAAATCCTAACTGATTCTTACTAGTTGTATGACCTGAGCAACTCCTTTTCTACGAGCTTCCATTTCCTCATTTACAAATACTCATAATTATACCACAGGAAGTCATCATAAGGATTAAGAATTAAGTTCATCATTAATAGCTCTTGATCAACATTATTATGACTGAGTTCTCAAGAGTAAGCTTACTTTTGGTTATGACCTATTCCTGAGTCAAGACAATACAAATATGATGTATTTTCCGACTTGACCTCAGCAAAACAGCCTATACAATGTATTTTCCAACCTGGCCTCAGGAAGTGACTCCTCAAACACTGCTTCTGTACATCTTTTTACGTCTGTCCAAACTGACACTATCATTTTGAATTAATCCTGATGTTTAACAAGCTCATCATCTGTCTAGACACATTCACTGTTAAAGAGAGAGCTTACAATTTTAGTATTGGATTTGGAATCTTAGAAGTTAATTTTAGCGGATAAAAATCAGAGCAATGTCTTCCTCACATCTTTACTGAGCCTAAGTTACATGAAATCCCCAGAAAGTTAATGCCACTAGATTCTACTGTCACTCTAGTTGGCCAGAGCATTACTATCCTTTCTAAACTATTGCCAGAACTGACTGTAAATGCAGAGTTCCAAAATCACATGATCATCACACCCTCAAGAATATTATTTCCAACACCACCATCACCTGACCCATTACCCTCATGGTTTAGGTGTTTTTAACTTTATCTCATCAGAGATGTGTAAAATCTTTGAAAGCAAAGTTTTAATTCCACTACTGGGTATTTATCTAAAGAACACAAAAACACTAATTTGAAAAGATACATGCACCCCTATGTTTACTGCAGGATTATTTACAATAGCCAAATTATGGAAGCAGCCCTAGCATTCATCAATAGAGGAATGGATAAAGAAGAGGTGGTAAATCTAGACAATGGGATATTTCTCAGCCATTAAAAAGAATGAAGTTTGCTACTTGCAACAACATGGATGGATCTAAAGAGCATAATGCTAAGCAAAATAAGCCAATTAGACAAAGACAAATACTGTATGATTTCACACATATGTGGAAATTAAGAAACAAATAAACAAAGAAAAAAGAGACAAACCGACAATAAACAAACAACAGGCTCCTAAGTGTAGAGAACAAACCAATGGTTATCAGATGGAAGGTGGGTGGGGGGATGGGTGAAGCAAGTGAAGGGGATTCAGAGCATACTTCTCATGAGCACTGAGTACTGTACAGAATTATCAAATCACTCTATTGTATACCTGAGACTAATATAACACTGTATGGTAAGTATACTGGAATTAAAAAAGAGAATACTTTAAAAAATTGTTAATGGGCATTCAAACACACACAAAAGAAAAATTTTGAAAAAATATATATTTGAAGATTAAGGGACAAATAAAAATATCAGAATTTACTTTATTTCATAAATGCTCACACTGTGACTTTATTTAAATTATAAAATTAGAAATCCTAAATACAGATGTCCCCAACCACCTGGAAATGCACTCTCAATTTGAATCTCATGAATGTTTTAGAATAACAGTCAGACAAACTACATTTATTTAGACACGTATTACATGAAAAACTTTCTAGTCAACACATTATAAAGTATAAAAAAATAGAACTGGTTCTACCCCTTAAGGAAATAATAATACATACACATAACCAAAAGGATATATAAAGCAACATATTTTGAACATGTGAGCTGACATAGTGTGGATGAGACAGAATATGAGAGAAAACTAAGGGGGCAGATTTCTGAGGAAGTAAAGCCCATACTGTCAGAGACAGAAATTGGCTTTCTTCTTGGGGAAAAAACATACTGGGGTAGAAACAAAAATGTTGGTTTTTAAATTGCTTAACAACAGTACAGAGGCTAAAATTCAGACGGAAAATATGGCCAAGGAAAACTGAATTTAATCCTACATGCAACACAAAGGCACTGTAGAATTTTAAGGGGGAAAAAAATGATAAACATAGCATGCCGGAAAGATTCTTCCATCTTCAAATCATTTCCACCTATACTTAACTGTTACACACAAAACCTCTGCTGTTAAGGGGAAAGAGCTTTTGCTTTCTTTGCTATATAACAATTTCAGTGGCATTTGCAACACTCAAACTATTTCTGAGTGTTTCATGCAAGACAAAAAAATTAGTCTTAAAAAAATACAACCTGCATTCTTTGATGTATTTTTTAGTTTCTCTTGTTTCAAAAGGAGTCCTTAGCATGCTCTGTGTCTGAAGGCATTTAGCACTTAGCTCCCTCATAAAAATGACAAGGGACGGAAATAGACTGCAGCGATTTGACATTACTTCCATCACGTCCAGTGGTCAGGAGAGTGAAGCCATGCTAGAGAAAGCGTTACTGCCAGCAAATGCTGACAACACGCAGCAGCTCCTCAGGTAAAATGGACATTTCTCCGTCAATATGGGCCCTCACGTTCGTGGAGTGTCTTCAGCAATCCCAGCTGCAGAGGAATGCGGGTTGCCAAATACAGATACAATCTGTCCCCTCTCCTAAAATGAGGTTGATTCTCATTATTTCTAAGGAGTCACACACAAGCTGTTGGCAATTTGCTCAAGTGAAGAGCAAACCATACTGAGTAGTTGCAACACTTCAGAACTCAGAGAGCAGCAGAAACCGAAATGTGCCCACAGCCCCAGTTTACCGGCAATTTCTGAACCTATCTAATAATAGCTGGGACAAAAGGAAGAATGAAGCCGGTCACACACACCTCACTGGCCAGGCCTGGCTTTTGCAATGCTGAACTAACGGAAAAAAAGGGGGCTGTTTAGTAACTCATTCCGTGCTCGGTGCCGCATTACGAAACAGCCCACTCAACAGCGTGCTCTGGCTGCCCACAGTGATGGCGGCATCACCCCGCCTCACACACCTGCCCAGGGCAGCGGCTAAAGCAATGCTGTGTGTACTCACACCTGCAGGAAATAGCACACCCTGGGGAATGAAGCATCCATAAAGAAAAATAAATAAAAAGACATGAATGGACAATTCATAGAAGAACAAAAATGGAGGCACCTGCATGGCGCAGTTGGGTAAACGTCGGACTCTTGAATTCAATTCAGGTTTTGATCTTCGGGAGAGAGGGAGGCCCGCCTCACTCCACTCTGGGCATGGAGCCCATTTAAGATTTTCTTCTCCCACCCCCCCCACCCCCATCCCCCACCCTGAGCTCTCAGGCTCACACACTCTAAACAAAAAAGATCAAAAGTGACTTCTCAAAAATATATGAGAAAAAGTTTGACCTCACTAATAAGACCACAAAATGAAACAAATACAGAACCATCTTCCCATTAAAGTTAATCAATATTTTTTAAAGTTAAAAAAAAAAAAACACATAGCCTTTGCTGGTGAATTTGCAATGAGTATGGAATATTCATACACTGGTAGAGAGTGGTAACAATGGCACAAACTTTCGAAAAGCAATTCACCTATAGTTACCTTTGTGTTTTAAAAATATTCAAAAGGAAAAACAGGAAAATACTCATGTCCAGAATGTTTACTAGCTCTTCCATATAGCAAAATAATTAAATAAAAATAAAATGAAGAAAAGCCTAATAAGAAATATGATCGTAAAAGAATAGATGCTTAAGAAAACCACACAGGAAAAATGTGAAAATTCTACTTGTGAAAACCATGTCACCTGGGACTTTACGGTTTTCAAATTTTTATTGTGGAAAACTTCTTACATATAAAATAGTACATATAATGATTGTCGACAGTATATAATTTCAAGTGAAAAAAATCAGGACACAAATTATATGTACAATGTGATCACAACTATATCTAAAAATTCCCTCTGTATCAAATATGTCTAGAAGGAAATACTCTGAAGTCTTAATAGTAGTTAATCTCTGGTAGTGAAATAATAGATAATTTTGTGTTGTTTTTCCCCACTTTCAAAACTTGAATTTCTGCTACATATAAATTCATTATATTTACTATCTAATTTCAGATGCTAAATTGGAAAAATGTCCAAACCATCATATTCATCTATTTATTTTTTCAACAAATATTTATTGAGTTCCTCCTATTATCACAAAACACTAAGTATCAAAAGAGAGGTAAATGCATATCAGACATATTTTACACTCTCCAGAAGCTTGTAAGAAATACAGCTCGGTAATAGAAAAGCAAAATAGAAAAATAAACTCATCATAAATTTAGTGAAGTGAATTCCTCAGGACACAGTGGCATTTTACAAGATGAAAGATGAAATAAATTTCATGGGGTCTTGTCCCTCCTTTATGTATTGCTAATCTGGACAAAATTCCCCAATTAATAATTTCATGCTCCCAGGAGGAATCTGGACAATCAGAAAATTTATCCAGACCAAGGCCTGCAAAGCTGCACTATGTCCTTTTCTAATCTACTAAAGGTTATCTGTGAGTAATGTTATTATGATATTATATTTATAACCATAGGAAACGCTCATAAATTCCTGATCTTAGATATCATCTTGACTACAAATACTATCCACTTCAAAACTCCAGTCTATAATAACATTTCCTGTGACAAGGAGCTCAAAATTTTTCAAGGAAGCATCTTCCATTTATGGACAGTTTAACTCAATTGAATGCATTTATTAAATACCTTCTAGGTATCAAGCACTAAACCAGACCCTCTTTGCACAAGATGAGTAAGAAAAGACCCCTGCCTTCAAACAGCTCATAAAGCACAAGGGAAACCACAAAATACATCAATGATCACCTATGGTTTACCTATAGAGCTCTGAACTGTCTCTTGGCAGTTGTGTCCCCCTTCTAGGATGAGCACTACGGAAAGAGTGGCTCTTTTATTTTGCAGATGAGCCTGGCCAGCAGTGGGTGACATGGAAGTAGTATTAAAAGGAAAGAAAGGCATCATAATTGGATAAATTTAGGAAACTTCTTCTGAAGATTTGATGATTAACAATGTACTTTTTTTTTAAAGCATCAAGTCTTTCAATGTAACATACAAACAAAACCCCAAAACAGTGTGGGTACATTTAATCTTGTGCTCACCCCAGCACCACCACCGTGACCATCACCACCACCTACTGAAAAACTGAACCATTTCTTATATGTGTTAACCTTTCTTGGAAATGTGTTCACATTACTTGGAAAACTCACTGGAAAAAGCTGCTACATATTCAGCAGTGATAAACTGAGGCTCAAGGACACTTAGTAAGTTACTCAGCAAAGTCATAGTGGTAACTGTGGCAGAAACAGGGCTGGAACCTAGAACTCCAAGTCATTCCCATGCTAATCTTATGGCCTAGAATCACACCACCAATAGTATCGACATGTTTGGGGTATTGACTGACAAAATCAGCAGAATTTTAGGGCAGAGTAGGGAAGTACTACCAAAACAGAGTTGGCAAAAAATGAGAAGGTCTAAAGTGCACAGAAGTCAACAATACAACTATTTCTATTTAAAATAGAAAAGCCTGGGCACCTGGGTGGCTCAGTAGGTCAAACATCTGCTTTTGGCTTCGGTCATGATCGGGGGTCCTGGGATTAGCCCTGGGTCTGCTCAGCGGTCTGCTTCTCCCTCTCCCTTTGCCCCTCCCCCAGTTCGAGCTGGTTCTCTCATGCTCTCTCTCAAATAAATAAATAAATAAAAAGTAAAATATTTAAAATAGAAAAGCCTGCATTCTCAGTGTGGAGGAGACACTAGTCACAATGAAGGGATTAGACTAGCGGCTCTCCAGGGTGGTCAACTTCTCTGTCAGTTTGTTCAGGTGCCGTAGATAAGGACTTTATATGGATGCAACTCTGTTCATACCAAGTTGATCATCCCAGAGGTGGGGATGAACAACAAAAATCAACCATAACAGAATCCTTCTCTGAAAACTATCTAACTTCACAATGAGTTCCTGAGGGGGCTAGTGTCCTCTACACTGGAACTTTCATTTAAAAAAAAAAAGGACAGATTATCATCCACTGGGAAAGCTATAAGCACAGTCCTGCCTAAAGGAAAAGAGATGGACTTGATAAAATTTCAAAGTCATTGCCAACCTTTCAAGACAGGCGTGTGAGTCAGAGGCTGTCTGCTATCAAGAGACTGCTGCACATTCTACTTCTTTGCCTCAGCTTTGGATCGTTTTCTTGTTTACTGGCGTCCCTGCCTATCCTATGGGGAAAATTGAAAATGGAATAAGGCTGGAAACAAGTCATTAGACTGAATTCTTTCCAAGAGAGATTTATTGTTTGGACATAGAATACAAAAGAAGAAGGTAAAAATCGTGGCTAAAATATGATTTGAATTACATGTGCATTTTTGTATCCCAGTTCTTGATCAAATACAAACAACCCCGAATGCTGGGATGGTAATTGCTGACCAAACTATATGAAAGAGGAGGTGCTCTAGTTAATGTTCCAAACTTAGATTTTCAGAACCAATTTTTCTACTCCAAATCAGAATCCAAAAAGGTTTGACCTAATCCCTTTTCTCCCATGTACTCGCCCCTAAGTCTCTCTTTAAAATTGACTGTTAAAAGGAAATGATTCTGAGAAGGCTTTAGAGGCGTTTCAATGTGTGACTAAATTGACTACCTTTCTATTCAATGTAACTTTATTTTAAAACAGTATAAAGATAACCACAACACTAAAATCCTTCTCGTTAAAATAAGTGTATGCCTGATTTTGGCTTATCCAAATTAGTTAACTCTAAAGGTCTCTAGGTTAATTTTGCTCATCATGAAACAAGGGGGTAGACTGAGTTTAGCACTTACAATCTAAAGATAATGCCCTAGGTTTAAAGATTTTAATGATCTTTTAAAAATCAATTTGCATCGATCAAGTTTAAATCCTCTTGTAAGCACAAGCCAAAAAGAAAAACTTGTTAAATTAAGTCCATAATAAGAAGAAATTGACAACTTCATAACCCCCATGTGTTATGAAACAGATAAAAATGTTTCTGCAATTTGTTACTCTTTTTTTTTTTAAGATTTTCTTTTTATTTATTTATTTGCCAGAGAGAGTGAGAGAGCACAAGCAGGGGGAGCAGCAGGCAGAGGGAGAAGCAGGCTCCCTGCTGAGCAAGGAGCCCATTGAGGGACTGGATCCCAGGACCCCAGGATCATGACCTGAGTGGAAGGCAGATGCTTAACCACTGAGCCACCCAGGCAACCCACTTTGTTATTCTTTTGAATTGCCCCCTAATCACATTCACCAGAAAAAGATGAAGTTCTCCCTGTGTCCTCTTGGTGCTAATTATGTCTTATCACTAGGTGGGGGAAAGAATTTCAGTTCAGTCTGTGTAATCCTGGCATAGACCTTCTACCTGGCTCTCTAGACTCCTCACTAATCTTCCCTCTTAGTACAAGAAAGAAAGGGGGGGGGGACCTAGGCGTGCTAAGGCCCATGAGATCTGCCATCATTACCCACAGAGCTTATTATCACCTGGGCATAGCACCAACACCAGCTTCATTATAGGCCTGAAACAAAGAACACAAAATAGCACAACTGTAGAATGTGTTAGCTACATCTGAGTTGTCCTGTCTTTCAAACACTGAAAGGAACACCTGGCCTAATCACGAATTTAAATTATTTGTAAAGACTAAAGGCTAAAAGACTCTAGACAAAAATACAGGAAAGGGCCAGCACAGTGTAGCATGTAAGGAGTACAGGCTTTTGGAGTCAGGGACACCCAAGGTCAAATGCTGACTCTCCCTGCAGGATCCCAAATCCTGACACTTACTTGCTGTGGGACCTTGACCCATGACCTTCAATTGCACCCTATATAATCAGGATCAAAGTAGTTCTTTACATGTGAATTCTTTATTAAATGGTAGCTACTATTACCCTTATCTTTTCAACAGAAGAGTCTCTGGACCCCAAAAAGCCACTCTTTATTCCAATCCAGTATCCTGCAGAAAGACAAGGGTTTCCTTGTCCTGTGAGTTAATCTTAAAATATAATGATTTAACAAAAATATCAATGAGCCTAGGATCATCTCCAGCTTTCAGCAGAGTAGAAGAACACAGTTAACAATAGAGAAACCAGGAATCACCTTCTAAAATGCTCTAACACTGTACACTTATTTTTTAACACTACTTCCTAGCTTTGTCAGATACACCTGAGAGAGGGTCCCTCCCACATGAAACGGTATTATTTCATACTAACAGTGATAATGGGGGAGAAGGGTGGCATAGAGGAAAATCTCACCTCTCATCCTAAAAGAGAACCCTAGGGAGAATGGAATGTGGAGGGGGAAAAAATGCAGTTGGAATCAACGTGAGATGTGCCTCGTCTCTCTAATTTTCTGTACTCTGTTACTTGTTATGTGTGCAAGGAGGAGAGACAGTCTGGATGGGGGTGGAGAAAGAGCAGTAGAGGAGAAAGCACTACAAATTATAAACCAAAACTCGGTCGTTGTGATTGACAGCTTCTCTTGGGACTTCCCGGGGGAGCCAATTAGCGCTGGTTGCTGAGGGGGGTTTGCTCACACAAACCTCTGTGCTAACACCCACCTTTGCTATACCCACTTCGATAAAGCCACAAAGCCTCTGTTAATGACATTTAGGACCAATCACCCCACAGAGAGAATCCTGCGAAGTCTCTAAAGCAGATGTCTTAGGGTAAGCGGCAGGGAAACACCTTTAACTTCTATTGCCTTACTGAAAATCAAGACACTAAAATAATGATTTTGCTCATTCTTTCCGCTCCTCTTTTCCTTTGCTCCTTATCACCTGAGGCAACCACATGCTCCATGTAAGTTCTAATCCACTGCTCCTCCAACGGCCAAGCCTGAAGGTTTTCATAAGCAAGAGGTATCACGTCGCAAGAGCCGATTATAAATCCAGGCAAAGAACAAATGGCAAGAATTAGTAATACCTCCAGAGTCACTCTCTCCAGGAGCGCTGGGAGACCCAGTTTACGTGAGCCCTATGAAACAGTTAAAGCAAAGTTTAGCACCATCTGGGACGCGGCCTGGCCAAACCGTTCTTGGAATAGAATTCTGCATGGTATTCCACTGCTTTGATAATCAGAGCTCAGGACGCCTTGTGAATCCGTGTAGTGTAACTTCACACCAGCTCACACCAGTTCTGATCTAGGCTCCTGGTGAATGATACCCATCCTCGTGGAGGCATCCTGACTTGCCTCCTACTATCAAACCAACAGGCAGCAAATTTTGACAAAGCCTATTTATTACGAGCAGAGTGCTGTATAAAGCACTCTGAATGGAAAAGAAAATGCCTCCAAGTCCTCAACTTTAGAAAAGCAAAAATGAACAAAATTAACAAACTGGGGGCGACTACATGTGAAAGATAATAAACTAAAAAACCCTTGGGGAGTTCTGAAAAGGAAACAAAGAGATAAATGCAGGAAAGACTCCCCAGAGGAGATATGAGTTTAATTTTTTAAAGGTGAGACTTATAATGGGAGGGATGGGTAAAAATGGAAGCAAAGTTCTAGAAGTGGAAATGCACAAAATGTCAAGGCTTAAAAGACTGAAGATCTAAAAGATATTCAGATTCTCCTCAAGCTCAAATCCTCATGAGAACAACCAAAGGGAAACCAAAGATAGATTTCTCTAAGTATTGTAGAGGCCAAATTCTTCCAGAGACGATTCTGTTTTCATCTCCCTGGGACAATTCTGTCTGCTGACTAATTTGACCTCGGTACAAAGGAAAAGGATGGTACCTTAGCTAAAGAAATCAGAAAAATGCTGGAATGAATGCTCTCTACCCCATCCCCTTCCTCTCACATTTATGGACACCAGCTTTCTCCATGAACAAATTAAAATTGGAGAAGATAACTCAGACAAAATGAAACTGAGAGAGACAGGCACTGAATTCCTTTCAGGTTCATTAGGCAAATGGAATGGGATGTCTCAGAAGGTGGAAAGTAGAGCTGGTTGCCAAATTCAGCAACGTTAGGCAAAGTCCGAATGAACAAAAACACATCAATCTGACGCTGGGCTTAAACTGAGGATGTGGGTTTGTCTTCAGGATCCATTTTTCCCCTTAGTGGGATACCTCTGAGGTTGGAGGAACCTGGCAAAGTTAGTGGGGACCTAGGTACTCTACTCAAACCCTTCACTATCAACTGTTTAAACTTGATAGCTAGAAAGAGAAAACATACACTGTGATCCTTACTCAGAAAGGGGCCTTAAAAGGCACTCGTTCATTTATTCAACAATTATTTTTATCAAGTACATGTTCAGTGCCAGGCATCACTGTACTAGACACCAAGGATATAATAATGAAAATTACAGGTGTGTTCCCTGCTCTGTGCAGTTCATAGGAAAGAGAGCAAATAGAAAGTGGCAATACACTTGACCCATTCAAAGAATGGAAATAATGAGTGCACTGTATTCTGATCACCTCCCTTGCCTCCACTGGTGAGGGCGGTTGGTGTTCCCACCCTAGTGTTGTGGGGATCAACTGAACACATGACACCCAATACCGGACAGGTGGGATCCACAACAGTTCACAAGGCACACTGACTCACAGCTCAGGGATGGCCACTGCTCACCACCCAGGGCCACATGGGGGCTCGTTCAGGAATGGCGTGAACAAGCAGAGGCTTGGGAGGGAGGTTTGGTAGTAACAATAGGATGACGGGACCCCAACTTGCCACAGGAGGGTGTCTCTGGCATGTCTGAATAATTCCACAGGCTGGCAGGGAACTAAAAGTCACCACTCAAGGTGAGGCCGACACTGCTTGGTTCGTGTGATAAGAACTGTTTGGCTAGAGTGCGTTATCCGCAGGAGCACAATCAGGAAGGGAACTGGTGGTTAGGCTGGGTTTTACCACAGGTCAAGGCAGCACATGATAGTGAACCCTATCACACAGGTGCACACACGACCGTTCAAGGTTCCCTGAGGAAACCTCCCTGTTTTCTTCCACTCCTCCTTCCCTCAGACGGCAAAACAGCTCAGGCACACAATGGGTCCTGGGGGCCACCCATTTGTGTCTCGGGTCCAACCCTGCTCCTCAAAGAATGCTCCCCTTGTTCTGGAATGCCACGCCTCCTTTCCAAGCTGAGTGCTGGGACCGGACGGCAGGGGGAGGGCAAGGGGCTTTTCTGAAGCAGTTTCTCTGACAGTTGTGTTCACGTCAAGTTAGGCAAGTTAGTCAACGTAACCGAAGTTACAGAAGTTCAGAGAACGTTGGTCCCTCCGGAGAGCGCCAATAGCCTGGCAGAAGCAGCTGCACACAGACCCGGGAGGAAGGGTGCTTTGCCTAACGGGCTTGCTGAGAAGCAGCAGAAGGCAGGAAGTGGGAAGCTGGAAGCAACAGGAAGAAGAGGCAGATGTTTCAAGGGCTGGGTGGCCTGTTGACACTCAAACAGAAGCAGATGCTCCTGCCTCAAACACCATGTTAACATCAGTCACCGTAAGGGAGAAGGAGAGAACAAAGCTATTTAGAGACATCACATCCCTTGCAAAGGGTGTGGTTTGCTTCCCCACGGCAGGCTAACAGAAAACCCCAGGAAAGCAGATTCAAGGTTTTTTCAAAAGATTTTATAAGGAAGGCAATTGTGAAGTTCAAGAGTCTAGCCATCTACAAGTTTTGGAGAAGGAAACGTCACTTCCAAATAGCTGGTGTGCTCCTCATTTCCCTTTGTCCCTCCATGCCCTCCAGCGTGGGGGGCCCCGCCGGCTGCTGCAGGTTCCCCCATGGAAAGGGGACTGGATGGGAGGGGACCCAGCTGCCTCCAGACTTCGAAGTCCTGAACCATGACAGCGTCCACACCTAGGGGCACAGGCTATGTGCTTCAGTCTGCCCAGTCCCATGCAGATACACGACCTAACTCAATAAATGTAAAACATTCACTTCTCGAAGGGGAGAAGGAAGGCCTCTGAAAGTCACACCCATCTGTCTTCGCACAGCTCTCAGTGAAACAGAAGCAGAAAGTCAGTGGGCACATTTGCTCTTCCATTCCATGCCCAGCCAGAAATCCTCACTCTGTCCTCCCAGGCTGCAGACCAAATGATAATGTCCCGACCATTTTCCTTTAGAACAGACCAAGAGGACAGAAGAAAAGCATAGGGTATTAATCATGACCCCCATGGCTTCCACCCAGCCCACACAGGGACTGCTTTACTCTTCCTGTGTCTCCTATCACCAGAAAGTTCTCAGTGAAATGACAGCTGAAGAACAGCACTAGACTGGGTGATAGAATGAAGCACTCAGCAAAAAAGAATTGAACTAGTTAAGGAGTTGAAACGGTATATACATTTTGATTATATTTACATCAGAAATTTGCTTGGGGCGGGGCGCCTGGGTGGCACAGCAGTTAAGCGTCTGTCTTTGGCTCAGGGCGTGATCCCGGCGTTCTGGGATCGAGCCCCACATCAGGCTCCTCCGCTAGGAGCCTGCTTCTTCCTCTCCCACTCCCCCTGCTTGTGTTCCCTCTCTCGCTGGCTGTCTCTCTCTCTCTGTCAAATAAATAAAATCTTTAAAAAAAAAAAAAAAAGAAAGAAATTTGCTTGGGGGGAAAGAAAGGACTGGGAAAAAAATATTTAAGAATATATTAAGAAAGAGAAGAAAGGAGATCTTTCTCAGGGCCCTTATTGTACCTACCAGGTTCTCGAAGCGGTTGTCATCCAGACAGAACTATTGTGTGTGTGTATGCGCATATGTGTGTGTATACCTTTCTGTATTTTCGCACCTCTATTAATGAGATTGCAGTCCATAAATAAAAACATTTCAAATATACATACACATAAAAGATCACAAGAACACTCTAAAACAATATGCCAACATACGAGCTATTTATTCTACGGGAGAAAGAATGTGAGCTGGAAGCAGACACACTCAGCTTAGTCTCTTATTAACTGTGTGCCCTGGGCAAAACATTTACCCTTTGAGCCTCAGTTTCCGCACCTATAAAAACAAGGATAGCGCCAGCTACACTAGAGCATTCCCTCTCCTCGGGAGTAAGTGTTAACTGTGAAAGTAACTTGCCTACTACAGGCACTTGCAAGTACTCAGAAACGTCCATGTCCTTACCTTTTACACCATTTCTTTGCTCAAGGCAGGGATTCCATCCTCTCTTTTGATTCAAGGCCCTCTGCAGAGATTAGATTGTGGAAGGCTTAACAACTTGGAAAAAAATTATCAGACAGCTGTTTCTAGATCTATGTTTGCAATTTTATTGCACCAAAGAAAACACTCCTCCTTTATCTGCAAAATCTGCTGTCTGTGGCAAGATTTATCAGGGCCCTTTGGGGCTTTCTGACAAAGTAAGGGCATCTCTCCTTCCTTCTCAGTTAAAAGGCAGGCTCTAGTGGATGTGTTGCTCTTGTCGGTGGTGTTTTTTTCCTCACTGACTGCCTAGCTTAAGGTTTTGCAAAGACAGAATCATGCAAAGCTGGGGAAAGAGAGGTTTTCCTAGCCTTGCGCTTTGCAGGCCATTCAGGCACCAGGCAGGGAGCTGCTGTAGCATCCACCAGAATGAATGTCCCAGGTGCAGAGAGGCCATGTCCTGCCCTGCCACCATCATCACAATCAAGGTCATGTAAAGGAAACTGCCAGATAACAGAAGGAAACAAACATTCTCAAGCAAAAGTCTATCACCATGCACACAATAAAATCATAAAGTATGGGCAGGGGGATGGGTAAGAAAGTAACAGCTACCTAACATCGTGTTCTCAGACACACATGATATTTGCTTACTTCTAGGAGGCATCGGTGACTCAGAAGCTAATCTTCTTGGTCTAATAAAACCTTCTCTTGCAGGGAGGAGGAATGGGGGAGCCACTCCCACGAACAGCAGCAGCAGCCACAACCACCCTGAGGTCTCGCCACAGACATGAAGGGGAACCTCTCCAGGAACCTCACAGCTTCAGGGACTTCCAGAGCACCCGTAAGAAGCACAGGACTGGAAGGACGCTTGCAACGCGATCCCAAGTTTCCCAGACAGCCCCATTTCAGGGCAAACACCAGAAAACCAAGATCTAGTCCCGGCTCGTCCTCCAAGTCCCCTATGGGACAGGAGACAAATCTTTACCCTGCATTTTCTCCGAAGTGAGAGAACTGTACCGTAAAATGTTTCTTAATCTGAGGCCTCGAATCCTGATGAAATTATATGACAAATTTTTTGTCTATGGTCAGATGTTCATTTTTTTTTTTTTTGAGAAAAGTTCCTTATCATTCATCATATCCTCAATGAGGTCCAAATATACACTAAGAACAACAAAACTAAATAATTCGTAAGGTCCCTTCCAGATCCTGATTTTTAGGGCAAGTTTTTCTGATTATAAAAGTAACGTACACTCATTGTAGAAAATTTGAAAAATGTAGCCAGAAAGAAAACTCTCCTGTAACTGGGTGATCCAGAGATAACTACTGGGAACATCTATATAAACATAAATATTTTTTGTATTTCATATTT
This sequence comes from Ursus americanus, assembly GCF_024610735.1. Classification (NCBI taxonomy): domain Eukaryota; kingdom Metazoa; phylum Chordata; class Mammalia; order Carnivora; family Ursidae; genus Ursus; species Ursus americanus. The sequence continues at coordinate 41,974,769 of NC_142131.1, read as the reverse complement.
ACTATGGTATAGGCAATGCTACACTCTGCTACATTTCACAATGTCACTCACTCAAAATTCTTCAAAACCAACACCTCTAATGGTCAAGTAATATTTCATCATAAGGTTTAAATTATGTTTTGTTTAATGATCCCCCTGTTGTTGAATATTTATGTTGGTTGTCATGTTTTGCCATTTTCAACAAGACAACGTTTTTCAACATTCTTGAATTTGAAGAACATTCTTCAAACTTTGATCACATTTTTTGAAGGTAATGGGGAACTATTAAAACATTTTGAACATGGAAATAGCAGAACTGCTCTTTGTCTTATGACAGTGTAGGAAATGAGCTCAAGTGGGAGAGACTAAAGGCTTGGTGATAAGGGAGAAGGTTATTATCTGAGAACCTGGACAAAGAAAGGTATAGTGAAGCTGGATACAGCGTCCAGAAGTAGAACACAGGCCAAAAGGACATGACCATGAATCAGGGGTTCAGAGGGAGGGAGGAGAGTCTAAGATTAAGCTGAGATTTCTAGGCTTCGTGACTGGAAGATCAAGTATACCATTTCCAAGATAGGGAAGTAAGGCTGAGAAGCTGGTTTGGAGACAGGAAAATAAGCAGTCTTATCGCTAGGGGGTCACTGCAAGACTGATAACCACACATGCAATTATTGAGCTACATGGTTTTTTAATCGTAACAAAACAGTTTTTAAAAAGTGATAATTTAGGACACCAATTTATAACATAAACTGGAAAGTCGAAGCCAAGAGAACTCACTGGTATATCATCCCTTAGCTCTTGAACACTGAAATTCAAGTAATTAGGTATGAGTAAATAAACATCTAGAAGCTGAACAGTGTGCTTCTCTCAGACCAGAATAATTTTTCACCATCAGAACTATATAACCCAGATTATTTTTAAAGATTTTACTACATTTTTTACCTTTATCTCTTTTATTTTACTTCTCCTTTTTATGAGTTATTTTAATCAGTACTATTTCAGGTAAATGAGGTAAGTGCTGGGGGAAACAAAAACAGAAATCAAGGTCACTAACACGCAAAATGCCACCACCTGTCACGGGCCAAGGCTCTATTTCCAGAAGAAGGTCATCTAGAATTCTAATTCAGGAAAGATTTTTTTGAGCTTTCTCATGACATAGTAAAGCCATTAGAAATAAGAGTAGAAATTTTCTCAATGGGGTCTCCACTTATTCACGCACCTCCCCCCCGCAACTCTGAAACAGTAACACTGAAGTTAGATTTAAAATGTCATCTTCACTCATTTATGGAACATAAGGAATAGCAGGGAGATCGGCAGGAGAAGGAAAGGAAGAATGAAGGGGGGTAAACAGAAGGGGGAATGAAGATTGAAAGACTATGGACTCTGGGAAACAAACTGAGGGTTTCAGAGGGGAGAGGGGTGGGAATTGGGATAGGCCGGTGATGGGTATTAAGGAGGGCACGTACTGCGTGATGCACTGGGTGTTATATGCAAACAATGAACTTCCATGGAACACTACCTCAAAAACTAATGATGTATTGTATGGTAACTAACATAACACAATAAATTTTTTTTTTAAAAAATGTCATCTTCTATTTAAAGATTTACCATTAAATATTTCTATAACATTCTTTATTGATAGAATATATTCTTTCTAAAAACCAGCTTACCAAGCAAGGACATACATGTATTTCTTGTAAGAGTCTTTAACAACACCATTTTTACTGATTTCAGGATACCAGACACAATCAAGGATACGGATAGTGACCAATTGGCAGGGAGGCTACTGATGAAATGTCCATTTCAGTATGAGGTTACTATTTTTTTATAGCTACCCCCTAACGTGATCAATCTATTTATTAGAGACATTTTTCACGTGCCAGGCACTGGTACTAGGTGCTGCTGGTATTAAGTTGAAGAGAAATGTAAGTGATCACACTCTCCTTGTAACCAGGAACTAAAGGAACAAAGCAGCTAACCAGTTTCTTCTAATCTCTAATTCTCCAATTTCACTTTCTGATTCTTTTTTTTCACAGGCCAACAAGAGGTGAGAGGAAGACTGACTACTTACATGAGAGTCAGAGAGGCATAATCCCCACGAAATAAAAAGCCCTATGAAGTAATTTTGAAAGCCAGAGAAAAGGCCAGGAGAATGTTCTCATAACCCCCAGACATGCCTGTGCTAACCTAGTATTCAGAGAAGACAATGGGAAATATGATACAAACAGCTTGATGTGTCATTTCAAATGAAGCATGGCACTTAAATGGATTCAAATGGAGTTACATGCTGCACTAAACCATTCTTTTACATATAAAGGAAAAGGAACGTGAAATAATTTGAGACTGGCACACAGTATTAAGAATGGCAAAGTATCTCAAGACCATGACCTATGCCCTAATTGCAGGAGAAAATGAAACTTACGGTGAACCCTGAAAAATAACATTTAGATAAGCAGAGGAGATAGAGAATGAGGGAATGGATTTGAGGGCAATTCCTGGGTATAAGTGCATGAAGAAAAGGACAGAAGAAAAAGCCCAAATGGTTCCCAAGACAGGGAGTAGCAGCCCAGGGAGAAAGACCCCACTGGCCCTCTGGGTGCCAGGCACCCCCTATAGGGGAAACACTGACATTAATTTGCATTGGGATGTGGTCTAGAGAAGGACCATTGATTGACCACCCGCATGAAGTCACCAGCAGAACGGTGCTCTGCAGATTTGCTAGAGAAGAACTGACAAAACAGAAATCCGAAGAAGAAGCTGTCAAAGCCAGATGGCTGCTGGGGCGCAGAATTCTGGCGGCATACTGACAGAAGGCCCGGGAGATGCTAGGCTGAAGTGTTTCACCAATCCGTACACTTACTCGTTCACTGTTTATTCACTGAAGTTTGCGTTATGTAACAAAATTTCCCTAGGCAAACTCACGTGTAGGAAATGAACTACAATCTTTTAAACTTGGCGTTTCCTTCAAAGTCTGGAATTATAGCTCCCTGGAAAAGAAGTTTCCACAGATCTGCAGATCTTTTAGAATGGAGTGGCTTCCTCACTCACCAAAGGCAAGCGCTATCTCTGTAACCAGAAGCAGCTTGATTCTTCTCTGTCCTACTGCCAGTTAAGTGTATATCGGACAATTTACCACATACAATCAGAGAACCAAAGTAGAAAAAAGAGGTGAGAATTTACAATATGGAACTGTGTCAGGGAAACGAGAATCTCCATCTGGTTGTCGAAGAAAATGGAACCTTAAAAAAATAAATAAATAACTGCTGTAAGCATATAAATAATATAATTGCTAACTAAGGTCCTTTTTAAAATTATGATGCTGTGGAAGAAGAAAATATGTCACTCAACCTACTTAGAATACTGCTCCACTAATTTTAAGTACACCTTCTCAAAGATTCATCTGTAAGAATTGTGATGAACAGAGAAGCCTTTCCCTATAACATAATTTGTATATTTCTAACAGTTCCAACTACCTCAACACTGCTCTCTCACTGGTCTGCCATGACAAGCTCCTTTCTTCAGACTCCTGGGAATTTTGTTTATTAATATTTATTGAAGATAGACTGTAATACAGACACTGGGCTTGATGCTAAGGACATAGTGGTGAAGAAGATAACCTCTACCCTTAGGAAATTGTTGAGGAAGATACACAAGAAGGAAATGAAGTTCAGGGTGATGACTGCAACAGTGAGCATAACAAAAGGGTATGTAAGGCCTTCAGAGGGGTGGGATCAAGGAAGTCATCTATTCACAAGCAGTACCCTGGCAAAAAGGAGAGTAAGGATTAGGCACATGGGAAAATGGGAAGATATTCAGTAGAGGCATCACCTACTCAAAGGCTTATAGAGAAAATGGTGCCCATGGAAAATGCATCGATTAAGATGGGAAGAATTCCAGGAAAGGTGAGCAAAGCACCAAACCCTTAGTGACTTTTTCTTATTTATTTTTAAACTGAAGTATAGTTGACATATCATATTAGTTTCAGGTGGGCAACATAGTGATTTGATGATTATATACATTACAAAATGCTCAGTACCATAAGTGTAGTCGCCACCTGTCACCATAGAAAGTTATTATAATGTTATTGACTATATTCCTTATGCTGTACTTTACAATCCTGCTTATTTATTTTAAAACTGGAAGTTTATACATCTTAATCATAGTATTTTTAAGTCATATTAAGGAATCTAGACTTAACTCTGAGAGCAACAGAAGCATTTTAAAGATGAGAAATGACAAGAATAAACACTCTACATGCTATATGGAAAATGGGAAAGAAAAGACCAGTCTGAAGACAGAGAGGTGAGTTAGAGCACTGCAATTTAAGAGATCATGGACACCTGAACCAGAGTAGTGTCTGTCATCATGAGGAAAGTAGATGGATTCAAGACTGGTAGAATCCATGGACCCTCACAATAAGTTCCATTTGGAGTAGAATAAAAGAGCAAGAGTAAAAGATGACTCCCAAATTACTTACGAATGAGATAGAGAATGCAGAAAGAGAAATAGATATGGTGGAGAAAATGAGGTCTATTGGGGGCACACTGAGTTTGAGGCAACTTTGAGAAATTTAAGGAAAGGTGTCCATTAAATGGTCAGGGAGAGAGATCTGACCTGGCCATGTAGAGATGAATTATCAGAACACGTGTGTTTCTTAATAACAATGGAACAGATAAGCATGCCCAGTCAGAACCAGAACGTGTAAAAGGAGAAGAGATTTCTCTGAAGATATGGTCTCAGGGCTTTGTCTCAAGATCCATGTTACCTTAAAGAGGAGAGGTCTAACTCTCTCCCAGTGCACTGGAACGATTATTTCATCCCATTAGCCAATTTTTAACTGGTAATGAAGAAGAAAACCATGAAAGATGGTGGGTCAGGCAAATGATGGTAGGGGTGTAGAGGAACAAGAGGAACGGGGAAAGCAGGATGTTCAATATTGTTGTGGAAAATAAGGAGGAAACTATCACAACAAGTCAGTGACCATCATTTTAAAGAGAATAAGGAGTACGTGCTCTTCAATGACTCCACAACCTCAGGGACAAGCAACCTGGGAAAGATCATGTAAGTTTTATGGGCTACTGAAGTTCTCACCTTTGGCTGCATTCTCACCTTTGGCTGCATTCTCACTTGGGAACTTTTTAAAAGTGCAAGCATCTAGAAGTCTTGTAGACCCTTGTTGTTCAAATTGTGACCAAGTACCATCATGATTAGGGTCCCATGGGGGTTTGTTAATAACTGTCTCAGGCGTCATACCAGACCAGGAACCCTAATTTGAATTTATAGAAGATTCTCCAAGAGATTTATATGCACATTAAAGTTGGAGACACACTGCCTCACATTCACTTGAAAGGTTTCTTAAAACATGGACTACTAAATCAGAGGTGGGAGTTATAAATCTGCATTTCTAACAAGTTCCCCAGTGCTGCTGCTGCTTTGAGACCATAATTTGAGAACTTCTGCCCCACACCAATTAGATCAGAATCTCCCTCAGGTGGAATCCAGGCATCAGTATATTTTAAAGCTCTCTAAATGATTCTCATTTGCAGCCAATGTTGAGAACTACTGGTAAAGATTTTTTTTTTCTGTTCCTGATTACATAAACAAGGAAATGAACATGAGAAGCAACTGTCTTCTAAACAGTGGCTTAAACTCATTACTAAAGTGTTCTTGAACGTAAGATGAATTTTGATTAATCAAAACAGAAAGAAAAATGCTGCTTCATCCTCAGTGACTCATTTCCAGAAGCATGTTTGGTTGCAGTCGGAAAAAAAGGTCACCATAAGTAATCATTATTTTAATCATCACAGATGCCATCAACTCAATTTATCAACTTCATTTTCTCATGATTCATATTTAATTGGATATCAGCACTTTGAAGGCCACAATATGTTTTTTAACAAATTAAATTTTTTAACAGAAGCAATACTGAGTAAGTCGCTGTTCTCCAATCAGCCTGCAAAACCGATTCTTGTCCTTCTGGTTTGCTTTCAGTTTATTTTTACCTTCTATCTCTAGGTTTTTAAAGTGAGAGTTTAGATTACTGATTTGAGTCATTTCCTCTTTTCTATTGGAAGCATCAAGTGCTATAAATTACCCTCTCAGGACCGCTTTAGCTGTGCCCCACAAATTATATCTTGCGTTTTACTTTACTCAGTTTGATGTGGTTTGTTTTTTTTTTTATTTACCTTGAGACTTCCTCTGAGACCCGTGAATTATTTTAAAGCATGCTGTTTAATTTACAAGTGTTTAGAAATTTTCCTGTTTTCCTTCTGTGACTGAATTCTAGCTTAATTCCATATGGTCAGAGAACCACATTTGTCTGATTTAAATTATTTTATTTTATTTAAAGATTTTATTTATTAGAGAGAGAGCACATGTGTACGCACAAGCCAGTGGGGCAGGAGGGGCGCAATGAGAAGGGTGGCAGAGGGTGAGGGAGAAGCAGACTTCCTGCTGAGCAGAGAGCCCCATGAGGGACTTGATCCCAGGACCCTGAGATCATAACCTGAGCCAAAGTCAGATACTTAACCGACTGAGCCACCCAGGGGTCCCTGATTACAATTATTTCAAACTGAAGTTTTTTTATGTCTTCAAATATGACCTATATTTGTATAATTTCTGTACAGGCTTGAAAAAAAACATGTATTTTGTTGTTGTTGAGTGAAATGTGCTCTTAATGTTGTTTGGATCCTATTGGGTGAGGACAATGTTGCCTTCTTCCATACCCTTGATTTTCTAGCTAAGCTATTAATTATTGAGGGAAAGATGTTGATGCCTACAACTATAATAGTGGATTTACCTATTTTTTTTCAGTTCTACCAATTTTTTCTTCCGTGTTTTCAACTCTGTCATTTGCTTCATCCATATTTAGAAATGCTATCTCTTCTTGGTGAAGTAGCCCTTTTACCATTACATAAGGACCCCGTCTGTCTCTGGTTAATGTAGTTTGCCAGCAAAGGAGAAGGAGCAGAGGGAGAAGCAGACTCCCCACTGAGCAGAAAGCCTGACATGGAACTCGATCCCAGGACCCTGAGATCATGACCTGAGCTGAAGGCAGATGCTTAGCTGACTCAGCCACCCAGGCGCCCCTGCTCAGTCTTCAGTATGAGGAATGAACTAATGAATATGAGGAGAAGGTATACCTTTGAGAACAGAAATTATTTTAAAACATTACCAAGTCACTAACAATGTATAAAATACAGTAAGAGGATGAAAAATATTTCAAGAAGCAAACAGGACTAAGTGCAAAACAAAGTTCTAGATATAATCTGAGGCAAGTAGAGCTATACTTCATGACCTCAAGCTCACATGACCAAATGTTAGAGACTGCTGGAACTCTCAGCACCCAAGGCCTGAGAGTCATCATGGCCCTGGGAAGTTACTTGACCCCTCCTTAATAAGTAGCATTTCATGAGAACTGAATAAGTTGATAATTGTAAATTGTAACAGTGCCTGGCTCCCACAAAGGGCTCTAGAAAGGTTAATTACTAATATTATTTACTAAAAATAGTTTATTACCTAAAATGAGGATATCCTGAGTTAAAGGAAATCCATCCAATACTTTATTTTTTATATTTTATATTGTTTCATATATTATGTTTTAGATTTCACTAATATAAATACATATTTTTTATTTTTATTTTTTAAGATTTTATTTATTTGAGAAAGAGAGAGCACAAGAAGTGGGGAGGGGCAGAGTAGAGGGAGAGGAAGAAGCAGACTCCCCACTAAGCAGGGAGCCCCATACAGGGCTTGATCCCAGGACCCTGAGATCATAACCTGAGCCAAAGTCAGACACAACCGACTGAGCCACCAAGGTGCCCCCATCCAGTACCTTCTTAAGCCATAATTCTCCAAGGCTTGGAGGTCAGTGTTGAAGAGGAGGACTTCAACACATGGGGAACACACTCTGTTACGAGGATTTCTAAACCATTTCAGGCAGCTGCTTAAGTTCAAAGGCAGCAATGTTAATGTAGTTCAGAAAGAAAGCCTGGAAAAGAAATATATATCAGGGAGGGAGGAACTAAGTCTCTCCCCACTCACTCTACTCTGTTTCAGGAGACTTCCACCTGTCTATTAGATACTAATCTTTCCCAAACATACCACGCGGTAGCTCAAAATCAAGTCCATTATCAAACTTCCTGTCTTTCTTGTTGAAACCTGCTCTTTCTACACATTTCCCTATGGCAGTGTTTCTTTAGTGAACAATTAACTTCCAAGGAAACGAAGACAGAAATTGCCATCACCCTTTATTCACCATTCCTAAACAGTCACTACACTTACTGATTCTCTATCCCTAAATACTTCAACTTTATTCCTTCTGCCTCTCTCCACTGTCATTCCTATAGTACAGCTATTATCTCCCCTTTGCACGTGTGGTTCCTACTGCCTGGAATGCCTTTTGCCTCTTTCTTTTCTATCCCATCTGGCAAACTCCTACTCATTCCTGAAAACCAAGTTGAATAATGGTTTTTTCTCCATTTTTCCTAATAAGTCTAAATCCTACGATCCATTCCCACCTTCCCCCCCAGGCCATAATTTCCTCAAGGGTAGGGTCATGCATTATTCATCTTTAGAGCTGTAGGGCTATTAAAGAAGGTGAACAATGAATTCAAAGAGACTTGAATTCAAACTTTAAGCTTTGTCGTTTCCCATCTGTGTGAACTTGAATAGTTCACTTTATGTCTGGTCAACTGATTGGACTGAGAATAAATTACAGTTTGCAGAGATATTGATCCTGCCAAACCTCAGGATAGAGTGGACCATGAAACCATGAAAAGCTTTAAAGTTCTGGTCTATGATTAACCTCAAGGGCCCTTCAAATATGAATATTCTACATGTGTTAAGACCAGAAAAGTTTGGGAGGTACTAAACTACTTAACTGACAAGTTTGTACATATGTAAATTATTAATGATAATGCCTAATTCAGAGGATTAGTGGAAGGATTTATATACGTTAAAGGACTCCCAACTAGCACAAAGTCTGGGACAAGGTTGGCAGTCAACAAATGTTGGTCTTACTCATTTTCTTTTTCTTTTGTTTCTTTAAAGGCTTTTATCCACTTTCTTGTTTTCTTTCTGCTCTTCCACTTCTTCTAAATATTCTTCAGTCATGTCCGTATTTCTGCTTCTTCTCTTTTCTATTTCTTTTCTTTACCCAAGCTTATTCTTCCCTTATATCCTCATTTTACCTTCATTCAGACTCCAGAACACACATTTCAAAGATATGGCTTCTTCCACTCACTATGCATGCACACCAACACCACACCACCACTCCCAAGTATACCAACTTTGAATGTTGGGGAAATTTTATCCAGCTTTATTCTAAATGACAAAAAAGAAACTATGAGAGTTAGAAGAATTTGTTTTCAAGGATAATAAATTTCATTCATTCTACTTTCCAGGACCTTGGAATGTGACTGTATTTGGAGATAGGTTCTTTAAAAGGTAATTTAACAATGGGGCCATTAGTATGGGCCCTAACCTGACTGGTATCCTTGCAAAAGGAGAAAGTTAGGATGCAGAGACAGAGCAAAAACCATGTAAGAACACAGTGATAAGGTGGGCATCTGCACGCCAAGGAAAGAGGCCATCAGAAAAAAACAAACCTTCCCACATCCTGATCTTGGACTTCAGCCTCTGGAGTGAGTTTATGCCACATAGTCTGTGGTGTTCTGTTATGGCAGCCCATCCTTCCTAACTTCCCAAGACCAAGCCAAGTAAGTCCAAAACTATGATCTCTTGTTTATTTTAATCTCCAAAGAACTAGGGATAAAAAGAAAGCTAAATCAACTAAATTCCAGAAAGGAAGGAATACTTCCTAGCAAAAAAAGAGACCCACCACTGCTTCCATCCTTAGTTTAACGGGAAGAAGAACAAATCTGCTATGACAGGGGTAAGGGGAAAGCAGCTGAACTCGTCAAAATTTTCAACAGTACATGCGGGCTGGTGTGAAGGACGAGAGCCTACAGAAGCTCATTCACAGAGAAGGCTGCAGCCCTGACCCTCGAGACACATGGGCCTTCCCTCAAAGAAAGGCACAAGCTCTCTGAAGGCTGAGGACAGAGGAAGACAGCTGAGCAACTGACTCCTTCATTAACCTTTATTATCCTCTCATTCTCCTTTTATAACTGCTGAGACTGTAGTGATGTCACCTCTGTCATTCCTGATACTGGTAATTTGAAGTGCCTATTTTTCTCCCTGAGGTATCCTGGCTAGAAGTATATCAATATTATTGATCTTCTTAAAGAACCAATTTTTGTTTTCATTAATTTCCCCATGTTTCTCTGCTTTCTATGCTAATGGTTTTTTGCTCATTTGGGTTTCATTTGTTCTTTTAGTGGTTTCTTAAGGTAGAAGCTGGGGTCATGGATTTGAGAGTTTTCTTCTACGATAGGCATCTAGCCCCTTAAATTTTTCCCTAAGTATGATTCATGAGCACCCAAAAAACTTTTATATGTTGTATGTATAGTTCCAATGTGTTCAAAAGACTTTGTACTTCCCCATCACATTTTTTCTTTGGCCCATGCTGTGTTCTTATCCTACAGTTACCTCAACAAATTGCCACAAACTGGAGAGCATAAAACAACAAAAATTTATTTTCCCACAGTACTGGAGGCCAAGAGTCCAAAATTAAGGAGCTGGCAGGGCCACATTTCCTCTGAAGGCTCCAGGGAGATTCCATGTATGTCTTGCCTCTTCCACCTAGGTGGCTTCTGCCTATTTAACTCCTCTCTGCCTCTATCTTCACAGGGCCTTCTCCTCTGTGTCTGTGTATTCCCTTCCTTCCTTTATAAGTTCACCTTTCATTAGGTTTAGGCCCACATGGATAATCCAAGAGTATCTCATCTCAATATCCTGAACACTTAATTACATCTCCAAAGACCCTTTTCCCAAAAAGGTCATATTCACAGGTTCCAGGAGTTGAGACATGGACATACCATTCTGGTAGGCACGGATCAACACACTACACATGGGTTATACAGAAGTATGCTATCTAGTGTCAAGATATTTGGGTTCCTTCCAAACATATTTCTGTTATTGATTTTTCATTTCATTCTGTTGTGGTTAGAGAACATACCCTACAATACTCTTAAATGTACTGAGACTTAATTTTATGGCCCCAACATATAATTTGTCTTGGTAAATGTCTTGTGTGAATTTGAAAACAATGTATATTTGTTGTTGGAGTGCTCTAAAATTGTCAATAGGTCAAGTTAATTGATTGTGTTTTTCAAGTCTTCTACATCTTTACTGATCTTCTGTCTACTTATTTGGTCAATTAATGAGAGGGGTAGTGACATTTCTGACTATGAGTAGTATGTACTATATTATCATGTTTTCTAATTTTATCTATGTCATACCCACAGGTTCAATGTTATCTCCACAGATGGATACCTACTCACATAGTCTCCCCCTCTTCTATCAGGAGTCCATCTTTTGTTGTATTTTAGTTATATTTTTTTTTCACAAATTTTGGTTCATATGGGGGAGATAATTGATTCTGCAAAAATTCCAACTTCAGTTTTTACTCATTCTTTAAAATTCAAGATATACTTTTTTCTTATAAGTGTTATAAATTATGTTTATGTTCTTGGTTTCGTGAGCTATCTGCTCCTGATCATTTGATGTAATTCTGCATACAATCAAAGCCACTTACAAAGTTTTGTGAAAGGTACTAAATGCTCTACTAAAAAGTTTTCAGTCTTAAATATTTAAATAGAAATGAGAAACCTGGTAACATTTTTTTTCAAGTATCAGTTTGCAAATTCAAAAAGCAGATTATACTAATTACCATTACTGAGAAGTTACACATCGTGAATCAAATTTCTCTTTATGAGGCTTAATGTAGCTTAATGCTTTACCTCACGGGAGTTACAATATGGAAAGGAGACATAAAAGATTTGGATTGATTGGTTTATATCACATCAGTGCCTGCAAAATGCACCAGGTCTCCCAGGGTGTCCACACTGTCTGAATAATTCTCCTCTGGGCTATTGTTATATTTGAGGGAGGCAAATGAAGACCCGTAAGCGACCATCTATCTGCAGAAAAGAAGCAGGCCGGGACTGCATGAATTTCCTGTGTACTGAGCGAAGATCACCACCAGAAAAAAAAAAAAAAAATCTTTCTCATATTCAGCCAGTTCTAAGAAACCAGCTGAATGAATACCTTGGAGTCTCAACATCAAAATACACAGTATCATCTATAACAGCTAGAACAATGAATGGAAAGATAAGACATACGCCAACAAATCAATATGGTAAAACTACAGTTTGACAGAGGAGACAGACTTCTGTTAAAACTGTCATGCAAAAGTACAGAATATCCCAGTTTGGGAACCTGATCATTATTTATCTATTTATCACTTACTCTGGTTCAAGTGCTATGCTAGGTAGTATATGGAGGCATTAATATGACTATTACCTCATCTCCAAGAAATTAAACATCAGTTGGTGATAAAAATGAATAATGAAAGACAAGGTTGCCTGTAGTGATGCTATTATAAAGTCTCTCAGGAAAAAGGTTATCACCTGGGCAAGAGGTCACTGAGATAATCTCCTACCTAGGGTACAGAACTCTCAAGAGGTGGCACTTTTTAAGGACATTTTCTTTGGCTACCAGACTGTTCCCTGTAATAGTTGTGTGGAAGCCTTATCTATAATATTAAGGTTTGAATTAAGATACAAATGCATTATATGAGAAATAAATGTGTGATTTTCTTTTGGCTGAAGGTTTAGAATAACTGTGGGTTTACTCTGGGATAGGCTCACTCACAAAAAGGAGGCCTTAGTGACATTTTTCCAGGAAAATCCAGGGCGACAGGACACCCTCGCCATCTGCACCATGGCTCTGGCACCTGCAGAGACCAACCAAGGAAAATCCTTCTTCTAGATCCATACCAGACACTTTTACCTGAAGACACTTCTCCACCATTAGGACATCCAGAGTTGTGAGAATTACTAATATTTCACTAACCTTTTTTTCCACATAGAAAGGGGAGAGCAGTTCCTGGCTTTTAATTTATCTTCGTGTTAGAAGCTTTCTTATCAGACACATTCAGAATATATAGTTGGCCAGTTTATCAAATATACTGAAGTCAAGAATCTTTAAAAGTATACCTTAAACATTCTTTATAGAAACATTTAAGTGCACACAGTTTGCTACTTCTTTGATGTAGGGCCCAGACCTTTGCTTTATGTACAGATTAGGTTATGGTTAGATTTCTGCATCTTATTAAGCATATCCATTATCCATTATGCATCATCTACCATTTCCAGTTTTGTTCTTGATAATAAAGCAAGAAAGTTAAAGATACTTGAGAAGCAACCTGACTTCAGAATCATTCTATGATTCTTAGTCATGCACATTTTTCACAATCTTTGTGCCTGGCACACCTAATTCAACAGCAATTTTTGTCTAGCGAAGTGACTAGCGTTTTAGTTTTCATATAAACATGCTCTTTACTTGTATCTGTTACATTAGTTTACAGAATAATTTGTTATATAATAGCAAGTACAACTGCCATCAAGATTAGAGACTGTTGATAAACATACACACTACAAGGGGGACCTGAAATACACCTGTGTACAAAAGGCTAGCCTTCTAGAATGTCATCGACATTAGCAGGTAGACTTTATGGAGGAAAGAGAGAGCTCTAGTTGAGCCACTTAGCTGATTAATAGGAGATGGGATACAAGAGATTCTGCTGTTACTTCTTAAGTATGTGACTTTTTGCAAAGGCCTACTTATTTAGAAAAGAAAAGAAAAAAAAAAAAAGGAACCTGCCTCAAGTTCCCCTCTACCACCAGAAAATTATCTTAATTAAAATACACGAATATAAACAAAAATTACAGAGATGGAAACAGTCAATGATGCTGTCTGGAGTTTAAGAATAAGAAAATTAAGTTTCAAAGAATCAAAGGTGCAAAGGAGCAGTGAGAGAGGAAGACTTCTATCCCATGGCTTCTCTTGAAGAAAAAGCTTGTGCGAATCCAACACAAAGATACCATGTGCCAGCTCCAGCTCCCTCCCGCCCAAGTTCATAGACTAACATGATGCCACAACTTCTCAATGGCATCGACAATGAGTTGTAATAAAAATGCCCTTAAGAGTTCCTTCCAGGTCCGCTTGTACAAACTTGGACAAGTGAGTGGCTCTTATCAATACAGGCCGGCAGACCACATGACTGACTGGGCATGTTTATAAAACTGTTAAAATACAGTCACCAGATCCCAAGATTTGAAAAGCATTTGATACGTTTCATAGTGCACCTGTCAAGGGACAAACTGATTTCAGACTTTCTGGCCAAAGAGCTTTGAAGAAACAGCTAGTGTTGATGAAGAAACAGCTAGTGTTGATGAAGAAACTGTGCTGGTACAACATCAGGGAAACAGGATGCCCATTCAATACCCCCCTTGCTCATTCCCTTCACCCTGAGTTCAGGCATGGCTACAATCAATCTATATCACAACAACCCAGAAAACATGATAGTTCTTTAAAAAAAAAAAAAAGCCATAAGGAACTATTTAAGAACTACTAGAGGGGTGCCTGGCTGGCTCAGTCGGTTAAGTGTCTGCCTTCGGCTCAGGTCATGATCGCAGGGCCCTGGGATCGAGCCCCGTGTCAGGCTCCCTGCTCAACGGGGAGTCTGCTTCTCCCTTTGCCTGCTGCTCCCCCTGCTTGTGAGCTGGCTCTCTCTCTCTCTCAAATAAACAAAATCTTTGTAAAAAATCAATTTACTAAAAAAAAAGAACTTGTAGAATTAGTCTGTGACAGAGGTGATTATACACACCCCGGAAGAAGCTATACAATTATACTATTTCCGTGAAATGTGATAAGCAATGGTAGATATTTCAGTATATTTTCCAAAGATATCAACATTATCAAATACCATTCATGATGATGAAACCAAGTCATAGCTCATTTTTCTTATATTTGATCTCCACAGATGTTCTTACTCTGAAATATAGACAGTTCCTTACATAAAATAAAACACCGTAAATTAAAACTTGGGTCAGCTGTATGTCAGAACACCCGCAAATGATATCTTTGTAGAAACCGTAGCATAATATCATGTGGCCACTAAGTAATTTGTCACTGATTATTTTTGAAACTTCAGTCCATTACACTGACTACCATTATAACTATTTAACCATGAAATGTTTGCCCTCATTTTTATTCATATACTTCATGGGCCATTTACTGTCAGCTATAAAATCATTTGAAAGGTAATTGACTTTACAGCTGAGAAAAATAAGAAGCCTCCTAAACAATCTCAGGATATTGACTTAGTGTCTTACAGGTAAAGACGAACTTAAATCGAACGTGAAATTGGGGAGAGGTGACTTTTTAACGAGTACTTTTTAAAAAAAGAAATGAAAAGAGTAGCTTGCTGATGTTGAGCTCCCCCCTCCCTTAATAATAAAAAGCTTAGCTACAGAGGGATGAGAAGGTTAAAATGCCTGCCCAGTGCTCATGGTCCAAAAAATAATTACAAGTGTCAAAAGTGGCTTCAACCCAAACACTGGCCATCACTGACCTCCTCCACAGGATGACTTTAGAAACTGCACAGGGCAGGATTAGGGAGGCTGAAGGTGCATAGGGATAGGACGCTTTATTTCACAGCCTTGCTTTCAGCAAGACATGTTTATTTTCCAAGAAATACATAATTACATTTCTAAAGTCTTAATGCCCACACAGTGTGCAAGGCACTGTTCTAGATACCATGAAGTAATGCAAAGATGATAAAACCTAATTTAGTAGCCTCCAAGAACTTAAGGTCTCGAGGGAAGATAAATACATGAATAATTTTAGTACAAAGCTTTTATTAAAAGGGCTACAAACAACAACAACAACAAAAATGCACCCTCAGCTGGATTATGCAGCTCATATAGCTGCTAGTTGGGCTGAGGAGTGTTGGGAATGAATCCAGCCCGTCCTCGTGCTCTGTGTAGGAGAGGCGCCCCCTTCAGGCCTGAGAGCACCGAGGGCGGTCTTCAGCACACATTTTGTACAATGCTTACACATATGCTTCCCCCACCGCGGGAGCTCTTCGAAGAGAACTAAAGTTCTTACGTATCCCATGTTCTAAGCACTTAGTTCAATGCCTAGTACATAGGAGACAATCAATAAATGTAGAATATAAAAATTAGTCGATTTAATTCCCTCAATCTAGAATGGGCCACCCTTTCTCTCCTTTTTCGCTACACGCATTCACATTTCTAAATATAAAATTCCCGCCCAGCTCAAACGCCCCTTCTTCCTTACAGCACTATCTCATCTCGCCTCATTTTCCCACCCTGCAGAAAATGTTTATCCCTTCCCTGGATGCTTCTATAACTTATATCCCTCAAGCTTCTAAAATGGTTTCAAATGGCTGAATTCTTAAATCGGTTATTGTCCATAGCCTTCATGTGCCAACCCCTCAGTGTTCTGTGGTTATTGCTATTTGTGTACCTTTGCTTTCTGTGTAAGCCCTAGCGGGAGATGTCTGACTCTACCATCCCATGTAGGATGCCTGCAGCATTCCAAGGGAGCATACATTTGTTGGTTTAACAAGAACTTATTCAGCATCAATAATGTACCTGATGCTAAATAAAAATTTGATTAAATAAAGTTCTATTTCTAGAAGAAACTGAAAGATTCCAATGGAACAGGGGTCTACTTCCGCAATCTTGCATCCTGCTAATACTGGGCTGTGTTTCCTCAAAGGCTATTGGCACTTAGGACATCCTTACACTAACTACTCCATACATATATTTTCTCTCAACCCTCCAAGTACCATTTTCCTCTGAGTAATCTTCTTCCTGGTTAATATCACAAATGATATATACTGATGACCCTTCATCTATATCTTACATGAAATACACTTAGAGTAAGAATTTAAATGATCAGTTACTCCATAATGGACAACTTCTACCTTTGACCTCCAAAATTCTGTTATACATTTATGAGTTTTCTTCAGTCCATGGGGAGGAGATTTCTTGACTAAAATGCAAATGTGTTCTCCCCACTCCAAAAGTTTAAAGTTTATTTGGTCTCTCATATAGCAAACAAAACAAAAACAAAATGAAAAGTGCATTAAATGCATAGCTTTTAGCACACTGGTGGGCACATAGGAAGGACTGGGCTAAGAATAGTTAATTGGTAAAACATATATATGCAAAGAAGTGTTCTAACTAGAAGGAACCTTGTATGTAATTGGGTATGCTGTTTCATAGACCAATCTCACATATTCAGAGATTTCAAAACCCAATGCTCAGAAAAGTTTATTCTAAAAAATTTGAGAGTCATGCTGAGCAGTCTATAGCTAGTATTTTATGTTTTCATTTTGAAGTTTCTCATTTACAAGGAATCATTCCTATTTTCTCCAGAGAACATAAAGCATTTTTGTCATTTTCAATCCCACGTCAAATTGATTTTATTCTTGACACTACGACCGTAATTGCAACTAGAACACTGAGGATCACAATGGGATATGAGTATTTCAATGGAGAATTTCATATTCACCAGATTATGTACCTTGTATTTCTGGGAAATCATTCTACAGAATTATCTTATAGACTGCTAATTTTCATAATAAACTAAAACTGCTGATTCACCTAAGAGAAAACACAGAAGCAACATGTATAATTATACTTGAATCAACAGCTGCTGTGCCCACTAAAATCTTCTCCCCTCCCGTCTCACATTGAAGACACACACCATCACTCTGTTTCTGCAACTAAAAGAAGGTTGTTCTAAGTGCAATCTAAAAATCAGTCATCTTACTTTCACGTCTTTCAGAGAGGTGTAACAAAAAATGTTTTAGAAATGTTTATAACGTTAAAATTTGTCAATTACTAAAAATGCTGACAAAATCCAATGTGTGTCAGAATCTCCTAGAAGACCCAAAGAAATGTAAGAAATTCAAAGTCCAGCAGAACTTCTTGAAATGTGTCCATGGAGCTCAAGATAAGCATGACATGCTGCCCTAACTGGAAAAAAATTCTGGCATAAATTTCAGACGATTTGGGTGATCCTAGAAATCATTATAACCTCTCACCATCTGTCTCTTGTAATGTCTCCATTCGTAACTTCTGTTCTGTTTTTCTCATGACAGCCCCAAAGTACAAAGCCTGCTTTGAAGGTTATCAGTTCTTTCCCCAACCCTGTAGGGCAGATTTCCCTACTGCTAAAATAGCAATAAAAAATAACTCTTGTCTACCAATTACTGGGATGGTTATAGAATCTCCTATTGGACTATCCTCTAGTTAAATGTTTAAAACTTAATTAAAATGCAAATTAACAGTAGACAATGTAGCCCTTATGGCTACAGCATGACAAGAGAAGAAGTCAGCTTCATGCAAGAATGCAAATTTTTGGAACTGTAATTAAATATGTAGTTATTTCCATTATACAGAAATTTTTATGGCCTGAAAAGGAACGAGGAAACCCCAGCTAAAATAGTGGCAGATTAGGGTTTCCAATCCATTCAAAAAATGTCACTTTAGAGCCACCACAATTTTGGTAGTACATCTTTTAATTCTATCTCACTGAACTGATTTTTCCTGAATTGTTAGATTAGGTGGGTTAATGTACCAAAACTCTCTGAGTTCTTTTGGGAAAATGAATGGCACTTGGTACAGTAATTTACTAATGAAGAAGAAACATGTCCCCTGATATGCTTACAGATGATTACTGAATCAGAAAGAAATCTGTATCTGCCCATCTCATATGTATGAGTCAGATGATATCTATTTGTGGCTTTAGTAAAACACACTGCATACATACAGAACATATGCTTATTTCACCTGGCTGGCCATTTCATAGGACAATGGCCCAGGGTCAGATGGGGTGAAAGGAAGTGAAATTAAAACCAAGGAAGACCAGGGGCACCTGGGTGGCTCGGTCAGTTGAGCATCTGACTCTTGGTCTCGGTTCAGGTCTTGATCTCAGGGTTATGAGTTCAAGCCCCACATTGGGTTCCACACTGGGAATGGAGCCTACTTTAAAAATAAAACAAAACAAAAACAAGAGAAAGCCAAAAGCAATAAGAAAATAAAGGAAGGCACAAAGCACCAGAGGAAATCATATGAGAAGCAGATAATTATAAATCATAATAGAATGGAGACTGAATCACATTCTGAAGATCTAAAGGAGACAAAAAGTATGAGCAAGGGAAAAAAGAAATTAATGATTGGTGAATATTAAATGACACACTTAATAAGAAATGACTGTGGAGAGCAGAAAATGATTAATCGTTTATCAAAACGGAATAATCCATATTTGAAAAAAGCTATACATTCACATGCAAAAACATACATGTAGAATGACTAATGGGAGAGTATGTAGACATAAATAAAGCAAAGGCATAATGATTTATTAAAAATGTTATTTCCCCCAATGTATTCATGGTTAAAAAAAAAAAAAGCACAGACTAATAACACAAACAGAAAAATAGTAAGTGCTGTAACTTAAGGAAAGAGACCTGAATGTTTTCTAAAGAACAAAATGTTCTGCACTATCTTGAAGGAATATGAGGGAGAATCAGAAATTGTTAGGATCCGTTGCTGGGTCTCCTGTTGGTCCAAAGAGCATCATCTTTAATGAGCAATGACCTGGGTACTGACTCAACATCTTGACATGGCCACAAACCATCTTGACATTGCCAACCTCCATTAGAGACTGATAATATTGGTTCCAGTCTTGGATATTTTCAGGGAAGGAGAAAACTCGTTAACCATCTGCCTTCTTTAGCTGTAGCTTTAAAGCAATGATATTCCAAAAATAAAAGCCAACAATATGCCACAGATTAATTATCAAGCTACTAATGAGATCTCCTATTCAGGTAATACCAGTGTAAGATTTCATTTGCCCATGGAGTTCTTTGCACAAAATAATCAATGTCAACGGATATCACTTCACTCCATTAAAAAAATTACTTCTCTGAATTAAAAATCAGAAGCATAATTAAAAATAAATGCCTACACATAAAAAACTATTATAATATGAGAGGCAAGAATAAAATCCTTAGACAAAAAAGAGATCATGTTAATCATTAAGAAAATCCTAAAACCCTGAAAGACAAAGGCATGAACAACAGGTTTCTAAATTTCATCCTCATGAGTCATCTGATATGCACACTAAAACAATGAAATTCCATCTAAACTTGCAAAAACAGAGATTATAATAAGTCTGCCAAGTGGACAATGAGACAAGCATACATAGTATGCTACATAGATACATAGTATCTCTACTGATAGAAAACTGCCTTTTCGGAAAGCAGTTTGGAAGAGCATTTCACCTGGCAATTTCACAGCTGGGAATCTATTCTAAGAAAATAATCCAAAATGAAGATAAATATGTATGCTCACAGATGTTCCCTAAAGAACTGTGTATAATACAAGGAAGTGGCCAACAGTGAAAGAGTGATTAAGCAAACTATGGTATGTTTCTATAATATAAACAGCATCTTTAGTTACACAGGAAAACATTTACAATAAATGCTAAGTAGAAAAACAGGATTCCACATTTTCCATTAGGTATGGAGTCACGGGTATGGTGTGTGTGTGTCAGGTCTGTACTCACGCATGCACAGAGAAAACCACATGCTGAAGTAACTATCTCTATAAAGACATATCATATTTTCATGAGAAAAACACGTAAAGGAATAAAATTTCAACCATCTTCCAACAGCACCATGCAACCGAACTAAATACCATTTTGGGCTTAATAGACATGGTTTACAAAGACAGGGTTATGAGAATCCAGACATGGAACAGTCATGCCTAAGTAAAGCCTGTCCTCACTACACACAAACTAGTCTTAAACAAAGTTGAAAGCCAAAATTTTCAGGATATGAAATAACACTTATATTAGCAAATCATACTTTCAAAGAGCATTGTCAATGAATTGATTGATATTATTTATCAATGCAAGTAAAATTGAAGGCTTTCTCTCACTTCTAGAACTAGCTTCAATAATCATATTATCAGGGTGCCTGGGTGGCTTAGCCTGCTTCTCTCTCTCCCTCTGCTGCTCCTCCTGCTTGTACTGTCTCTCTGTCAAATAAATAAATAAATAAAATCTTTCAAAAAATCATATTGTCATGAGAACATACGAATAACCCTGAAATGCGTCCTATTATGACAAGGCTCAAAATGACAATAGGTCCCAGTAGATGATATAAACTGAAGAACGCTAAAGTTTCCTGATGATTTGGAGAGGAATCTTGTCTTTGGTTATTGTATCTTTCCCCTCAGTCATGTTCATTTATAAATGTACAACTTTTAAAATTTTTCTTATCAGGAAAGTTGATGAACTATTTTTTCAGCTATCCCTGTTGAAGAGTTATTAAAAAGATTCCTGAACATTGACTACCACTTTACTTTGACATTTTCTTAAAATATTAAACAAATGGAATTCCTGCACTCATTTTTAGTGTGCAATTATATGACAATGTTTATGTGATGCTTTGTAAAAGGCAGTAACAATCAAATCCAAATACAAAATAACAAGAGAAGAATTTTCCAAGATAAAAGATTAAACAATATCAACACTTGGGAGAATCACTAAAATTAAGGAATATGACTTTAAATAAATAATATTTAATTCTGCCTCCTTTCTAAGTCAATTTCTAGCTTTGAAAATATATCTCTGAGTAGTTCTATTAAAATGGATCTAAAAATAGACTCTTTAAGGCCATTAAAGAATATTTTAAAAAAAACCTTAGTTGTTTAGAAATATTTTAGTCTGTACAGTTGTAATTTACCATACTTATAGTTTTTATTCTTTGATGCTACCCTCATTTCCTCTTTTTTATATTTATCCTCGACAATTGTTTTAAACATGTGAAAAGTAAATTCACAGTCAGGTGACTACTTCCATTTGCTTAAGAAAGACCCCGATCTCTGGGGCACCTGGGTGGCTCAGTCCTTTAAGCACCTGACTCTTGATTTCAGCCCAGGTCATGATCTCAGGGTTGTGAGATAGAACCACGCATTGAGCTCTGCACTGAGCATGAAGCCTGCTAGGGATTCTCTCTCTCCCTCTCCCCATTTGTGCTCTCCCTCTCTCTCTAAAAGGAAGGAAGGAAGGAAGGAAGGAAGGAAGGAAGGAAGGAAGGAAGGAAGGAAGGAAGGAAGAAAGGAAGGAAGGAAGTCTCTGGTCTATATATCTATATGTGAGTAATATGCACACTAATCATAGATTATAGATCTATATATCTATATGTGAGTAACATGCATATGGACTGAATTATCAAAAATATTAGATAATTTTTGGTTCTTAAGCAATGAGGAACTCTTAAATATTCTCACAATACTTCCAGCATTATTTAAAAGTTAAGGTAAAAATCTCAAAAGCTGAAATTTGTTCAAATATTTTTGCAAGGAAAAGTTGAAACAAAGCAAAGAATAATATACTTTTATTCATGTCATCCTTGCAAAGGGGCCATGTTAATCTTCTCTATATCGTTCCAATTTTAGTATGTGTGCTACTGAAGCGAGCATGGATATACTTTTATAAAATGAGAAGTATTTTTTTTACCCCATGCAGCTATTGTTATTAAAAATGACCATGAAAAAAGATGCATAAACCCCAAATGTGCAATTATGCCATATAGAAACACCTATGTGACTCACACTTCCCTGATAGAACATTTCCATCTCCTTACAACATTCTCTCAAGCCTCATTCTCATCAGTCTTAACTTCACAGAGGCAATCATTTTTTTTTTAACCTTTCATTGGTTTTGGTCTAGAACTTCCTAATAATGAAATCATGCAAGACGTATTCTGTTATTTTGGTTCTTTTGCTCAGTATCGTATCTGTGAGACTCATTCATGTTGTTGTGGGCAGCAGTTCATTCATTTGTCCTACTGAGTAGTCCTCCTCTGTACAACTATACCAAAATGGGATTATTCATTCTCCTGTTGATAATGAGTTGCTTCCAGTTCAAGGCTATAATGAATGAAGCTGCTACAATCATTCTTAACAAGTCTTTCTTACATATAAATTTGTATTTCTTCTGGGTAACTTTTAATTTTAAGCACAAAACCTTTTCCCAAAGCAGTTTTAACATTTAATATCCCTACCAGCAATGTAGGAGAGTTCGGTGGTTCCAATCTTCACCGATATTTGGGGTTGATGATATTTTTAATTTTGGCCATGCTAGTGGGTGTCTAGTATTATCTCAATGTGCTTGTAAATGCATTACTCTGAAGGCTAAAAATCTTAAGCACTCTTTATTATGTTCACTGATCATTCATCTATGTACCTTTGTAAAGCGTTTATTGAAATACTTCACAAATTTTTTGTCTTTTTCTTACTGAGTATGAAATTCTTCATGTAATAATGATTTGAATGCTTTGTCACACATTTTACAAATATTTTCATCTTGTTGGTGACATGCTTCCTCATTTACTTAATTTTGTCTTTTGATGAACAGTCTAATATATCAATTTTTATGGTTATTATTTTCTGCATCTTATCAAAGAAATATTAGCCTACTATTGTCTTAGTTAGTTCAGGTTGCTCTAACAAAATACCAGAGACTGGGTGACTTGTAAACAACAGAGACATTTCTCCAAGTTCTAGAGGTTGAGAAGTACAAGATCAAGGTGCTGGAAGATTCAGTGTCTGCTGCCTTTTCACAGGCAGCTGTTTCTTGGCTATGTTCTCACACAACAGAAGGGGAGAATTCTGGTCTCTTCAGCCCCTTAGAAGTCTACTAATCCCATTTATGATGGCTCCACCTTCATGACCTAATCATCTCCCAAAGGCCCCACCTCCAAAAACCATCACACTGGGGGTTAAATTTTAATATATGAATTTTGGGAGAACACATCACACCATCCACCACAACCACTAATTAGAAAACTATTAACCTACATTTTCTTCTAATAGTGTTTTATTTTTATGTCTGTGATCCACTGTGAATTAATTTTTGTTTACGGCTTGAAATAGGAGTGAAGATTCATTTCTTTCCATATGGACATCCAATTGTTCCAGTACCATTCGTAAATAAAACTTTGCATTCCCTCTTTTAATTACTTTGATGTCTTGAAAAAATCAAGATATGTATCTATTTCTGGACTATATTCTGTTCTTTTTATTTGTCTATACTTATGCCAAAAATATCACCATCTTGATCACTGTATTTTTGTAGAAAGTCTAGAGTCAGGTAGAACTGTTCTCTTTCAAGATTATTTTAACTACTCTAGATTCTTTCGTTTTTCATATAAATTTCAAAATAAGCTTGTCAATTCCTATGACATAAAACCCTCCTGAGATGAAAATTAAGATTTTTTTTAATGATTTTTTATTATATTATGTTAGTCACCATACAGTACGAAAATTAAGATTTTAATCCATAGATTAATTCAGGGAGAATTGACATTTAATAATATTGAGTCTTCCAATCCACAAACATGGTATTTCTCTCCATTTATTTAGGTCTGCTTTAATTTCTCTCAGTACTATCTTATTGTTTTCTGTGTAGAGGTTCTCCTCATTTTTTCATTAAATTTGCTTCTAAATATTTTATTTTTTGACAATATTATAAATGGAATTTTCAATTTTCACTTACAGTTGCTTATTCCAAATAATTATAAATGAAATAAATTTGTACAGACTTGGATACTGAGACCCTCTTTATTCCACTTACTGGTTCAAGTTACTTTCTTTGAAATCATTCCTTGTGGTTACTTACGTACATGTTCACATCACCCATGAATAAAGGCCACTTTATTTTTTCCCTTGCAAACTATGCCTTTTAACTCTCTTCTCACAAAATTGCACTGGCTAATTTCTCTAGCGAAATAGTGAACAGAGGCAGGACAAAAGATGTTATTGCTGTGTTCCCCATCTTAGGGAGAAAGCACTCTTTCACCTTTAAGTATGATGTTAGCTATAGGGTTGAACAGTTGTTTTTTTGGTTTGTTTTTCTGGTTTTATCAAATACTCCTACAGATAATCCTTTGCTGGGGTGGGGGTGTCCTGTACCTTGGAAGATGTTTAGTAGTAGCATTCCTGGCTTCTACCAACTAGACAGTAGTAACACCCTTCTTCTCATTGTCACTACCGAAAAATGCCTCCAAACACTTGCCCCTGGGGTCAAAACTGCCCTCATTTGAGAACCACTGAGTTAAACTGAGGCAGTAGGTGAGACACCAGAGAATGTAGTTAACTTCATCAGAAAGATCTTTAGTTAGCTCACAAGGGGAGGCTTGTGTTTTCTGAATTGCAGGCTGAGTTGCTTGAGATAACTATCTGCTTACACCTGTCAGCCCATTAAGAGAAGATCTGACCCACAGGTGCCAGGCTTACACAAAACCCTGACACTGAGCTTCAGGTCCCCCAAGACAAGGCAGTATCTCCCTGGGGAGGAAATATTCTCAGGACTTCAGGCTTTCCAGGTCCCTCAGAGATAACAAAGAATGAGAGCAGCCTATCTGCCTCTCCATTGTCTGTTTTTCCCGAAGAGTCAGAGCCAAGGCCTTGAGGGAGTGTCTCACCTTCAATAAACGTGATCATTTTTTAAAATGACTCAGTTAATTTACTTTTTAAAGAGTCATATTCTCTCTCATTCCCTCTGTCCCCTACCTCCCTCCTTTTCTAGTAAGTATCATCAGTGCTTTTCAAACGTAACAAACTGTGACAAACTATACCAACTGTCCAATGACCAGCATTTCCCCATCTCTTTGACACATGCTACTGCAAAGGTCTGAGAGTCTATATATTGAATGAACTTTGTAAATTAAAAAATATACAGTTTTCTGTTTTTTAAAATTTTTTGGTATTAATAAAACGCAAAGTAATTAAAAAGTGACTTTTTCTCATCAAGTATTATTACAATCCACAGATACTAAAGGTAAAAATTAACAACCTGCATGAGGTTCGCCAAGTTCTGTGCATGAGAACAGGTTGAGAACACTGAGCCTGAACAAAAGCAGAAATACAAAGTAATGAGAGCTACAAGCATGGAGAAATAGGACTCTTTAGAGTTTTCCAGAATTCACTAGGAATCGAACTGGTGAACATAGATGGGGGCACATGCTATGAAACTTTAGATGCCTTGAAAGAAAAATGAACAGTTAGATGGAAACCAACCTGTCCAGAAGTGTAGCACAAGGTCCAAGTATGTTAGAAATCTGAACACTGTTTCAAGTGCATCACCAAGATGATGTTTTTATCTACTCAGTCTTCTGCAGAAATTATTTTCCAGGAGATTTTACCTCCAATTGCATAATAAAAACAAGGTTTCAATTATTGAAATTCACCTTATAAGCAAATTGCTGCTATTATCCTATAACCAAAGTCAGTAGGCTCACTTTCATATAAGTGGTCAAAGCAGGTTTAATTGTAAGAGAATTTCTATGCTGAACCACTTACATAGGAAATGCCAGGAATAAGATTTTATTGTGGAAATTTTAACACGATCTAACTTCAATGCATGCTTAATTTGGCATATCCAGAGAAGTCACATCTTCAAGATGTTCCAAGTGTGAAGCCCACTCAATTGCAAATGGCTCATTTTTATGGATGTGATTAACAAACTGCCAAGGCATTCAGCTATAAAGTAAGGTTTTCAGCCAGTTCAAATAACATACTCCTAGAATATCAAGCTCTTTTTGTATCTGAATTCCAGATAATCCCTCTACTGTAAAAACTATGAATTCTTAATTTGGCCATGGTTTATATGTTACTGGACAATGCTTTGTTATCTTTCTTCAACAAACATCTACCAGTAAAATACAAGTAAATTACAGGCAAAATCTCAATGAAGTGATTAGGTACCAAAAATTGATTTGCATCAAATGTGTTATTTTTCCTTAACGAGACCTGTTTATTACTAACTGCCTACCATTCAATTAACATGAATGTGTTTATCTGGAAGGTCAGAAAACTTATTCACCTTCATAGCCATTTAGAAGAAAAAAAATCTACCTACTTGTTCCAAAACGACATATAAATATATTCTTAAAGCAATTTCTAACAAATGTATTCCTCTCAAATTTGATTTTGAAAAAAACATACACAACTGAAAATTACACACAGAGAATACTTAAAATAAATCATAACCACAGAACAACAATTACTGTATCTGGATATATAATTAGGTGACTAATTATTTCGAAAATGCAATTGCACACTCTAATAGATATTCAATAACCTCCACCATTTTGCCTCCCACTCCAACCCCTAAACTTCTTCCTGTGTTTTTCATGTCAATTTTAGCTCACATATCATCTCTTTTTCCTCTATTAAGAACAATTTGTTGAATGGTTTCATCGCTTTAATACATGCAATTCAATTACATTTTCTTGTTAATGTATCTAACAGTGAGGATGATTTGTGCAAATTGTCTGACCCTTTCATTTTCTACCTGTGTGACCTTTGTAGTCAATGGCATAAAGGAAATTCTTCTTCTCTAATTGTGTCATCTATCACAATAAGAAAAATACACCGCATAGATGGAAGACATTTGGAATATATTACAGTGGATTCAAAAACAATGCAATTCTGTTACATTTGTCTGGGATTTAGGATGCTATCTAACATTTCTCCTTGGAGTACTGAAGAATCAGACCATGGGAGTTGAAAGAAGCTCAAACTGCAACTGAGAGGAGGTATCTTAAAAAAAAAAAAAAAAAAAAAGACTACTAGGAAATTACTACCAGATAATTAAAATGGAAATAATGTCTACTAACATATAGACTGAACACTGAAGTTTTCACCGCCATTATGATAGAAAAGGATCTGGAACAAGGAAAATCCACTCAACCTGTATATCCTCATGGCATCACTCAAAACTGAATAGAAAAAAAATATATTTTTTAAGCATTTCAAGAGGAGGAGAATATTGTTCCAGAATTCACAGCGAACCTCTGAAAAACCTCAAACTACAGAATCTGAAAGAAAATTTCAGAAAACAATTTGGCATCCTTATTTTTGACAAAGGGACATGGCCTCTATGAAAGGAAAAAGGATGAAATAAAGACAATTCCAGGCAAGATAAAAAGGCAATAGTGTGAAATAAGAAGAAAGTGTATTATAAAAAAAAATCATAAAGAAACTAAAAGCAGAGTATAAGAATTGATACCAAAGGTGGTAAATTTAATCATTATTTAACTGTTCTAGAAGATCTCAGAGGGAGAAAGAAAACGGAAACCACAGTAGAAAAGAAATGGAAAAATAGAGACCAAAGAGTTAACCAACATTAATCAGTGTTTCTAGAAGACAGCCCAGAGAAATAGAAACCACCATGAAAAATATAGTCTTAGAAAACATTTTGAATCTCAGAAGGAGCAGTTACATGGCTTCAGGAAAAATATAAATGAGTAAAGACCTACACTGTAACATATCTGACATTTTTAGACTAGTAAATATAGGGGGGAAAATCTGCAAGACACTACACAAGATTAAATACGCCTACAAGAAAGAATCAAATATGCTAGTTTTGGTGACATCATCAACATGGCCAAATAAGAGCTATGTTCCCCCAAAGGAACACCAATTTTGGTAATCACCCAGGAATGAAAGAACTTTTGTGAAAGTCTGGGAGTCCAGTGAATAAGTTTGAGTACACAGTTGGAGCAAAAAAATTAGAGATTGGATGCACTGAAGGGGTCAGAGGAACGGTTTCACTTTCCCCACATCACTACTCCCCCTAGCGCTCCCTGAGTATGGCCCCAGATCATGAGAGACCTTCTCAGCCCATGATCTCTCCCATAGAGCAATGTGACAGCATATAAGTGAGCACCTGCTTTGCCCCTCTGTGCAGGATGCTGTCAAAGTGACCCAATTCTTTCTAACCCCATCCAGAATACTGAGATGTGAACTGCACCACTGGGGGTCAGCAGTGGCTGGCAGGCCACAGTGACAAGTGAGAGCTCAGATCAAAATGTATCAAAGGTCCTAAAACCACTTTACAGACTCCATCAGGAAGCCCATCCATGAGCAGCTGGTGATGCCTCACCCAGGAAGCCTCTAAGTGAACCACCAGCACCCCCAGAGCTCCTCAAACCTAACCCACATATACTCCCATCCCATGGCCAACCCACTATGTGTGCTCCCAAGAGTGAGGGTGCTGAGAATGAGGCTTTGCAGCCAGCCAGCAAGCACAGCAGAAAGCTGACCGGATTCTGCAGGATGAGGAGACAATTACCAAAGCAATTCTAAGAAAGAAGAACAGACATGAAGGCATCATACCTCCTGATTTCAAACTATATTACAAAGCTATCCTAATCAAAACAGTATGGTACTGACATTAAAAACAAAAACAAAAAAAAAACAAAAAACCAGACATAAAACCAATGGAATAGAATCAAAAACCCAGAAATAATTCCATGCATATGTGGTCAACTAACATTTAGCAAAAGAGCCAAGAATATTCAATGAGAAAGATAAAATGCTGGGAAAATTTGATATTCACATGCAAAAGGATGAAACTACACCCCATACACAAAAACCAACTCAGAATACATTGAAGACTTATTTTTTTAAGATTTTATTTATTTATTTGACAGAGAGAGACAGGCAGCGAAAGAGGGAACACAAGCAGGGGGAGTGGGAGAGGAAGAAGCAGCCTCCCAGCAGAGGAGCTTGACGTGGGGCTCAATCCCAGGACTCAGGGATCACGCCCTGAGCCGAAGGCAGATGCTTAACGACTGCGCCACCCAGGTGCCCCAGAATACACTGAAGACTTAAATGTAAGACCTGAAACTTTGAAACTCCTAAAAGAAACATAGGAAAAAT
Source organism: Ursus americanus (assembly GCF_024610735.1). Classification (NCBI taxonomy): domain Eukaryota; kingdom Metazoa; phylum Chordata; class Mammalia; order Carnivora; family Ursidae; genus Ursus; species Ursus americanus. The sequence continues at coordinate 41,945,049 of NC_142131.1, read as the reverse complement.
TCTCCTTGACATTGGTCTTGGCAAGGATTTTTTAAATACGACAGCAAAAGCACGAGTAAAAAAAAAAGCCAAAATCAACAAGTGGGGGCTACATCAAACTAAAAAGCTTCTGAACACACAAAAAAAACCACAAAATGAAAACATAAGCTACAAAATAGGAGACAATATTTATAAACCATATATGTGATAAGGGGTAATACCTAAAATATATAGAGAACTCATACAACTCAACAGCAAAACAAAAACAAATAATAAGTATCCTAATTTAAAAATGGGCAAAACACAGGGCACCTGGGTGGCACAAGTGGTTAAGCAACCAACTCTTGGTTTTGTCTCAGGTCGTGATCTCAGGGTCACAGGATCAAGCCCCAACTTGGGCTCCATGCTCAGCACAGAGTATGCTTAAGATTCTCTCTCCCTTTCCCTCTGCTCCCCACCCTGCAAGCTTTCTCTCTCTCAAGTAAAATTTTTTTTAAAAATGGGGAAAAGAGTTGAACAACGCTTTCCAAAGAAGACACACAATGGCCATCAGGAACATGAAAAGGTTCTTGACATCACTAATCATCAGGGAAATACAAATCAAAACACAATAACATATCACATCACACCTGTTAGAATGTCCACTGTCGAAAAAAGAAAGAAAATACAGAGAAATAACAAATTCTGGTGAAAATGTAGAGAAGAGAGAACCCTGTATGCTGTTGGTGGGAATATAAGTTGGTGCAGACACTGTGGAAAACAGTATGGAGGTTCCTCAAAATATGTACACTAAAACTGCTATATGACCCAGCAATTTCACTTCTCAGTACATATCCAAAGGAAATGAAGTTGTTATCTCAAAAAGATTTATGTACTCCTATTTTCATTGCAGTATTATTCACGACAACCAAGTTTCGGAAACAACCTAAGTGCCTATCAACAGATGGACGGATAACTCTCTCTCTCTCTCTCTCTCTCTCTCTCTCTCTCACACACACACACACACACACACACATACAGAGAGAGAGAGGAGGAGGAGGAAGGGAGCAAGAGAGAGAGAGAGAGAGAGAGGAATATTATTCACCTTTAAAAAAAAAGCCTGCCATTAGCAAAAACATGGAGGGAATTATGATAGTGAAATAGCAAGACAGGGGAAGGCAAATACTACATGATACCATGTATATGTGGCACCTTAAAAAAAAAAAATCAAACTTATAGAAACTGGAAGGAGAATGGTAGTTGCCAGGGGCTGAGGAGTGGAAAATATGGGGTGAGGATGGTAAAAGGGTACAAACTTTCAGTTCTAAGATGAATGAGGTCCATCTAACTATAGAATGGTGACTACAGCTGGTAACAATGTATCATATAATTACATTTTGCTAAGAGTAAATAAGTGTTCTCACACAAACATGAAAAAAGGTAAATATGTGAGATATAGATGTGTTAATTAAGAGAGTCTTTGTCAATGTATACAAATCATTATACTATGCACTTTAAATATATTACAATGTTGTCAATTATAACTCAATAAGGCCGAAAGAAAAGAAAAAACGATCCTCTATTAGGGGCGGTTAAAAATATCAGAAAGTTATAAAATATAGGAATTAGATATACCATCTGCTCACAAAATGCACAAGGATGGGAAACACATATACACAAACACATTGGAAATTAATATCAGAACAGAATCTTAAAATAAAAACACAAAGGCAAACTTTAAAATAAAACATACCTAAATGGCATAGACTAAAGAAGAAATCAAAATTACAATTACGAGCTATTTTAACATTAAAAATAATGAGAAAATCTATACAAAAGCTGATAATGTGTGGTAAAAGATGGACTCAGATGGGAAAAAACTCATGCTATTTAGGGTTCTCATTTACAAAAAAAAAAAAAAAGAATGAAAATAAAAGAGCAAGATATTCAATAAGCTAAAGGATTTCAGTAAAGGTCAATAAAATAAGTCTAAGAAAAGTAGCAGGAATGAATCAATAAAAAAAAATAAAACTAGGTATTCATTTAGTGAACTAGAAAAAGATCAAAGAACAATCCTCAAACAATAGGAAAAGTGAATTCATACAAATAAAAGCAGAAGAAAGGGCAAGGAAGTAAGTAAAATTAAGTAAAAGCAGAAAATGCAAATTTTATTAAAAATTACTATGTAGATAATACAAATAAAGGCAGAAGAAAGGGCAAGGAAGTAAGTAAAATTAAGTAAAAACAGAAAATGCAAATTTTATTAAAAATTACTATGTAGATAAGGCCAAATAAGATGAAGAATATCATAAAAGAATAGTATATACAACCCTGTTCTGATTAACATAATCCTGACGCAGTGACAATAATGAAAACATAAATTAACAAAACTAATCTAAGAAAGAAATAGTAACCAGAATATAATCGAACACATACATAGGAGGAAAAGCTCTTAGAATATCTACCTTTAGAAAAGGAGCTAGGCACAAGTTGTTTAAGAAGCAAATTATTTCAAAATTATACATCTCACAACATACATCAACATGAAAGGCTACCATACCCCATTTACATAGATCCTATAAACCTGATACCAAACGTGACGATGATTATTTTTTAAAGATACACTTATCTCACTTTTATTAAAATGAAAACATAAGTAAAATACATAAAATCCAAGAGTACATTCTTTCAAAACTCACAACTAAGTAAGAGTTACTTATTAGTTACTCACTTGATACAGTGAGACAGAGGTACAACTATTATTTTCCATAGTAATTCTTTTTCTTTTCTTTTTTAAATGATTTATTTATATGAAAGAGAGAGAGAGAATGCCCATGTGTGCACATGGAACGGGGGTGGTGCTCAGAGGGAGAGAATCCTGAAGCAGATTCCCGGCTAAGTGCAGAGCCCCATGGGAGCAGGGGCGGGGGCTCGATCCCAAGTCCCTGAGATCATGGCCTGAGCCTAAATCAAGAGTCAGATACTCTCCTGACTGAGCCCCCCAGACGCCCCGTGATTTTCTTAAAATATCAAAGGGAAAAGAAACAACGGGAGTTAAACCGTTCTAAATAATCAAATATGTTAGAAACTTACAACCATGAAAACAGGATACTAGCTCTGGACAAGAAAGAGAAATGACTGAGAGAGAGAAAAATCATTTGCCAAAAATGCCTATGCTAAATATGCATAGTATAAAATTTTAGCGTAAGAAAATGTGACATTTCAAAGCACTGAGGAACCTATATATTTATCACAAGTTACAAAGAAGACTGGCATGTACATGTCCAGCAAGTATTCGGGTCACAAGGGAAGAGGCAGAGAGCCAAGAGGGTAGCCTCCAAAGTCAGCCAGACCAACCCTTTGAAACTAAATAGCTCACTGAGAGCGCCAAGCAGTCCACGCACATGCATGAACTCCATCTGCATTTGCTAGTCTACCCCATTCTTTCCTCCCCATCTTCATTTGCCACTGTCCCTGCGTCACACTAGATTTTTAAAAACAGAATCATCACATTGTCCCAAAATTAACAAACAGTATAGCAAAAAGAGTGAAAATCTATGAAAATTTCTTGTTCACAGGCCATTACTTATTTTCACGGCATTTAAAAACTAGACATGTTTCTTCTACTCTCTATTTATGTAGAAGAATAGGAATAGTGTGTCGCTGACAAAGAGAGAATACAAATTCCACCTCGACATATGAGAAATACTTTTACATCCAAAAGCCTGGTAATAACCGATTTCTGTCATGTTTGAATTTCCAGCTAACCTCTTTTTCAGTATGTTCTATAATAGAATCTTTCCTGAGACTGAATTTAAATTACTTTTATTTTGAGAAATTGCCAACATTTCTCACTGAATTCTGTACTACTAAATACCCAGGACTAGAAGTTTCCAAACTATTCTATCCCACATCCTCCTAGAATTGTTTTTAAGCTTGCTATAGACACTGAAGGGTAGTCCAATTTACAAAAAAAAATAGCAACAAATCTTTCATAACTGGTCACAAAACTAATGCCATTATAAGATTATCAGTCCATCAGATAAAAAGAAAAGCCAGAAACACCACAAAGACTTGTATTTCTAAATGATGCCTCGGAGGCAAAAATGCGTTCAAAGTGCAGTTTAGGACGCTCTCCAATGATGTTATACCCTACCTCAGCATGGTTCATAATTATGTTATTATTGGGAAAAGCCAAAGAAGAAAATTGCATCTGCACTTTTCACAACTATTTTCCTCCCAGGTGCCAAAGATAATTCAGACAGCAAAATAAATGCCCTGTGGCAAAGCTGAGGAATTTAAAAAATCCCCTCGGCTTTCAGTTTTCTTTTCTGGATAACAAACCTACCCTAGCACTACTACCATTTACCCTCAATATTCGTCTGTCCTTCCCCTCAGTGATGTAGCTACAGTCAAACTCTTTTCTGTAAAAAAATAATTTGGCAAATGACAACCAAATGAACAGTTATTTATGGTATCTCTATGTTTTTGCCGCCATTTATGTTATAAATATATTGACCTTGAAAAGTACACGGCTTTCTGCCTCAATACTATTTTATTTATTCTAAAGTGCTCGATGAGACTCTGCTAATAGCATTTAAACTTTGTAATGGAGGATCCACTAATGCCCAAACCAGTAACTGTGTATGCCTCTGACCTCTTTCCCAAGAGACAACCTAGGGACAAGAAAAAACAGGAATTCCAAAAGGAAAATAAGTGTGAATTATAATAACAGTGAATTCTATTCCCCACAACTTCAACACCCAAGAGCTGCCACATTATAGAAAAACAGAAGCGTGATAGTCACCGTTCACAATGAACCTAGACATCAACAATTGAACAAACAAAAAATTGGGAAGCCAGTGGATCCTGAGACCTTGACCTTAAAAACTCAATCAGAAAAAATATTTGAAATAGTTAGGTAGGCACATTGATAAATTAGATAGAGACAAACCTGTAGGCTTTTTCTCTTTTTCTAGAAATTTAGAAATAAATTGTTTTCAATCAATTGGTTGATAAGAAGGCTTACCTGCTTGGGGTTCTATCTCTTAACAGAGAATACCCAAAGCACAACTGTTGCAACAGAAAAGCAAAAAAGAAAGAAAAGATCGTACAGATTACATAGTCCATTAGATGAAAACATTAGGGACTCTGAGATGACAAGACATCATGTCTAATGCAGCTGAAAGTGGGAAGGGACAACTTTTAGTTTCACACAGCAGTGCTCACTCGTTTATATATCATATAACCATGTTGATTACTGTTTACATTATTGAATAAAAACACTTCAGACTATATGTAAGACAAGTGGACTGGTTAACATTACAATGAAAAGATTTTCATATGGAAATCCTGGAGGCTTTTTTTGTTCATTTGAATGCATAATTTAACACAAAAGTAGTACCATTTAAGTGCACTTCTCCTGGGAATTCATTTTGGGATTTTATGAAAATGAACTGGTTGATTTGTGAGTTGTATATGCCTTGATTCCTCTTGGAGAAGCAGGTAAAAATAGTACATAACCACTATTGTTTGATCCAGCTGCCATATTGAAATGGCATCACAAAGGCCCCTTCTCTTCTTCAGATGCTCTCCTCTGGGGCCCTCTGTTATCTGCCTTTCAATATGAAGTCTTTCTAATACTCTTCCTTTCTCTGACCTTACACTTATGTAATCAAGCAAAACAACAGTCCCACTTTACCAGTATTTTTTGAATGACATCTAGAGAAGTACATTTTACTGAGAACACCTCATTTGGAGAAGAACAAAAGAAAACAAGCATGTTTGCTTAAAATGATAGCCAGGGTGGTAAATGGTTTGGGAATAATGACATATGAGTAAAACTGGTGGTAATTAAAGTGGCCCGGCTTAGGGGTAGGAGGGCTTAAAGCAGACTGAAGAGTCATGAATGGGAGAGGGGGACTGAAACTTCTGCAACGCCACAGTGGGCATGTAGCAGAGATCGGCTAGATGCCCAACAAATCCACATCTCCTTCCCAGGAACAGAGCTACACTGTATTTCCCACCCATTCGTGCGGTTAGATGGGGCTATGTGATTAACTTCCAGTCAATAGTACAGGACGGAAGTAATATGTGCCACTTCCGGGCCTGGCCCTTAAAATCTCCCATGTGATTCTCCACACTCTGCTGAAAAGTGCATTAGAAGCAGTTAGTAGTTCTGAACTTTGCTCTCGCTGGACCTCTGATACTCTTCTTATTCCGACATCTTCTTTCATGAGGTCTTTCTGTTGCCTCTCCCTTCTCTCACTCAGAGCCTTTGCTCATATCCTTAAACACCTGCATTTGTCAGCCTACTTATGGTCTTTTTAATAGTTTTAATATGGGTACATTCCCTCCCCAGCCAAACAAGAAATTCTTCAAGAGAAGAAATAATCCTTCCGGGTGTTCCCTTAGGCTCCCACCAGCATAGCCGGTAACATTTCCCATACAGAGGAAACTCGAAATTTCACATTTTAGGCTATTCCTACAGCCAAGTGAGGCCAATTCATTAAAAAAACAAAAACAAAACAAAACAAACATTTCTAAGAGATGCCAGGCTCCAGGTGCCTGTCCCTTGTCTTTCTCAGCCAAATCACCTTTTAGAAAATGAGGCTCCATTTGCTGAGTTAAGCTCAGATTTAAAGAAACACCCATTCCTCTTCTCCAGTGGATAGAAACATCACAAAGACCACCAGAGGATCAATAACAGAAAATGAAAATCCAGAAATCTAAGCACACCTTGCCATGTAAATCCAGAAATCTTTTCAAAATAACCTCTAATGCTTGATCCACCCTAAGCCCCAATGTTTAAACAAGATGAATTGGTTCAATTGTCCTCATAGGAAAAAAGGACCTTTTTTCCCCCTCCTCAGTCGGCTCACTTAATAAGTACATAAACATTTAGAGGTCCTTACAAATTTACATATTTTCATAAGAATATTTTCCTTTCTACTTTCCCGGTCTGCAAAGAATCATGTTTTTTAAATCCTTCCCACCTTTTCACGTACTTTGCTCTTATTTACATGGATATTATTCACTCAGATTTTTCAGAAAACATGGATACACCATGGATTATTTGCTTAAGCATAAAACAACGAATGTTCCCAAGCTTCTGAAGAACGGGCATCTACAGAGCCCAAGAATTCCACTCCTTTCTTCAAGACAACTCACACCCACTCTTCACAACAACTACCATATTTCAAACTTTCTTAGCTCTCCTCACATCTCCACCTCTCCCTCCTGCTCCATCACAAAGATAGCATCTCTTTACAGAAAAATCGAAACCCTAGAGAGGAACTCCCTCCTCCTCTTCATACAAAGCATGCAAACGTGGGCATTGCTACAAATCCTTCCCTGCCCACTCCCTTTCCCAAGAGCCAACGCTACTTATTCTCCTTTTTTTCTTGCCAATATCTGCCAGCTCCCTCCTATCAATTAAATCTTTACTGTTGACTTCCAAACATACTCAAGTCTCTCCCATCTTATATAAAAACCTTCCCCAAATCCTACGTGTTCCATTTGCTGTTCTCCGAAGACTTGTCTATTCTGGTTGTATCCAATTTCACAGCCCTCACTCACTCCTCACCTTGGTCTAATCCATCTTTTCCCTCATTTATCCACAAAGAGCTCTTGCTAAGATCACCAAAGCCTTCCATGTCAGGAACTCCAGGGGACTGTTTCAAACCCACATCATCTCAGCAGCATTTCAGATTGCTGGTCACCCCACCTTTATCAAAGCATAGCTTCCCTTTGCTTTCATAATTCCAGCAGTTTCCCTCCTCTTTTGTGATGTTCTCCTTTGTGGGTTGATCTTCCTTCACACAGCCGTGAAATGAAGTCCCTCAAGGCTTGGTTCTAAGGCTCTCTTTTCTTATCACTGCTTAGTGTCTCTCTAGGCACTGGTGCCCACGGTCATGATATCATGTATCACCCGTACACTTAGGACACAGAAAGGTCTATCTCCAGTCCAGATCTCTCCTCTAGGCTCCATAAAGACAGATTTAAATGTCAACCTGATGTTTCTGCTTGTCTTTCTCAGAGTCACCCCAAACCCAACAAGTTCAAAGTTGAACTTGAATTCTGTCTCTCAAATGTGCTCTTCTTCCAGTGTCCCTATCCCAGTGAATGGTGCCACCAGCCATGACATTGCAGAAATTTACTTTTCTTGATGCTACACTCAATTTATCACAGATTTCTGGCTATTTTACATTCTAACTGCTTCTGAAACTCATCTGCTTCTCTCCATCTTCCCACCACCACTTTAGTCTAGGCTGTATCATATTCGGCCTTGTTGCTTCTGCAATGTTCTACTGATCCTCCCCAGGTAGAGATCTTGGCTGCATGCCAATCCTGTGTCTGTGCTGAGCTAATAAAGAGCTGTATTTTTAAATCACAAATCTTTGTCACTTCCATATTTTCAGTGACTTTCCTTTACCGTAGGATTGAAGACCCTTAAAATGACCCAAGGTGTTACTTCGTCTACCTCTGACTGTCTTTCTGGCCCCATCTAACACCTGAGTTGCTGTGCTCTTCACCCCTCCACTCTCCCACACCCCAGGTCACCCTGCATTCCTTCGATACCTGGAATTTTTAGTGTTCAGTGCTGCCAGAGAGGCTTTGCCTTCCCTATCCCCTATCTGGTTAAGACTTATTTATCTTCAGACCTGCCCCCTGAGGGAAGACGTCCCTGACAAGAACAAATGCTATTATTCCCTCTTAAAGCATCAGGTCCACAACTATCATGGTTCATGTCGGTTCCAATTTTCTATTTATTTCTGGGAATATGTGACAAGGTGTCTGCCTCCTCCCCACCTGCCAGATGGTAAGTAAGGTCTATGAGAGCAGGAACCTCTTCTGTTCCCTTCACCATTCTTTTCCCAAGACTTAGCATGGCACCCAGCCCACTATTAACACTCAATACTATATTTGTTGAATAAATGGATGAATAAATAAATCGACTATTTACTATATTGTTCTTAGAGCCAGGTTATCTTTAAAATACTTTAAATGTCCTCACAATTGCAATACATTATTAGCTTCACATTTTATCATTTTTTTTCCACAATGTACTGAATATGTCCTTATAATAAACTAGGAGCACGTCTACTTCAGGAATCCTATTCACTGGCTTTTGTATCTACAAGACCCAGCACAGTGCCTAAAAGACGACACGTACTCAAAAGCTACCTGTTGAAAGAAGGATTGACCCAGACTCAGACACTCTATTGTATAAAAATAGACTCAATGTTCAGTCTGTGGAATTAGCTTTCCAGACTCAAATTCTGGTTCTCTCATTCACTAATTGTATGAGCTTAGACAAACTGCTTAGTTCTGCTAAGTCTCTATACAATGGGGTTAATCATACCTAACCTCAGAATTAAGTGAGATAATCCTTATAAAACCTAGTTTTGCAGCCAAACCTCAGGGTGCCCCTACAGTATACTCATGGAGGCTATTATTTTCAAAAAAATAAACAATGTACAAGGACCTTGAGCCACCTGTAAGACTCTACACAGAGAGAGAATACATCATGGTCTCATTCATATAGCCCTACCTGCCAGCATCCCTGTTAAGGGACAATGTGGTCCGCAGAATGACATTGGGATTGATCCCTCACAACAAGACCACTACCAGGGATCCCTGAGACAACCTGAAATATCATTCTAACACCTCATCTAGCATAAGCCACTGTATGCCACCATATGCCTTCCAAGATGTAATACTGTGACGTAACAACCCAGGTGAGATTTGGAGGGTAAAAACAATGATTCAGGGAGGACCTATAGGCATTCATGCCAACCCTCCTAACAATCAAATCTAAAGGTTTCTTTAAGATTATATACCTTCCTTGAAGATTCCCGACACTTAAACTCCATAATTACCTACCTTTCGCACTCAACCTCAAAATAAAGTTTGGGGATTAGCAATTATTTAAAACCAACTTCAAAAACAAAAAAAAAAAGCTTCCATGAAGGCAAATTTGCAGAAGCAATCACAAGACAGGTAACAAATACTCTAGACTTGTGTGCAGAGATATAATTTATCTGCACTACTCTTCTAGTGTTAGAGGAATCAAATTAAAAGGACTTCTATTAATGTATGTTAGAGTACACCACATTAGACCATGAAATGCAATTTGTATTTGCTTCACATGCACAATAGTATGCTTTCTCACTGCCTCAAAATACTGTTGGTATGCTTGTTTCTCAATAAAAATTATATCACTCCCATTATACAGATGAAGAAATGGCAACAATGACAGGTAACATGATGAACTCAAGGCCAAACAGAAACTGAGAGCCTATGGTGAGAATATTGTGATCTGGAGAGAATAAATCCTGTTCTGAAAATGGACAAAAATATAAAATGCTCCTCGAGTGTATGAAGTTTTTATGATTTTATAGTGACTTCGCACACCCTGTCTATTCTCTGCCTGATCACATTTTCTCAGACGCCCTCCTGATGGGACAGGGCTTAGGATCACCACATTCCTACTTCTCCCCTCCCCATGTGAAACTGAAGGAACTCAACATCCAGACGTCCAGCTCGTAAGGAGCTAACAACTCATCTGACGAACTGTAGATTCACGTGCAGTTATATAAGAAATACTTTAGAGTGATGCATTGTACACTTGACCCAGTTTCCCCCAATGACAACATCTTAGGAAACTGTAGTACATATTACAACTAGGATATCAACACTGATACAGTCAAGACACAAGCCAATAGCAAAAGGATACTTCTGGGTGATTTCATCTAGTGTGAAAAATAGTCCATGGAAACAAAGAAGCCAAGAGGCCTTGAAAAGCCATGAGTCTTGACTTTTTATGAACCACTAACAACTCGAATGGTGGGAATTTTATGATACATGGGAGCAAGAGGCAGATGGAAAATGGATCACAATGACAAGGATGAGAAGAGATATTTGTGGGGAGCTAGAGGCCCTCATAACATTTCTTAAGTCACATCACTCAGATCAGTGATTCAGAGACTTGTGCTTATTACGTGATCTGGAAAAGGGATATAAGAGGCACCCACTTAAGGCGTTAGGGGATTCAATGAGATAATGTACTATAAAGGACATGGCAGCTGATGATCGCTCAGAAGAAGGTTATTTCATGTTTTCTCCTTTCCTCTTTTTTTCAGTTTCCTACTGTTACAGTATAAGTCTCTTATGAAAAAGTAATTAAAGTAGAAGGTCACAAAACACATCTCGCTTTGCTTACCTGACATATCAAACATGTCAATAGTTAATGGAAATTATTTTATCTCATATCTTCCCCACAAAGGCCTTTTATCAATATAATAAGGAGACCCAGACTTGAAGGCCAGAGAAGCTTGCTTTTTAAAGAGATAATCTAATGCCAAGCTACCCCTCAAAACTTCCTTGGGAAGCTGGTAACTGCAGGCATCAGCAAAGACAGCAATGAACTTGAGGTCAACTGGAAGGTCAAAACAATGTACACAGAAACAAAGGAAAACCAAGTAAATTCAACTAGAGCACTCGGGAAAATGACACCTACAGAGACTTTGCTGAGACTAGAAAACCCACAGAGATGATAACCTAATGACTAGAAGATCCCACACACAATGCATGGATGGGAAAAAACTGAAAAACGTAGAAGGATCCTCAGTGCATAATAGTTAGAACATTACAAAAAGCATGGCACTAGGGGAATCATAGAACTAGGGAGGGAAGATTATATTCTAAGCCTTAAAAACAAACACACAACAACTCCAAATCATTTTATTCCCACTAAGATTAATTAAATCACTTCTACCATTCCCTAAGCTTATCCCTGGGCCACCTAAGCCAAACAGGAACTGAACAATGGGCAAACTTCTTAGACTTTAATGACTGGTCAGACAAGTTCTCCGGGGCCAGAAAAAACAATTGTAGGGGAAAAAAATAAACTGAGCCATCCTTCCATTTATTTAGCTATAGAGCAGGTATACTGCTTCTACAGATCTAAGATCCCACCTGATTTGTAGGTATCTCTGCAGGCCGAAGAACATGAACTAACAGCTTTCTGAAATTCAACATGAACAAAGAATAACGGAAATTTTGATAAACAGTGATTCCAATGATTAATGCTGTCCTTAATGTGAGGCAAGGAACAGTGGCTTTCCTTTGTTAACAATCTACAAGATTTAAGACATGAATAGATAATTAGGAAAAGAAGGACTGACCTAAAAGAAATTTAAGAGCACTCCCTGGCTCTTTTTTATTAATAACTTTTTTATTTAATTAATTTTATTTCAAGGTAATTGTAGACTTATATTCTGTTGTAAGAAATAATACAGAGGGACCCAGTTGATCCTTTACGCGGTTTTCCCCAAAGGTAATAATAGCACAACCAGGATACTGACATTATAGTCAAGCTTCATCACCACCAGAATCTTCCATGTTACTCTTTCATAGACACACTCACTTCTCTCCTGACCCTTAACAGCTGCCAACTACCACTACTCTACAATAACCTGTTGTCCATTTCATAATTTTGTCACTTCAACAACGTTGCATAAATTGAATCACATACTATGTAACCCCCTTGGATTGGATTTTTTCACTCAGCTTAATTCTCTGTAGATTCATCCAGTTGTGCTGGTCAACAGTCCATTCCTTTTCTATTGCTGCATAATATCCGATAGTGGAGATGCACCATAGTTTGTTTAACCATTCTGGTTATCTGGGTTGCTTTAGTTGTTAGGCTATTGCAAACGCAGCTGCTATATTAACATCTATGTACAGGGTTTTGTATGAACATGGAGGTCCTCATTTCTCCGGGATAAATGCCCAGGAGTACATTTGTTGGTGGATTTGGTAGTAACAGGTTTAGGTTTTTAAGAAACTACCAAATTGTTTTCCAGAGTGGCTGTACCATTTTACACTCCCACAAGCCACGTATCATTTATCCCATCTTTACAACCATATCAGTGTTTGGCATCGATGCTCTTTTTTATTTAACTATTCTGGTAAGTGCCTGTGACTCTCCTTTAAGGATAAAGGTGAAAATAAAAGACTTGTCTAAAATCAAAGGTATCACTGCAAAGTTTAACTCAGCCACGTAAGTTTTACTGCATATTCTTCCTAAAATCCGGTCAGCTACATTGAGAAAAATGCACATCTAGATCATCAAAAAATTTAAAGAAAGAAATGAGAAATAGCAAATCACATGACCCCACTGCACCCTAAAATAGTCCATCCTATACATACTTTTTTTTTATATAACTTAAGAATATTTCATTACCATCCCATTTGGTACTAAAACTTGTTACTGTGATTTTCTTAAACAAGAAGTCAGCCCATACAGAGCTGTTTGCTCGCTGATGCACAGTGAACTGACCAACAACCTTGCAGGTATTTCTCAGCCACTGGCAGCTCTAGGGTTATTTTGCCATCAGCTACACTGTGCTTCTGCTTCTATCTTTACAACTAGAGGCTTAGGTCATTTTTAAAGTTGTTCAAGCTTAGACTGCATTAACAGTAAACCAAATCACACAGGCCAAGCAAGTGCATCTTAGGTCTTTTCCAAAAACTTCCTATCTCCCTGGGAAGTCTGAGAGCTATCATGTCCTCTTCACCCCCTGCTTAGAAATCCCATATCAAAGAAAACTGAAAGACACTAGCAAGCAGAATATATGCATACCCATGCCCCAGCTGTTACACCCCCTAGTATATGCCCAAAAGAAATGTGTACAAGGGAGACAAAAAATCTATTTCAAAAAATGTATATAACGGCATTATTTGTTATACTCCAAACTAGAAATATCCCAAAGGTCCATCAAGAGTAGAATGGATACATCAATTCTGTATATAAAATTGTATATATAAAATATATAGTGGAATACGATACAACAATTAGAAGGAACAAATTACTGATACAAAAAACTATAGGTAAAGACCACAAACACAATGTTGACTGGATTTATTTCATTGAAAACGAGTGCACAATGAAGGATTCCATTTGTAAAAAATCAAAAATTAGATTCAGTCACCATTTGGGAGGTAGTAAATAGAAGGAGGTACAAGGAAAATCTCTAGGGTGCTGGTAATGTTCAATTTCTTGAACTGGATGGATAGTACATGCATGTGTTCACTGTATGAAAATTCACCATGCCGAACACATGATTTCAGTATTTTTCTCTTTTTATCTTAAACATAATATAACTTATAAAAAATGTGATTTAAAAACAAACAAACAAAAAAAGATGATCAAAAGTTAAAATGATGATAATGATCACGAAGAGTCTTTTCTCCAAACTCAAGCCATGGTCACCTCCCTTCTTGCACAACAAAAGTTCAGCCCCGCTTAATAGACATTAGGATTCAGAGCTCTGGCTTTAGAAAACCATTCACCCTTGGGTGGACATGTAGCCCTTGTCACTGAGACATTTGGGCAAGATGACCCTCTTCTTAACGTAACAATTTCTTTGAAAAGGTATTTAGCACCTCAATTACGATGGCAGTTTATTCAGTCATTCTATAAATATTTGTTTTAAAAGTTCCACGTGCCAGGCATCGCACTAGACACGATGATACAGTGGTAAACAACAGAGACACAAAGACTGCCCTCCGGTGGGGCTACAGTCTAGCAAGGAAGACAGATAAACCAGCTAAAACAATTAAGGGTACAGATGGCAACACATGGGGAAAACTACCACAACTAGTTGATAGCAGAAGTTAGGAAAATGTTCAAGGGCTTTCTGCCAATGGCAGAGAATAAGCTTGGCATATCAGAGAAGCGGAAAGGAGAACAAGAAAAGACAAAGCCAAGTGAGAGCATAGCTGAATGTTCCCGGAGGGAGCAGCAGGAGGCCAGACAGGTAGAACAGGGAAGCCAAGAAGGGGCCTCACCAACAGAAGGGCTGTGCCAGCGACCCGGCGAGGCAGGCGTTCCGACAGCTCCTCTCGCACACCCAGAGTTTGTGTCATTTTAAGAAGATAAGAAAAGGACTGCAGCATACATGGCATGTGTTAATATTTTCTCTGAATAAATGTCCTTTCTGGGACATGGGAGTCCATGCTAAGCAGAAAATACGTAGCATTTACTGACGGTTGGCGAGGTAAGTCCCGTAAGCTGCTCAGTCATAGCATCTATGGAAAATCAACACACTGAACAGCATGGGTGGATCAGGAGGGAAACGTCCCCCTCCGAACATCTGACGTGGAATTTCTCACCGATACCATGATGGTACTCTCTACCCCATAAATGGGAAAGATGAACAGATCACGTGTCCTACTGTTTTAGATGCTCAACAAGTATTTATCACATATCATTACACGCCAAGGTTCTGGGGAGAACTGAGAAAACGTTAAAGCAAAGATGCTATTAACAGACAAGCCGATGAAGTGAAAACAAATGTACTTTGGAATTTGCTCACCTGATATTTAAATCCTGGTTCAGCTTCTTCCTAATTCAGTAACCTGGAGCTTGTGACTTAACTACCTGTGACCTCATTCCCATGTCGTGATAAAACCCTGAAGGGTTCCGGAGGGTTGAATGAAATAATGTGTGCACAGCTCACATTGCTCACCTGATATTTAAATCCTGGTTCAACTTCTTCCTAATTCAGTAACCTGGAGCTTGTGACTTAACTACCGGTGACCTCATTCCCATGTCGTGATAAAACCCTGAAGGGTTCTGGAGGGTTGAATGAAATAATGTGTGCACAGCACCTAGGAAAAGTTCTGCATCAGAGGTTAGTGGTTCAGAAAGAGCTGAGCCCACGCCGGGGCTCTGGTCCACCCACCTACCCTTCGCACCTCGCTGACATTTGTAAGCTCAGAGACGGACACCCCAGTTTGGCACCCATCCACATTCCCTGGGCCTGCCAACAGTTGCCCCTTGGCCACCCACTGTGTGGAGTGCAACCTGCTCTCTGAAGGCATGATCCATGTCTTGGTCTAGGGCCATTTGGGCAGGAAATTCTATAATCAAAATGCCCCGACCATGATCCATAAAAGGGAAAGACATGATTCCTTGACCTCACAGAACCCAGTGGGGACCACTGTGGCCAAAAGGGGACTAAACCAGGACCCTCTATTATGCTGGACCAGGCAGAAGACCCTCAAGTCTAAGGGTAATACAAATTGGAACCAAATGCTCCAGGAGTATAAGCATCTTTAAGTAACAATCTTTCTAACAGACTACTTCCCTGCTGTGTTTCCGCAACAATCTGCCTCCCTAGGCTACCCTACTCCTCCAGCTATTTTATACGAATTCTACTCATGTTCTTTCCTTTCTGTATTTCAAACTCACTCTGAATCTCTAACAAGTCCAAGATCTTAAGGTACTTACTCATTGCTCCGCATATCCCACAATATTCTTTGGATAGAAGAAATAAAATCTTACGTAAACTTCGTTCACCGTGGTTGCTGTTAGTCAGTGTGTGGATATAAATAAATATCAGCTACTGTTAATCATGCTTTGTATAAGGACAATTTTAAAGGTGGGAAAAGTTTTAGAAATCTAAGACAAAGTCCACGAAATGATACTCACAAAATTACAAGAAGAAATCAACATCATCCAGAAGCTGACAGATTATTAGCTATCTTGATAGCCACATAATTATTTAAAATCTATTTATTCGAGTTAACCACAACAACAAATTTTCCAACAGCTAATTCCATGGCCATATATAGATGCAGCCCTGAGTCACTTAAACAAAAGAATCCAGCCTGTCAAGGAGACATGCGATTCATTAAATAGTCAGAAGGAGAAAAGTAAAAATCCCCGACAAAAAAGCCAGGAGTGGGATACACTGAGCTCAGATACTCTAACCCACACTCTGTGTCAGGGTTTCCCGGTAGGGTCCTGACATTCTAGGGCCATGTGCAAAGCTCAGTGCACCCTGCCCAAGCCAAGGCTGGCTCTGAGGCCAGCGAAGTCAGGTCAGCGAGATGGGTGGTCAAAAGCAAAGACAGAAAGCCCTGACCTTCTCCTTAGTTGCTTCATTACACTGATCTCTCCATAAGAGTCTTCTCATCTCTCCTCCCAGATCCAATGTATGACTCGCTCTCCTCACTGATTCACTGCGGGGCTCATCTTGAAGATACAGATGCTAACCTGCTGAAACATCCCCAAGGCTGAAAGCTTAAAATATATGAAAGAGGAAGAAATGCACCTGGGGCTCCAAGGCCTAATGCCATAAAACTGTCATCTTTCCCCACCAAACGTTATTTCTCCCACTCACTTGATGTACATCTGCGGCCCGTTCACACTGCATATGGCCGTGGACAGAAAATGCCTCAGTTCAAAACTGGCACAGTGGGTCTGTAGGAAGCTTCTGCTGCAGTGTTGGCTCCTTCTTAGTTTTAGCTCCAAGCCTAGTTACCCTAACATAAGGACTCGGAACAAGCCTACGCGGAGGCTCACAAGGTTCCAAATATGGGTTCTACCTCCATGGCCGACTTATTAACGTGTAGCTGGAGCAAAACACTATTTAAAAATCTAAAATGCCAAAAGCATCTACTCTACCTGTGCTAAACACAGCAATATTTTCAAGCAAAGAAATAAAGGAGAGATTATTTTAAATGAACAGGACTTCGGGGCTAGAGCCCCTCAGTCTCTCCCAGGAGCGCTTCTAAGTAGTCACAACTCTTGCCAGGAATTCTTGATATACTAAACATAATGAATGCCAGCCTTTAATCTGCCTGCTTCTCTGCTGAGCACTCAGGAGACCACCGTGCCCTGCCCCCACACACTCGGCCCTCCTTATCCACAAACAACCCTGAATAAACGAGTTATTACCATTCCTTTTTTCCTTTACTTATCTTGGCTGAACAATACTACTTTGATCATTCATTCAATGAGAACTTATCAAATAAATTTCCAAAATACGAAAAAGAATTTAAAGAACAGAAAGAATATGGTCTCTATATTTAAGAACCACAGAATACGGGTTATAAGGGAAAGAACATAAAAAACATAAATAACAATACAAAGCAGATTTTAAGTTCTCAAACAGGGAGTTTAAACAAGGGCCATGAGCTCTCGGGAGGGGGAAAGGACTGTAGTTGGGGGCGTGGCAGGGACGGGCTAGGAGGCACCGAGGAAGGAGCTCCACAGAGGACTTGGAGGCATGTGAGCAAGGTGAAGGGACAGGGTCTGTAGAGCAGGGTTTCCTGACCCTGACCATTTCTGCACCATGGACCCTTGGCAAACCTGAACACTAAGACCTTCTCACAACATGTTAGAGTATATAAAATAAACTACATTGGACCAGATAGGAAATCAATGATAGCCCTTTCTGCTATAATGCTTGTTTTGAAAACACGAATTCATTCCAATGCATTTCATCGATGAGGGAACACTGTAAACATCACACAGGTTTCATGTTTGTTTATGTATCATTCCATCCACAAGAAACACTCAGCACGCCCTGCCTGTCGCCATACAGGAAAACACAGAACACGCCTCAACCCTCTCCCAGCTTCCTCCACTCACCACTCGTGCGGTCAGCTGCATCCATGCGTGCCTGGGATTATAACCTCCCATCTGAGTTCAAACAACCCTACCTCACAACAAGGCATTAGCCTCCCTACTTCCATAAGCACTCCTCAGGTCTTTTTCCATAGGCACCACATTTATTCTGGTACTTATGAATCTCTGTATTTCTTAACCATTTAACATGTAACTGTGTATAACTTTGCCATCATTTTTAGTTGGCCTCTGTCTTTTGTGTTCACAGGTAATTGACAGTTTTTGCTGTTTATACTCTGAACTCCATGTTCCCCACAAACCCTGTGGTTTTCATTGCCTGATTTTGACAGCAGAATGACCTTTAAGAACTTGAATGTTGCAATATAGCAGGACTGTCTATACATTAAAAATATTTTTTAAAAAAACAAATCCACGAAAGAGAAATATACATACTTCTTTACTGTATCAAAGTATAAGCTCTAGTAGCTAGCTAAATAAACTACCATAATTTTCACATAATGATGAGCAGAAATTATATAGAAAGGTATGTGTAACTATAATGGGATGTGTAACTAACATGGGGATACTATGATTTCTGTTAATGACAGAGTCACAGACAGGCACTGCTGATAGCCCTGTGATTTGTTGCCTACATTGATAATTGAAGAAAATGTTAAATTTCATTAACACAACGACAGAAATGATGGTAAAAATTTTCCCCATCTAGTTTCACTGATGCCCTGAGTTCTACCTTCACCTTCCTGACAAAGAAGCCTGTTACAGACAGAGAATGAAGAGCACTTCCAGCAAAGAAACTGAAGCAGGCAAAAGCATGTAGTGATGTGAATGATCTAGCTGGAAACAATAACTTAGGATGGAGAAGAAGGAAAGGGAACAGAGAGAAGACAGAACATATGGAAACACAGAATGGGCCAATACCAAGTCCAGCTAAGATTTCCTCATGAATTTTACATGCAAAACCATTATGCCCCTAGGGTCACCTTCCTGTCCTGGCTATGGGATCAAGTCACCAACTCACACTCAAATCATCAATCAACACCAATTTCCTTTGCTGCCATTAAATGGATATAATCATTCCTTTCCAGTATGAATCTGTCCACATGCTTTTTCATTTCCAGGTATGATATAAGGGCAAGATCATTTTGAATTTTTCTGTTGTCTAAACGCCTGGTCAATTTCATTTTCTTGAAGACTTGGTTATATAAATGTGTCCTGTATCCATCATGAAAATGCAGATTCTGAGGCCTCATATCTAAACCCAGTTGATTAATAGTGTTCTGTCCATAACTGCTTCTAACCTCATAACAACCCAGCAGAGCCCAGCTCCCAGGGGACAGACCTAATAATTATTATCTTGCAGTTGTAGAGGCTAATAACATTAACTTGCTCATCTCTTCAGGGTGGGGGGAATGGACAGAATAGTTATTATAAATCACCTTCCAGACCTCAGACAAAGTTCATTGCAGGTATTTCAATAGCTACAGGGGAGTATCTTTAAGCATCAAAAATTCTGAGTCATCTGTTCTATCTGGCAAGCCCTGCCACCAGGCTTATATAAGACAGGTCCTCTTGGTCCTCATTTGCAAAGTCCGTGATCTCTGTCCCCCATACAGGAGGCACATGGCCAGGATGCCCACAGCACTGCCACAAAGAGCTGGTGCAGCAAATGGGCCGCATAGCAAAGGGCACAGTGCAAAGAACTTCGAAGGGCAAGGGACCTAGCTCCCTTGAAAACATTTGTGTGACTTTCTCTGCTTCAGATCCCAGTGATTCTGACACTCCCCAAATAAGCAAAGAAAAAAAGAGGAGGGATGAATGGGACTCTGGACTCCCTGCTTCTGTTCCTACCAGAGCTGTTCGGCTTCTGTCTGCTTTATACTGTGGATTCCATATAACTTGAAAAATGGATTCTATTTATAAACATTTACATGAAACCATTTATAAATGTTGGAACCACTGAACAAGATAACCTCTGTGACACTTCTAGTCTCAGCCTTCTTAAGAGCAAGACACACCAAGGGGCTAGAGTGGGATCGTGAGTAGAACAGACAGTGACTTTGACACAATGAGAAATCAAAGATGCCTACCCCAAATCACTTGCTTCCCATGCTCCCCATCATTTCCATCTTCCTCAAGCTCAGGGGCCAACAATGCTATTTGTGAATCATTGACTAATAAAATTAAGGTTAAATCATTATTATCCCCTTAACATAAGTTTGGCAGAACAGGCACTCAGGGCTCTGAGACCACAGATGCCAGGTGCTACCACTCAGACCAAACACTGACAACCTGCTTCCAAGCAACTGTCCTGCCAAGCTTGCTTTAAAACAGAAACGTGAGTCTCATCTGTAGGATAAACAATGGGCATGCCTAAAATCTTTCTAAATAGTTTATTCTTTAATGCAGAGTAAGAAGAACCTACCTGAAAGCTTCTTACTTTGGCTTTGTTAGCAAGCCCTTCTGTTTCAATAATGTAAAAATATACAGAGGCTTGATATAAAAATATACAGAGAATTGATAACAATTCTAATTGTTATCAACATAAATAAGGACAATATTTTACTGTAACTGTTTTTGCTGCATGGACATCCTGAGAAAGAACTAGCACTAAATGCTCTTTGATAACTCAGGAAAAGTTCTTTTTTCTTAAGAGTGAAACTCTAAGATATACTTTCTGTTTCCAGAGAATGCATTTCACCTATTTCAGAGTGACGAATGTCTCTCTCCCAGAGTTGCACTCCTCCATAACACAGCTGGGCAGCAAGCTGCCCTGATAGACTCTTACAACTGGTTTATAAATTGCAACACCAAGAAAGTTGGTCTTCAAAGCAGTCTTGGATACAGCATGCATGTATAAGCAAGTGAATTTCTCGATTCATACAAAAATCTCATTCTTTCTGCCCCTTTTAGGTTGTCCCAAAGAGGCTTAATGGTGGGTTCATGTTGCTGATGACCCGTGACCTCTTCTTGCATTTTCTTCCTCTTATTTCCTCCTCTGCCTGCTAATTTCATGCTTAACATCCACTTTAACAGTTCCCACAGTGGCCATAGCCATCCGAGATAGGGTTTATGGATAAAACACAGGATGCCTGATAAAATGAGAATTTCA
This sequence comes from Ursus americanus, assembly GCF_024610735.1. Lineage (NCBI taxonomy): Eukaryota > Metazoa > Chordata > Mammalia > Carnivora > Ursidae > Ursus > Ursus americanus. Next base: position 41,923,537 of record NC_142131.1, on the reverse strand, counting down.
TGTAAATCATGAATAATATTTAGTTTAACTATGTGCTATTTTCATTTGCTAATGCTCATAGCCCTGTACCCACTGTCTGACTATTTTCTCCTTCCAATAAAAACATTGCTCTAGAAAGTTGTAGAACTGTGCTAACTGCTTAAAATATAAATCCACAGATCAGTGGTTTCTAAGAGCTGGGGGTGTGGAGAGACGTCAGCAACAAAGAAGCACAAGGGAATTTTGGGGGTGATCAAAGTGATCTAACATCTTGATTCTGGTGGTGTTTGCATGACTACATCCAGGGTGCTGGGGGTACTCTAGATGTCAAAGAACAAAAATCCTAAGAGCCATCCTACAGCAGAAATAATAACTAGATACTACTACTGCCACCATTGAAAACCAAAGGATACCACCTCTAACACCACCAATCAATTCTGATAGTCCCTTTACATTGACCCACTTGCTACGGATTCATTCCCAGGACATGGTTGTCAAAGGCAGAGGTAAGAAGAGCCTCCTTCCTAGGTTGTGCATGACAGACGGCTGTCCAAATTTCAAAAGGGAGTTGAATGAGGGCAGTCAAAAAATGACACCTGTCAAAGTAAGTCTATGTTCTTTATAACAGTGAGTATCCAGAGCCTCTAAAATTGGGCTTGTCTAATATTCCTAGTCCTAATTCCTCCAGCTGAGAAGAAAACCTCTTCTTCTCCAGCTCGGTGGGGCTTGTACCATCTCCCTTAGAGGACATCACATTTAGACTGAATGATATTGCGTGTGCGTCGTTGCCTGTTTCTTGATCAGTACAGACTTTTTGAAAATACATATTTCATGGTAGTCATGGGTCTTTCAATTCCCCCTTGCGCTCAGCACAGGCCTTCCACCAACGAGCTGCTTAAAGCACGTCTGTGTTCTGCATGGATGTGTTCCGAAGCAACTCGGCATGTGCAGATGGAAATGTGCCACTTTCATTTGGCAGGATCCAATCTCTTCTAGATCAGACTTTTTATTTCAGTTCACAGGAGATCTGTGCCCTAAAGGCCTTGAACTGAACCTCAATAGGAGGGATTATAAAGCAGCCCAAACCACCAAAGATTATATTGATGTGCATGTGGCTTTGGAGCCGCTTGAGAGCTGGCACAGAACACGGTCAAGGCTGCCAGTGAGCCCTCTGAAGAAAGCCAAACAGGGATTCAGGCTCTCAGTGCTCTGCTCAAGGAATCCCTGTTTGCAGTGCCTTTTCTGACACTGCATAAGTTAAACAAAAGAAAGGGTCTGGATGATCAGTTGTTGGACAAACTAAATAAAAGAACGTGTAAGAGCATCCTATTTGTTTTTTATGAAGGGAAAGAAACAATGTGTTTCACTTGGCTCCGGAAGAAAAGGGATTACATTTGTAGAGAGGATAGTCTCATTATCCCATTTGAACGTAGAAGTATTTCAAGAGGTTATAATGAGAATTTTATCTCCAGCCTCAGATGTTCTCTTCATACAAAAGTTTCTCCTTTCAGCCATGACTAGCACATGGGTAGGCTTCCATCTTCCCACCTCTCCAGGAAATCATAACAGCCTTCTTTCCTGACTAAGTTACTGAAGAGGAAGAGAACAGAACACAGCTCCATTACGACCCGTCACAGAGCAGTGGCATCAATTTTCTTAAAAAAAAAAAAAAAAAAAAAAAGCAAACAAGTAACTCAAAGACACCCTCATTTACAGCAAAGGTCAGACTTTGACCAAATAATGCTTGCAAATGAAGCTCACTATGAGAGCTTAGAAGGCAGTTCTATGACTATTGCAGGTAAGAAATACAACGAAAGTTACCAAGTTCAGACAAGAGTTGGAACAACCCAATCATGTACAAAAACAAACGATAATAATATGGACAAGGACACTGTCCTCAGAAAGGGGTATCAACACACAAATATCAGCCTTTATTCTCCCGCATGTAATAAAGGAAAAATACCTTCCCAGGCTTATATACTTCTCCGAGTTTTTATTTAGTATTTCTCTTATCACCCAATAAGTAAATGTGAAATTACTCTAAAAAATGTTTCATTTTCACAAGTACACCGTAAAGGACTATGCCGGCCCAAAGAAATGCAAAACCCGAGGGAAGTCCGGCTCACTTTGCACCATGATTGACCAGCTAGTGAGTCAGAGCAGCATCTCTGCAACTGTTCTGAAAGAAAAATGACTTTTTTTTTTTCTGCTGGACACAGGATCATGCTTCACAGAACTAAAACTCCCAAAATTCTAGCCCCAGAAAGATCACTGAACTTCCGTCACATCGAGGCAGAGTAAACTGGGCTTAGAGTGGTCAAGTGATCCACACCAGGACACATGCCAGGGCCAGGTAGGCATCCGGCCCCCATCTCTAGCCCAGGGCCCCTCTGGCTGCCCTTTTGTTCTCCACACACCACAGTGGCCACACCCCATCCTAGAAGTGACTGCAGCCGGACTTTGAAGGACCCTCTGTTCCTGAGAGCAGGGTCACAAGTGGTCCGTCCATGCTAACTCCGAGGGGGGACTAGAAGGGTAAGAAAGAGCTCCCTTGCCCTATGATTCTCTTCAGGTTGTCATCACACATTTGTCCTTCCACCCTCTGCCTCACCTCCATGAATAACCCACCACCACTCCCTTGGTGTTGTGATTCAAATATAGAATCACAGGGTTAAAATTCCTGAAAGGCCTTAAAAGAACCAAAAACCAAGGATGTTTAAAGATTCAAAACAGCACTTCCATCCTTGCCACCCTGTTAATACTTAAACGTGAGAGAAGAACCCCATACACAGAGCATTTACCAAAGCAAAAACAATGTGTCATGATTACCTTGCCTTTAAAAGAGCATCATCCCTTTTAAAACAAAACAAACAAACAACAAAAAACACGGAGAAAGCCAAGGTCAAAGCTAACCTAAAAGAAGGTATAACCAGATAAAGATGTACAAACACAGAACTAGGCCCCACCTTTAAAAATGCAAGGAATATGGTATGCTGGAGTGAAGTCACCAACCAAGCACAGACCCAACAGACTTAGACCCCAAAACAGTGTTTGAACAACATTAATTTAGAGGCAGACAAGAACAGCCACTCATGGATCCTATAGGTCTTAAATTCTTTCCTTAGGCACCTGTTTTCCAGATTCTAGCACAAAAAACCAGACGTATGTAATACATTTTCAATCCATAAGAAGATGTTTGGAATAAAGTAAAAGACCAATGTCATTTGTAACCTCTGCTTGTGAATGGCATGGAATATGGTCATAACTCCGTGTTCCTGAAGGCAGAGGAGAAATAATGAGACTTGGTATTTGGGGGTTATTCTCCCTTATTATCAGAAGGTTCGTTTCCTTTCCTGGAAATCAGTTTTCTTAGTGGCAAAGGGGGAAAGCTGAACTAGAGGTACTTTAGGTTCATTTCCTGCATTGGTAACTTCAGTAATTTAGAATTCTGAGGTATTCACATACTTTGTCTTGCATTTACTTCTTTTCCTCTCCATTTCTGCTTCACTGTTGAACTTTCACATTAACACGTGAACATTACCACGTAGCAAGGAAGAGTGTAAATCCGGCAGCACAGCAATGTGAATTTTAGGTTCTTCTCTTCTAAACCTCAGTAGCCTAATCCTTACAAATGGGCACCTGTCTATGAGGCTGCTGAAAGTCCCGACATTACATTAAAATGAGAGAATGAGCCCAAAGTTCAGGGAGCAGTAAGTGACATGGAGAAAGTGCTCAAAACCATTACCTGTTATTATCTCTTATTATAACCACTTATTTCAAACCCAGTCTTAAATATGACTACAGCTTTGGAGAAAACCAGACAACCCTTAACTCCTTGAGATCAATAATTGTTCTTTCTGTGAATGGGTGTAATTGGAAAGCCAATATGGAAAAGATTAACAATATTTTAAAACCTAGAAAATCTGCTATTTTTCATACTGATAAAAATCTCTCCGCAGAAAAATTCCCAGGATTTAGCAAAATGCTGTAATAAATAGTATGTTTTCAAAAGGCAAGCAACTCAAGAGAGCACTTTGGCAAAGCCTCGTGATTTATCTGGATGGAATTTGTTATTTTATGTCTGTGCTTCAAAGAAGCAGCTATATGATTCTTCCTGGTGGGCCTGTTAACTCATCTTGTCAAACTTTTGGTTCCCTTAAATTGATTAATTTTAATGTCAAGCTACAGCAAACACCAAAGAAAAAAATTAAACATGTATTCGTTCAGTTTTGTAGGAGATAGCTGAGCTCAAGTCCAAATGGACTGGAAAATGTGAGAAAGTCATCTATTTTAAAGTTAATTTTCAAGGGTCTTTCCACAGGGCTCTAAATGCTGATCACACTCTCCAAAATGCCTGGATTCTTTGGAACTGGCCATGGCTCCATCCTGTCATCAGTGAGCTAGGTTTGGTCACTCTCCCTGATCTCAGCACAGCACAGATTAAAACAGGAGACTGAAGGAGGCCTATGGAACACCTCTGCCTGACCAGACACCGAAAGGCTGAATGACCTCCTAGCCCCCAATATAGACAAGGTATATTCACAAAGAGACATTGTTACGCTGCAAAGGGCGCCGACAATGATGACGACGACAATCATGTTTCCTGGGCACATATACACCAGAGTTCTAAATGCTGTGGGGACAATAAACCACGGAAGCCTCACAACAACTCTCTGAGGTAGGAATTTCTGCCCGTCTTAGAGCCATCCCTTACCTTTCCCCGACTCTGCTCCCTGTCGCAGAGCAGCTGAGGCAGGCTCGCTCGTCAGCTGGCTACAAAAGCAGAGCGTGGGGAAGCCAGAGCATTTCTCTCCTCTCTCTGTGCATGGGGCAGAGCCTCCAGCAGCAAAGGGGTTTTCTCCATGCCTCCAGTCACACCATAACTGGTGCTTCCTCAGGTGACCTCAACCCTTGGAGTTCCGTACCACTGTCTCTAACAGATGGCCCCTCCAGACTAGGGTTAGTAGATTCTCCCTGCTTTTGCTAATATTTGGCTTGTTTAGCAAACCCCCTTGGCTTCTGAGCTCCTCCCTCACCTACATAACCAATTAAATTCCCTCAGGTTCAAATACTCAAGATGATTTATTTTTTTTAATTTTAAATTAAATTTAAATTTACTTAAATTAGCCAACATATAGTACATCATTAGTTTTCAATGTAGTGTTCAATGATTCATTAGTTGATGTGATGAGCACTGGGTGTTCATGCAACTATTTTTTCTTTTCTGGACAATTATTATTCTCATTTTACAGATAAGAAAATCAAGAGGTGGCTTACCCAAGATCACATAGTTAGAAAGTGGCAAATTTCAGTCCAATGGCTCTGACCCCAATGCCCTTGGCTGCTGCATTATATTGTCACGTTTTAGTGAAACAATATAAAAGTATAAAGGTTAGAAATACATGAAGGGACTCCTATCTACCCCCTACTTCATAAACAATCTACCACTTACCCACCATCTTGCTGTCAATTCTCCCCCAAAAGACATGGCCAACACTTTGTTCTGGGCTGTGAGCTTTGCTTAGGGGGCCAAGTTTATACTTAAGTCAATAACAAAAGAGCTCTCCATTTACTAGTTTTGTTTCTTGATTTTTCCTTAAATATACTTTTACAAAGTGAATATATCATGACCTTCCTTAACTAAGTAGCATCCTCTTCTGGAGCAGAATTTTGTATCGGTGATTATATATTAGGCAAAGATGTTTATGTGACCACACTGAAGAACCAATAAAGCCCTTGTGATTCTCCACCAAGTACTCATTCTACAAAATACTTTCCTTACGCTCTATCCTATAATCTCTCTAATGAAATATTTATTCGAGAATGGTTCCAGCTTTCACCAGCTGAGGTTTATGGCAAAAAGCAATACAAAAGATAAATAGCACACTAGAGATAAAAAGTATAAATACACACACACATAAGGAAAAATTATATATATGTATATATGCCCACATATATAGTATCTATATATAAAATTTATAAAAGAATATATGTTCTGTAAAGAAATTTACATAATTCCAACCACATTTTGACACAGTTCATTCACTCTATTTGCTGAGATTGAAAATAAATTCTATTGATTTTCTTATTGTTAATAAAGCACAGCATAGAAAAAGGAGAAATACAAAGCAGAAAGTAACAATAGTCATTCAAATCCCAGAGATAATCGCTATCAAAATTTTGGCTTCTTTCCTTCCAGTCTCTTGGGTTGTGTTCAATTTTTTTACATAGTTGGGATTATACTACGCATAGTTTGCAGCGTAATTCCTTTATAGTTTAAATAATTTTAAATATTTAAACTTAACAGTTGCATAAAATTACATCAAATGGGCCTACCAACAATTATCTTATATGGGGGGGGTGTCTGAGTGGCTCAGTCAATTAAGTGGCTGACTCGATCTCAGCTTGGGTCTTGATCTCAGGGTCTTGAGTTCAAGCCCTGCACTGGGCTCCACACTGGACATGGACCCTACTTAAAAAAAAAAGAAAGATTATCTTATATGTATATTTGAATACTAAGTGCTGTCCAACTTTTTTTATCATAAGTAGTATTGTTGCGAAGATTTTTTTTTTTAAGATTTTATTTATTTATTTATTTATTTGGCAGAGAGAGAGAGAGCGCACAAACAGGGGGATCGGCAAGCAGAGGGCAAGGGAAAAGCAGGGAGCCTGATGCAGTGCTGCATCCCAGGACCCTGGGATCATGACCTGAGCCGAAGGCAGACGCTAAACCGACTGATCCACCCAGGCGTTCCCCTGTTGAGAACATTTTTTTGCAAAAATGACTGAGTGTCAGATTTTTACCCCACACTAGATTACTAAGACAGGATAAATTTGTAAAAGTACAATTACTGAGCCAAGGGAATAAATATGTTTAAATGACTGAAACATATTACTAAGCTGTTTTCCACAGTAATTCAAATTTCCACTTAGATGGAAAAAAAAAAATCACTGAAGAACTTTTAAATCATCTTCATAGTCTCCTAACCAGTTTTCTTTAAAAAAAAGTCAAACCTATATTCAATGAGTACTAGTTTAATGAAAACTTCAAATTTAAGACTTCTGTTTTCTCCCTTCTCATTTTCTCGTAGGTTGTAAAATCTTACAAGGAAAAAGAAATAAAGAATACACATGCGACATGCATGAGTTTGTAATAAATTCTGAATTTGCCAGGAAGAATTTTCCCATTTTCCTCAAGATCACGGTAATGATGAATCATCTTTTTCATTTGTCTTACTCCTCCTGCCTTTGTAAGGGAAATTCAGCTGGTATATCCTCATTGGTACTGAGTGACTGACAGAACCGAGTCTATGAGAAGATGTTACTCCTACTGGTGACATTCTAATGCAAGCTGAAGAAAGTTACCTGTTGACATTCAGAAGACAATCGGCAGAAAGGAAAACTACATCTTTCTCTCTATATTCATTCTGCAGAATTTTAGGGGAAAAAACAACTACTCAGATGCTGTTCTCTACTATCTTCAAGTATCATTATGTACTTACTGCCTCTTTTTAGAAAATGACCAGAAAATATGTTCAATCTGTTTCCAATGGTTTTGCAAAATGCAGAGCAAACTGCCACCCTAATTTTCATCGCTGTGTCTGATGCACTGTGAAGTAGCCATGACTTGTGCTGAGTGAGATACAAGCAACACTCACTGGGTAGGAATCAGGAGGTGTATGACCTGGCCTGAGCTCTACCACTAACTGTGAGCTCTGAACCACTCCCAAAATTCAGTCTCAGTTTTCCCATCTGTAAAATAGAGTCTGAGCTGAAAGAAACAAACACTCTTTTGTGTTGTAACACCCCTTGATTTGAAGGAGTCCTAATGAAACATTGCTTTTTTAATGCTAATTAGATATCCCTCCCATTATTTTATAGCCCAGTTTCCCTTATCAAGAAAATTGTGCCAACTTTGGGAATGACATCATGTATGCTATTTAATTCATTAATTTGTCCCACAATAAGCCTTTCTTGGCACTGTTCTAATCCTGGGTTTGAAGCAATGAATGATGGAAGAGAGATTCCTGCTCCCACGGAGTTTACATTCTGCATTGGAAACAAGTGAACAAACAGACAAAATGATTTCAGGCAGACAAACAGGGTGAAGGGATAGGGATGGGGGGAGGGCAAAGTGTGCTACTTTCAGTAGAGTGGTCAGCAAAGGTATCTGTGAGGAAGACATTTGAGCAGTGACCTGAATGAGGCCAAGAGCCGGCTTTTCCAAGCCAGCCAGGGAGAGAAACAGGCAGGTTCAAAGGCCCCCAGCAGAAATGAGTTGGTCTAGCTCAAGAAACAGGAGAGAAGGCAGTGTGGTTGGAAGTCAAGAGCAGGAGTGGTTAAAGAATCAGATCGGTAGGACCCAGATCATGCAGACATTTGTAGGAAATGATAAGGAGTTTTGCTTTTAATCTAAGAACAATGAAAAGTCAAGAAGGTTTGAAGCAGAGGACCAGTAGGAGCTGATTTATATCTTAAATGATCACTCTGGCTGCCGCAGAGAGAATAGATGGTGTATTTTATTTCTAGCAACAGTGGAAAGGACTTCTGCTCTCTCACAGATATACTGGTAATACTTGTTTTGGTGAAAAGCAACAAAAAATGCTAGGTAAAACACTTCAAATACGTAAATGCAGACATGATTTAGAAAGAAAGAAAGGGAAATGCTCAAACACCAAAATCGATGAGAAAGCACCAATCTAGAAAACGAATGTCCTCCTAAGCCAGCCGCTACGTGGTAGCATGGCTCCCCCTGCATGACCCCGAATGAAAATCTGTTGTAGAGGAGCCAACTGCACAGGAGTATGGAGCAAAATTAACACATCTTGGAGGTCCCACAACCCCAGAGATGCGGGATACACAAAGCAGCATCTTTTGCCCCTCGTTCTCCTCACCTGCCCCCAGTATGGACAGATGGTTCTCAATCTTCACAAGTATGAAAGCTGCCTTTTAACATCAGAAATCTTCTTGTATTCCCCTTCATACACACACACACACACACACACACACACACACACACATACACACACACACAATTGTATTTTCACCTATTTAAATCACTATAATTGCCTAAAGAACTCAAGAATTGACAGACCCTAGGGAATAATTCTGTGCACACTAATTCAGCTGCTATACTTGGGGGAAAGTGGAAGAGAGGAAGGAAGTCCAAAATCCATCAAGGTGCCAGATTACAGGGCTAAGGTTCAGCATTACTCAAGACTTCCAAGGAAGTGTAATCCAGACCCAATTGTTTTCCATTTATTTTGCAGTAATCGCCATCAGAGCCCAAGACATCAGTGACTGCCTATCCAGTTAAGTGGGCAGGCCTTTGACTACTGCTCACCTACTTCGCTGAAGGGGTACGCTGATATGCCCTGCAAAGCACACAGCAAACTCCCAGTGTTTCTTAGTTTGACTTGTTTCAATAAAACCTCAGAAGTCCTGGTAATGTCTCTTGGGCATCAGGACCAAGAGCAAAAACCCCGATGTGGGACAAACTCGTTCAAGCTCTCCCCTCTTCCAACAAACCTTTTTCAGTTTGCAAACAAGACCTAGGTAGCAAAATTACAACAATTTTTATCATTCCTTTCTCCTTTCCAACGTTTCTCCTTCCAGCTTCTCATATGGCACCCTGCACAAAGAAGCAAAGTCAGGCAGAATATTTGGAAACGTATATTTTGCTTGCAAAGTAATACTAAATAAAATATATCCTTTGAGCTAATAAATCTACTGCTGGAATTCCAATTTTTAAAAATCTGAAATACGGAAATGGTTTGTATACAAAAGTATTCCACACAGCATTAGTCTTAGTAGAAAAGAAAATTAGAAATAGCCTCAGTGACCTATGACACATTCCTTGATGGAACAGTTATATATACATTAGAGATGAAAATTCTTGCAAAATGATGTTAAGTCCAATTGCTCAAAATTCAATTTCCAATACAATGACCTTCATGGAACTCTACAGTATTTGTTATTTGTTCTTTTCTTTCTCCAGCTTGCTTCTATTTAAAAAAAAAAAAAAAGGAGAAGAGGAAAAGAAAAAAAAAGCTTTAAAGAACTTGTATTACTTATATTACTTTTATAAGTGAATATACATTTTAAAGGCAAAAATGTATATAAAATTGAAAATGCAGATCTTAGCCTCAGTGCCCTAATGTTAGATATAGAATGAAATCTCATATATGAATATTCTCTGAAAACAGAATTTGCAAATTCCTTTTTGCTAAGATTCACATTTAGACCATTAAAATAAATACTCCAGATGCTATTCAGTACAATGCACATATAAAAGTATATCTTCAAGGAAACAGTTTCCCCAACTATATGAAAATTAATAAGCTAAAACCTAATACTACAAAATAAATTTAGAATCAAATAGGTAAGCTAGGGTACAAAATGGAGCATGGTGGGAAAAGCTGAATTCATTAAGTTACAGCCATGATGAATACTAGTGGTACCACCAAGTAGAAAGCAAACCACTATTTTTCTTATAAGCAGGTTGTAGCCTAATATACTAATATTTTCAGCCACAGAATGCACCTTATTTCAAGTATTAACAAAATTAACTTTAAGGTGACACAAATTCCTGTAGAGATGTTTTTCTACAAATTAAATGCACCTAAGAAAATTAAAAGTCAAAGAAGTGAAATAAAATTGATATAGTTTATATCACTATTGTTAATTACAGTATTGAGGTTTACCCAGTCATAATTAATAAATTCAGACCTTACCATTAGAGACCCTACCTCTGAAGAAAATCAAACAGAGATCACAGTGTTTCTCAAGGTAGCAAATAGGTTTTATTTGCCTTTTTCCCTATTTGTAGCACTCAGCAGTAGGGCACATTCAGAGATCAGAATCATGCCACTTTAAACTGTTGACATTTACTAAGACAGAGCGGAAAGATTTCATTTCAAGCCAAAGTCCAAGGAGGCAAATACCAATCGAGTGACTTCTGGCCTGGGAGAAGGGAAAGGGGCTCCTTCTGGAATGTATAAATATGATCCCTAAATAAAACCTTCAAATGATGAAAACAAGGTTTCCTTAAATCATTCAGTCCAATGTAGTTTGAAGGACCTCAGTGTCTCTTTTTATAAATAAGTATCTGAATCCTACAGCGTTTTAACGGCTCTTTCTTCTTCATCTTTTGCACATAAAAGTGGTTTTCAAATGAATTTTTAAGTTTGCAAAAAAAGATTTTTAAGGTTGCAACACAGTATTGCCTTGGGTCGAGGGTGGCTTGAGAAGCAGTTGTGTCTATCTCTTTTTTTAAAAAATGTAATGCCCACTACAAACATTCAGGTAACAACGTTGATAAACATATTGCCAATCGTTGGAATATAGGCTTAGCCTGTGAGCCGCTAGAATAACCCCCCTAAATAGGTTACAGAGTGATTCCTGGAGATTGTAGGGAGAGTTTCCAAACAGCACAATCTGTTAGAACCACTACCCTGAAAATACCCTGGCCAATTATCGCTTCAAAACACCATAGGAATTCACTCCACCTGTATGGGAACAACTTGGCTACAAACCACAGTCACATCCTGACTCCAGCTTTGCAAACCATGGAAAGATCTGAGCCGATTCTGTCATAGTCTTGAGATACCATATACCTGGGGGTGCAACTGTATGTCTTCCCACAGATGAACCCTGGAGTTCTTATACAGGACAAGCCACGGGCCTTGTCAGGTGCTTTCCTTGTAGTCCCCAGTTTTCAATGACACCCCTTCTTGCCTCTTCAGGCCAGGAGTCCTGTACCCATGCTTCCTACTCAGCAATGGAGGCAGGCCAGCAACCACCCCCTTCCCAAGTACTGGCTACCTCCTGGTCATCCTGACAAGGGGTACAAGCATAGCTGCTTACAGATGCCCAGCAGGTTACATCAAGAAGTGTAAAAGTAGGCCGGACCTGAGGTATCACAAATATGTGGGTGGTTGGGAGCCAATAAATGCAGGCCCCGTCTAGAAGGGACACTCCCTGCTCAGCCCCACGAAGTTGCGGACAGGCAGGAATGCAGGATGGCTACTGAGTGATGGTGTAATTTTTCAAATATCTATCAGTTAAATTTTCAAATGTTGGCTTATTTTTTTCTTCAATTCTTCAAGAAACAAATTTTGATTTGACACAAACCATAATTTAGGCTCTTTGTAGTAGTCAAAGTGTCTTTATTCAGGTTTGGGATTCTATGGCTCTAAAATACCTCAATGCACTTCCCTGTGACCGTAGCCCAAAAAGATTCCTACTCTGTGTCCTCTTCCCAGAACCTTTCTAGAGCTTCAGCTGCTGTAGGCATTTGTACACAGGTATTAATCGGACAAGGCTCACAGCCCCTGAGCCAAAGAATTCCCACTTACACCTCCTATGGTTTCAATCGATTAAACTCTCCAACACCATCACACAGGTGAAAGGGTCTCGGGCACTACTTCTGATCTCACACAGCCATGTATGTACTCAGCCATTCTTGGCAGTATTCTCTGGAAACCGCCCCAGCTTCCTGGATCATCCAGAAGCAAAATAAGAAACTCCACCTCTGGGGTAGAGAGAAGGGCCCCTGCACAAAGCCAGAATGTCACAGTCAACAGCAGCACAGTCCCTAAGCTCTGTCTAACTCAGCCTTTGTAGCGAGATCACTAGATGCCCACCAAATACCCACTTTCTCCTTCTTCCTTCCTGACAAAGACCCAATTGTAACTAGACCCATTGCTGCTTGACAAAACAGACTACATTGGCTCAAAATGTAAAAGAGACAAAACAGTCTCTTTTGCTGCTAAGTAAGGACATGGGACTAAATTCTGGCCAGTAAGATGCCAAAGGAAGTATCACACGGGCCTCTAGGAAGGAGCAGTCTTCTGCGTTCCTACTGTCTGGAATGTGGAGGTGACGTCCAGAACTCCAGCAGATCCTTGGATTGTGAGTTGACCTTGAGAACTGAAGTCATGTGTTTAGAAAATGGATAACAAAAATAGAAGGAAACTGGTTCCAAAATAAACTTCTAGAATTGCCATGCCAGCTCTATACTACCTGCTTCCAGACTTCTTTTGACATGAGACATCAAACCTTTATTTTATTTAAACCACTAAGTAGAAAGGAGTCTGTATTCCTCATATCTGAGTATAATTATTAAACAGTATAGCCTCTCCCCTTCCCTGGGCCACTTTTGCTCCACCTAATTCTTATCCCTTTTCAACTCCTATTCTGGGGACCCATGTACGGCTCAGTCGGCTAAGTGTCTAACTCCTGGTTTCGACCCAAGTCACGATCCCAGGGTCGTGAAATTGAGCCCCGGGTAGGGCTCCGTGCTCACCATACAGTCTGCTTAGGACTCTCTCCCCTCTTCTCTTGCCCCTCCCCTCTCAGGTTCTCTCTCTAAAATAAATAAATAAATCTTTAAAAATAAGTAAATAAATAAAAATAAATTCCTATTCTGTTGTGAATTAAACTCTCCTATATGCTCGATATTTTTCTACCCCTCCTCTGCAGGCCATTTCTCCTGATGATAAGAATTCTCTCCTAGGGGGGCGCCTGGGTGGCACAGCGGTTAAGTGTCTGCCTTCGGCTCAGGGCGTGATCCCGGCGTTCTGGGATCGAGCCCCACATCAGGCTCCTCCGCTATGAGCCTGCTTCTTCCTCTCCCACTCCCCCTGCTTGTGTTCCCTCTCTCGCTGGCTGTCTCTATCTCTGTCAAATAAATGAATAAAATCTTTAAAAAAAAAAAAAAAAAGAATTCTCTCCTAGGGCACAGTAACAAACTCCCTCTTCTGCCTGTGCATACAGTTTAGCAAGGCTCACAATTACTTAATAGAATGCATTTCTGTCCCTTGTCTGGAGATTACTGGATGATACCATCCCTCAGGTATGAAGGTTGATGCTGCTGACCCACCATCCCTAAAGCATCTAGAGAAAGAATTTTTTGCCACCTTTCTACCACTCTCTTTCTCTCTCTCCTCAAAGACGGGCAGTATGAGCAGGCCTGGCAAAAAGAGTCAAGGCTAAGGCCCTGAAAGAGAGTAAAATCAAATGGCCACCTGTCGACAGGACCCACCACCTTGGTCTCTAATTAGCACTGTGCCTTAACGCACAGAAATGAGCAGCCATAGCTATTCACTATCATATTGGTATTTTCAATCTCTAGTTTCAACAACAGGACCCTGGAGGCAAAACATTTCCTGTGGAGATTCTGCACTTTTGCCTGCTCCTGCTTTTCTAGCTCAAACAACTCAATTTTGCTGGGCTTCAAAGTACAGTTCAAGGGACATTTTATAAGTCAAGCTAATGGGCCTGGGGAAATCACCAACTGTAACTCATCGATTAGAGGGAAAGTATGAGGTATGTGTAAACATTTTGCCGTGGCTTGAAAGAAGTCCCAATTGTAACTGTGATTATTTCTAGTGGTACTTCCACAATTTTCCATGAAATAATGTAATGACCAGTGAGATGACCCTGGAAAATTTTGGAGGAAGTACATGGTCCAATTGGATACCTGCCATGATAAAGTTAAAGAGAACAGAGTCTACTGTAACTATTTTAAGAAGAAAAACAATTTATGCAGATAATTAAATGGCTTATACAATCAGTGGGGACAGCTGAAGAAATATATCTAAGCTGAGCCTTCAGAAATAATTCCCAAAGCACACCACAGAATTGGGCTACCATAAGAACCACTACTTCTGTGAGCAACTGCCTGCTACCTTGCGACACTGCCAGTTCCATAATCAACATGTGTCACCCCAAGGAGGATGCAAACACTGCCAGGAAGACAGCTGGATTATGAAGTCACTATCATCAGGAGCCAGTCAGGAAGCTGCTGACCAAGTGGCAAACGCCATCTATTTCTAAATCATACAATGGCTGCCATGTTCTTCACCAGCACAAATGACACCCCACACTCTTCCTCTAAACACAGCCACTGACTGGGCCCTGGCACTTGCACCAATGGTCGGGGCCAATCACTGAAATCCCAGGGCCACTCATGGCTTTACCTCCAAGGAAGTGTGGGATATTGTTCTGTAACTTTTCAGCTTTTGCTGGACCAAAGTGCACATTAGTAGGGGCTTGGAATCAATGTTGAGAGACAATCCACCTTATCTACCATAGAATAAGTTCACTTTTTTTTTTAGGTTCATTTTTAATATGTCATATCACTATGTATTAAATACCCTATATGCATATAATACTGTACGTAGCCCAGGAAGTCAATAGCATTTGCTGAGAAAGTCGTGAGGTCAGAGTCTTCAGTTTTCATTGTCTGGTACTGATAGTATCCACAATATTCCAATTTTTATATCACTATGTACTAGACCACAGGTAAGGAGCCACTGCATGAATGCTTACGGTTAAGAATGATAATCATGGGTAAGTATTCTGGAAAGCTGAAAAAAAAAAGATATATACTTTCCCAAGAAGTTTAATACCTAATAAGAGAATGCAGCAGAAACATTAACATCTATGCATGAAGTGACAGAAATATAAAAAATGTTCCAAACCAAACCCTGAAATTTAGTTATAATTACTTCAGAATTAAAGAGTCCAGGAAGAAAATGGGGCAAACCAGGTCTATGTGAATCAGCATTCACATCTGACTACTTAAGAAATGCTGCTGAAGAGGCACCTGGTGACTCAGTCTGTTAAGTGTCTGACTTTGGCTCAGGTCATGATCTCAGGGTCCTGGGATCGAGTCCTGCATCAGGATCCCAGCTCAGCAGGGAGTCTGATTCTCCCTTTGCCCCTCCCCACTGCTTGTGCTCTCTCTCTCTCAAAAAATAATAAATGAACATATATAAGATAGATAGATAGGGGCGCCTGGGTGGCACAGCGGTTAAGCGTCTGCCTTCGGCTCAGGGCGTGATCCCGGCGTTCTGGGATCAAGCCCCACATCAGGCTCCTCTGCTAGGAGCCTGCTTCTTCCTCTCCCACTCCCCCTGCTTGTGTTCCCTCTCTCGCTGGCTGTCTCTATCTCTGTCAAATAAATAAATAAATAAATAAATAAATAAATAAATAAATAAATAAAGATAGATAGATAGATCTTTAAAAAAGAAAAGTGCTGTTTAAGTAACATAGACCACGTTTCTTGCAAAGTGGCAAACATAAGTAGTGCAAAGTGAACAGAAGTCCATGCAGAGGTCAAAACGTATTCATGAAAACACCAAGGCACACTATTAAATACTGTGAATTGGTTTTCAGACCAATGGTGAGAGGTCTCTGAAAATAATGGTCCAGGATACTCATTTCATTCTGTTGGACATTGAAATGAATATGCCTGCTACAAATCTGTCACTTGACAGTCACTAGGAAAAACAACAATTTGACCATGAATTGGGCTGTCCAATGGACAGAACCCACTCTCTTATGTAAGCATTTCCGCAACAAATCATGCAGAGCCAGCAGCACTGGTGGTAGGAGCTACCCACTGTGATTACTATTCCCACAGCAAAACCTTATTAATACAGATGAGTTATGAATTATGGAAATGCTAGGACACATAGCAAGCATAGCTGATACCTTTCCCAGAAGCCATTTGGTGTTATTAGTTTTGTTTTTATTTTTTACCACAACTGAAGAACATAAGAACAAGGAATGACAATGCCACAACTGTACCATGAAAATATGGCAAAAGATACAAAGTAGGCTCAGGAGACTAGTCAGGAGACCAAACCCAAGGAAGGCCACTGTGGGCCTCCCTGTACATTTCAAGTGTATCTCATTGTACATCAAACTAGGACTAAAGCGGTCAAGAGCAAATCCTTCCATTCCAGGATATGGGGCAGCTCCGCTGAGCTAGCTGGGTCACAATCCACTCGCCCCAGAGCCTCCTGGCAGAGGGCCACGTGCCTTTAGAAGCCCAAGCACTTGTCCCTTGACTCCCCCTAAGAATTCACATTGGCTCCTAAGCTCCGTGTGCCAGGGCCGGGATAGAGAATCATCCCCGACCAGGAAACACCTTTTAATCTACGACCACCCGTTGCATTTATCCTTACCCTTAGCCTGGTTCTCGATTCAGACGAATTCAAACATAAAGTCTGTCTTCCCATCCGCACCACCTACAACTCATAGAAACGAGGAGAGGCCTCGATGAGGGGTCCTGAGAATGCCCCCAAGAGGGTGGAGGAACCCCAGGGGGCCCGTCATTCACTTGTTAGGAGACCCAGAGCCACACAGCAGTCTCACAGTTCCAGAGCCACCCTTTATTCCACCCTCAGGACCTTTAGAGTTACATTCCCATGAATGTTAACAGCGTTCTCACTAACAAGACAGAGTACTTACTATGTTCTCTCTGGCTACACTTACTGAACAGACCAAATAATTACCCTGAACATTCTATTATCAAGATGAACATTTAGCATTGCACCTAACGAAGATTGCCAGTGGTCATATACACACACACACACACACACACACACACGCGCGCACACACCCAACTAGAGGCAGAACGAGAGGAAAGAAGAGTTTCAGTCCTAATGGAAAGCAGGCAGGGAGGGCGAGCACAGGGTACCAGAAGACAGATGTGCCTCGGCAATACAAAAAAAGAATGGAATAGGTGAACTCGAAGGCAGGCGAGCTGTGCCATGGGTTAGACGGGGTCCCAAGGATTTACTTCTTCATGCCCCTGCCCCACAGAACCACAGCTGATAGCTGCAGGCTTTTCCCATATGCTCCTACTACTAAATAATGTCTTTAACTTCATTACATTTATGAATGCAGAATCAAGCTGTGTGGTGAATTCATTTTTAAACTGCCTGACTTATTTTCCTGAGTTGTCTTTGTAAAAAAAAAAAAAAAAAATTCACTGTTGCTCTTTTAACACCTATAATGAATAAACCATGCCATGCCTTCTTTTTTTCTAACTGCCTTCACTAATCTTTATATTCAATTCCATTAGCTGCAATTTCAATTCTTTAAAAAATGATACCATCCTGGGACTAAAGCTTGATTCTTATTTTTTATGTCAAAGCAATTACATTTCAAAAAGTAAAATTCTATGTGCCTTCCACTTGAAATTTTTACAGAAGTCCTGTCTTTTGACTATTGTTACCTCTCAGCAGAGTTGAGATGAGAGCAAAAACTTCTGAAAAAACTCAAACACCAAGAAGTGAGAGCTGTGGATATTATTCACCTCATATAGGAAATAGGGTGAACGGCATACAGGAATTTTTTTTTCTACCTCCTTGGTAATAACATCAGTAGTGGGGCACTTAGGTGGCTCAGTCGATTAAGCGTCTGCCTTCAGCTCTGGTCATGATCCCAGGGTCCTGGGATCGAGGCCTGGGTCAGGCTCCCTGCTCAGCAGGGAATCTGCTTCTCTCTCCCCCTCTGCCTCTTTACACACTTGAGCTTACACTCTCTCTCTCTCTCTCTCTCAAATAAACAAATAAAATCTTTTTTTTAAAGATCAAGTGATTACAACAATATAATGAAGAACACTGTACATTTTTCTTCAACTTACGTTCCTGAGATATCTTTATGACTGAACCCAAATAGCCAATCACACACATTCCCCACCTCCATTTACCATGTATACACAGTCTTCCCGACCCTGCCAGTATTAATAACAGCAGTATGCTAAACAATAAGTATGTATTACTTCAATTTTCACAGTAACAAAATCATATTTTCATTACTCTCTCCATTTTACAGACCAAAAAACTGGGGCATGGAGGGTTGAGTAATTTCCTGGCTGACAAACCAAACAGGGATCTGAACCCAGGCAATCTGCCAACAGAGACTGCACATTTTACCACTCTGCTAGTTTGTAGTGGTCCCTGGTCTGCTTCCCAGTGACTGAAATGGTCAGAAGTGGGAGGATCCAGGAATGAGTGGCCCTATGCCCACATGCAAGACAGATTACCCTCAGAGGTAGAAGAGGCTCTCACACTGCTGATTCACAGGTAATGAGACAATCAAGCAAAACATGGATTCCTGGCTGGTTTTTTCCCTTGTCCTTTGCTTTTCTAGTTGTCTTTTTGATCACCACATTTGGCCTTTGGTTCTCTTAGCCAGCCTGGGTAGCTGGCAGAAGCGTTGATAAATGATCATGTTTTGGCTGACTATATCAGACACATTATGGTATATTATGTTGAGCCAAGAAAATATCTTATTCTGACGGAGTATTCCCTGGGGGGTACCAAGCACGACTACCAGCAGAACGCATTCAGCAAACACTTCACATGGTAACCATCCATCTTCTCCAGCCCACGTCACCATGGTGTCAGAGACCTGCCATTCTATGGCCTGAGCCTTCCTAGCCAGCCTCCTAACTGACTCATGAAAAATGCCAAAGCCCTTTGGCAACCAAACATAGGGCTGATTTTGCACATTATTTAATATAAGGTGCCATTCAAGTTTAGTCTGGGGATTTTACAAGAAAGAACTATCTACATTTTTATCCTTACTTTATTAAACAGGAAAAAAAGTCAAATCATTGTCAAACAAAATATGTGTGATGGAATCATATGTAATATTTAGGTAATCTCCCCAGTGCAGGAAAGTACATTAAAAATTGGCTTTTATTCTCTTCCTATTGGAAGTCCTGGGTCTGCCTTCAGTCATTCAATCCAACAAAAGACATCAACTGGGCACATACTATGTGGGGATTACAGGAGTTAAGATAGAGCCTGTCTTCAGGTGGCTTCCATACTAAGGGTTAAAATAAAGACATATGTAGTCTTCCATTTAGGGAAGTCTGAGTTACAAAATGTATGTAAGAAAAAAATGCCATTCCATACTAAGATTTTAGAGAACGTAGTCCAAACAAAATAGTGTTATAAACTTAAGATGTTATTTTTAAATGAGCTTCCAAAAGTGGGTGATAAAAGGATACGGTAGCTGATTTTCCCCCACAAATATGTGGATAAAACAAATGAAGGATGGAATTTCCTATTTCTCTTCCATTCTCAGAAAGCGTAACAAAAGAGAGAATTGACTGTTCTTTAAATATTCTTAAAATAGTAGCTCAAAACCTTTTGCAAGGACAATCCCTTTAAATACATCCAACAACCTATCTTCCGGCCCTTAGAGAAAGCCAGCTTGTATTTCACACAGCTGTACTCTATCTACTATAGAATCATTTGGTAAACAATCACCCTTGTCTTGCCCACCATTTACATGCGTGCACGCGCGCACACACACACACACACACACACACACCCCTTCCCCTATGCTTCCAGTCACATCGTTTTCTTACGTAACAAGATATGTTCCTTCCTCATATTCCTCATATTCCTCTCCACCTTTGCAAATACCTTTTGTTAATTTGAGGCCAGGCGGTGAATGCAATGTTTCTGTAGGGGCAAAAGTGGATGTGGTTTGTTGCTAGGGGACAAGGTCTCCTCTGTCAGTAGTTTCCATCCGTGACCTGGGAGCAGGGGTGAGAACAGAATCAAAGACGAAAGTGCGACTGTTTACATAAAAATCAGGACTTGGCTTTTTGAAGCCATGTACCAAAAGCACACTCATTTTCCTTTCTTCCTCAGACAACCCAGCACAACACTCACCAAAAGTCTGATCTGTGCAGAAGGAAGCCCTACCCAGTCAGGCTTATTTGACAGCATTAATCTGAAGAAAACACAGAGAAAATGTTTTACACTCAACTGAATCACAAGTGGTTTTAGGGAGTGCATAACCTTACAAGAAGTAATAAACCCTCTTCATGCAGAAGATCTGTCTTTTAATACATGACGTCACAAAACAAACCTGTCAACAAGTACACAGTTGCTATTTACTGAGAGAAAAACATATGGGGAACTGTGGTCAGCTGAAGGGAATCCGTGGGGCTGGGGGAAGTAACAGCTAAGAGACCAACCTCAATGACCAAGGGCCCAGGGAGCAGACGACAGGATTTAAGGGTTTATGTTCGTTTAAGCTTAAATTTAAGTACCTTCATCCATACCTAACATTGTACCTGGCACTACCTGAGAAAATGCTGAGTCATGAAGTCTTCTCCCAGAAGCTACTGCATGTGTGGTTGGCATCCACAATTTTGTTGTCCTAAGGACTAAGCCCTACTTAAGTGTTCCCAGTCAGTAGGCCACAACTGGAGAATGAATGGAGACCTTCTGGAGGCAGTCCTGGCTCCGTGACCGATGGTTTAGTGAGCACTGCTTAGTTGATTTACCAAGTGATGTGAACTATAAAACCCAGGTCAACTTGCTATATCATTGTCAACATCACTACTGCCAGTACTAAACACCATGAAAACATGATCTGAAAGGCTCACCAATATCCTACAAAGTGGGTAAGCCTCACAAGAACTGCCTTGGCCTACACTGAGATGTATCCATTTCTGGGGTTAGCTAAGTGAGAGATGAATGAGTGATAATTCAGCAAAGCCATCCAATGTAGTATTTACCATAGTGATTGAGCATACAGGACATGCTCCAAAAATGTTGGCTGAATTCAAGAATCAATGCATTGGCCAGTAAATCAAAAGTCACTTATTCAAGAAATCCGTGAAAAAGAGTGAACCAATGATATAAAATATATTAAGGAATAAACCATGATTTAATACATCAGTGATAATTCTGGATGAAGAAAATAAGACATTCTCGGATAACTAGCCTGCCCTCTCTACCTTAATAAAGCAATCTGTACCCAAACCAAGCACAAAGATACTAAGTGAATGTCGTTAGTTACGTTAAGGATTATACTTCCTGTCCCACTTGCGGTTGGGTGGAGCCAGGCACAATGAGTTTTTGAGTAGAAGTGCCTGTGCCATTTCTGTAAAGAACATTGAGGGTGAGACCCTTTACAGGTCACTTTCCCCTCAAGCATGGTGACTGGCAGCATTTGAGATGCTGGCTGTTCCATCAGCCACTGAGTGACAATGGTGAGCAGATCACTCAGCTGCCCTACAATGGACACACATCATGAACAAGAAATAAATCTTTGTTGCTAGATCCACGCTCACTGTTACAGCAGCACATCTCAGCCCATCCCAAATAATAAAGTGAATACGACCCTGAAACTTCTACAAAATAACAGTGAGCTACGTCAATGTTGCAGCCCAAATCCTGGTTTCTGATTTTGCTCACCTCTATCCCAGACTGTCTCCTAGTTTCCCCCATAACTACCCCTACTCTGATCTGCTTATTAATCTCACAAGAATTTAAAATTCGGCTCTCTGCACGAAACTGTAATCGGTGCTGCGAAGAGAAGAAAGGAAGGCAAAATTTATGCCCTGCAGAAATCCAATACGTGCCCCATGCAAGATGACATTCGGCACTGCTCAAGAGATGAGGTGTGAAATAGACCAAAAAATTATCATGAGCCCTCCTCTTCCCCGTATCTGGTCTGCTCCTATAGACTGGTGTGGATAAAAATCTCTTAAGCATGGAAACCTGTTTTGCTTTCTTTGGATTCGGGTCTTGAAGAGATGCCTAGAGGATCAGATGAGTCACTGTTTGAGAACATGAACATTTCCAGCTGTACTTTCATATGTCATATTCTTCTGTCAAGAGGTACATTTTCTGCCACGTGGTAACAATGAGGAGGATGATTGATGAGGGTCAAATCTCAATGGATTATTTACCACATTAGTTAAAATTTCATCAGCTTCATGGAACATCTCCTGTCCAACATGTCTTAGGGTACAGATAAGAAATATCCTTTTACCGATGTTTGATGTTCAAAGATTAATTCTACTGCCCTTGGTCCCTTATGAGTCATTTATAAACAAACACATGGATCATCACAGACTTTCAGCGTGGTAGAGGAAGATCCCTTATAAAAAAACTGGAAGTAGCCAAAGGCTCTATCACTCCTTGCTTATCTTCTTGAATGCATGTTTTCCCCTTCATCTATCAGAAAAGCACTAACCAGCCTTGCAAACTGACTCTAAGCAAATGTGAAGCCCACTATGTTTATTTAATGCTCTGTAGACATGTCACCAGCCTTGCCATTCTTGCCAGAATTATGACGCTAACGCTCTGGGCGTACATGATTTGCACAACTACTTCCACTGTAAGGTTATATTAGAGTCTGACTTTCAAGTATTACATATTTGCTTCTTTTTTTTTTAAGGCAATGCTTAAATCATGTAGCTAATTTTACCATTCCCATATTTTCCCATTTCCTCACCACCTTCTAACCCTGTTCACCCACATCAGTGCCAAATGATAAAATTATATTCCCATCAAAAGTGAAACAGGGGCACCTGAGTGGCTCAGTCAGTAAAGTGGCCGACTCTTGATTTCAGCTCAGGTCATGATCTCAGGGTCGTGAGATGGAGCCCCGCGTGGGACTCCGCACTCAGTGGGGAGTCTGCTTGAGATTCTCTCCCTCTCACCCTCCCCCCCATCCCCACTCTCTCTCTTTCTCTCTCTCAAATAAATTTAAAAAATAAAAATGAAACAGATTGCCGGTAAAGCCACTGACGGGGGGCAAATTATAATTCATCCAGTGAGTACTTCTGAGCACTGACTTTATGCCAGGTGCTGCCCTAGATTCTGAAAATAGAACAATAAACTACAATAAAGAAAGTCCTACTCTCACAAGGCTTACATTTTATGGGAGAAACAAATAATAATTAAGACTAATTCAATCAAGTGCTTCAAGGAAAATGAGATAGTGATGATATAGTGGGATGGCAGAGGTGGAGACACCAAAGGCAACATCCAGGAGAAGGAGAGGTCAAATTTGAATCAGAGCCCAAAGTGAAAAGAAGCCAAAGATCTGAGGAAAAAGTCATCTTTTTCCAGGTTCAACAAGAACAGCAGGTTCAATAAGAAGCCAGAAGTGAGGAAGAGCTTTGCCTATTTAAGAAAGACAAATAAGGCCTGCGTAGTGGGAGATGGGATAGAAGAATAAGGCAGAGGCTAGTTCAAGATGAGCTGTGTAGTTCAAGGAAAAGATAGTGGATTTTATGCCAAATCTAAGGAGAAGCTACTGGAGGCCCTTATATAGAAACGTAACATTAAGCTAAAGACATGCAACTATCAGCCCAAGGTTGACAAAATTGGCCCTTTCAGCTTTCATAATAGAATGCTAGTTCTACCAGTTCTACAGGGAAAGCACAGAGATCTCCGCCACGTCTGGGGCAGAGAATTTTTGCCTTCCCATTTACCATTAGGGCTCCAAGGCTCACGTGTGCCAGTCCCCATCCAACCAAGTGGAATTATGAACCTGCCTTCTCAGAAAGGACACCCAAACTGGGGTGTCCCATCGAGCTACTTCCAGAATTCTTACTCTGCTAGCATGATGTGTTCTCCAAGCCAATATCTATCAGAAGACACTTGTCAGCTGCTGTGTGGAGGATGGGCAGGAGGGGGGAAAATGAAGCTGGGAACACTCTGTGCTTTATCATCACTGCTCTAGCATTACACAGGCCAGCAAAGAATTTTCTTAGGAAGGCACTGAAAAAAAAATCAACTGTATTGTAAAATATTAAATTATTTGTATTAAAATATGTTGAAAATATGTAACATTAAGTAACATAAAATACTGAATTTTTTAACATGTTTCATTCTGATTTTAATAGTCTTTCATAAAACCTTAAAACATTTTCTGCCATGGTATCAGCAAAAATCTTTTTCTTCCTCAAGCAAAAAGATAAAATTTATGAACCCTGCATGTGCCAGTTCTCTGAGATGCCAGCTTAAAATTTGCCTAAATTTGCTTTCAACTTGGCAAAATGCCACTGGTGCTCAGACATTAAAACAGGTGGCATTTCTGTCA
Organism: Ursus americanus; assembly: GCF_024610735.1. NCBI lineage: Eukaryota > Metazoa > Chordata > Mammalia > Carnivora > Ursidae > Ursus > Ursus americanus. The sequence goes on along the minus strand of NC_142131.1, from coordinate 41,898,892 downwards.
AGAAGTTTCCTATTTCTTCTTAGAAATGTGTATTAAAGTGGCTTGCTTTACAAAATCCCCACTCCTGCAGCCAATACACACAGAATGGCTCTATTCCCAAGAAGGAGAAATATTTCCTTCCCATCCCTCTCTGTTCAGGGCCAAACCTCAATGCCTTTATAAACTGGTGGAGGACCCCAACGAAAAGTCTTGAGAGATTTGCTTCAGATAATTAGGAAGCAGTTGGACTAATAGTCATTTCTTCAAATGACCAACAACAAAGTTTATTCTGTATAGTCCAAGTAATATAACCAGCCTAAGGTAGAAGGATGAATGGATGATGCCATTACTTTAAAAGTCAGTAGAAGTAGAGAGAAGCCTGCCATTCAACTATAAAATAATGAAGGACAACCTTCTAAGGGCATACATATATCTCTTAGAGGCAGAGGTCACAGACACCCAACACCTAACATGACCCACACATTTTTCCAACTTCGACAAATAGTGACACATACTGTCGGCATAGCATTTTTTAAACATTTGAACAGGCTGTCAATATTTAAAATGCAGTGTATTTCATGTCTTAACTTCCAGTTCCTCTTGCAAAAGTCAAAGGATCCCAAGACCCTGGAACTCCACGTTTGCTTTTTCTGCAAAACAATAATCCCCCGAGAGTGAGTAGTAGCTACTCCCTATATACGCCCCATATCCTGGATATGCTGGATTTGCCAAGTCTTTATCATGCGCTACAATTGTGTAATCCCTCCAGGTATCATTCACTTACAACACGTGCCTGAGCAATGTAAGCCCCCTTCGATAGGAAGATCAAATAGATACATGGATAGACGGACGGATGGATGGATGGTTTTCAGTTACTGAACTTCCCTCAACAGTGAAGTTTTATAGCAAACACTCTTCCGTGTCAAATATACTGTGGTTCGGAGGCTTCCTTACAAGTATCATTTTGAATTCCTCAGATTAACCAAACTGAGCAACAGACTTAAGTAATTGTTGAGTACCTAAGAATCTGGCCACTTCAAGACTCTAGGTCCTAACATTTCTGCCTGCTCTTTACCAAAATGGGACATGGCAGGAACAATCCGGGCCACTTGCTAGCGCATATGGCATGTTTGTGGGAAAGAGAGAAAAGTGATCCTTCCTGTGGGTTGACACAGACCCACATCACAGGGCATGGCTTGACGAGCAGAGCACGGCTGTCTTCCCACTCTCACTCAGCTGCTGCAGCCCAGCCCAAGTGCACAGTGAATAACACGCACAACGAGCTCCAGTCCCAGACATAGACTTTAAACAAAACACCAAGGAAATCAACAGGCACATGAAATTCGAACAGGGAGACGTACCTGACAAGTCAAGCGATTAAAGGGCCATGAAGACTTGGGTATTTTTTATTGGTGCGCTAGGTTTTTACCCTCTCAGATAAAACAGATTCTAGAACCTCTGAGGAAGGGAAATCAGTGAGTGCCACACCACACCAAGGGAGGTGAAAATTAAGTCCAAGCCCAGGCGACTTTACCTAACCTTAGAGATCATTCTGTCCTAATAATCAGTTCTCGCACACCAGTAGATACACAGGCTTTTTGAAAAACAAATTCCTTACTTTTGGGGGATACAAGTAATTTACAAGAAGAAATTCTGTGTCAATAAGAATTCTATACCAAATGGAAACTTTGAAAATACAATTTCGTGTTTCATTCTATTTTTTTTTTCATCCTAAAAAGCCCAGTCCAGGTCATCTTTCTTACTCCTTAACGGAATATGAGTTTCAACAAGTTGTTCCAGACCTGAAATTTCTCCTGTCCTATCTCACTGTTCCTATCAGTGTGTCTCCTCTCTGCTGGGACCTGGTTACTCTGGGCTTCCGTTGGGAGTTCTGATGGCCTGCCTCAGGATATTTGTCATTATAACTTGAATCTGAAGAATAGGCACCTAATGAAATTGGTTTTTTCCTAGCCCACTGGAAGAACACAGGTCAAGTGCCCCCTTGACTCTTCTGGAGGAATCACCAGGGCTAAGCCTCCAGCCCCAACATGACTTGTGCTTCCACTTGGATTAAAACAGCTACCCTGCCCTGTCCTAGAAGGAGGGGAGAAACAGTCCTGCCCTCTCCAGAGAAAGCACTTTTGAATTAGGTATGTCATCACTGAGAGTTCTTTTTCAAAACCCATAGACGGTAGGAATGAAAGAAGCATTTTAGAGAAAGAAACTCATTCTGCTTCTTTGAAATATCTCTGATCCTCTACCATTCTCTGGTTTTATCCAACAATAAAATACTGTATTTGCAAATATTTCCAAGGACAGTTCTCCATCATGCTCAAGCAATTTTCTCTTTTATAACAGAATAATAAAGTTTTCCTTATCTAAAATAAAAAGTGTTGTGCCCTTCTCCTGGAGACTGAGAGCTGATGTTTTACACTCTACAGGTGACAAAGATGTGCCTTCACATTCCTCAGTGACAGTTTTGGAAAGGCACTACAATTGGCCAAGGTTTCATCATCCCCAAGGATGCTGCCCATGAAATGAATGAATAGTAACTTCTGGAAGTTGTAGTCTCAGGGTGTATGCAATAGAGCTTCATAGGGGATTCCTGGGCTTGGGGTGGAGGGGCGACACAGAGGGGGCCCCTTTCCTCCCTCTCCCCACAATCTCACTTTAACACATTAAATAGGAATTACCACCAATACGTGTTGGTATTTGGGAAGAAGTATCTTTCGTTTACTCTATCATTTGTTCCTTTCACACCATATTTAAAGAAGAGAATTATGTGATTGTTGGGGTTCCCTCTTTCTTTCCCCCTCCATTCCACCCTCTCCCCCTCTGTCTTCTTTCTCCATTTCTGTATTTTGACTGCTTGGTCCCACTGTCTCCCTCTCCCTTTCTTTTGCTCTACTCTCTCTTTCCATGCCAGTCTCTTTCTCCTTCTGGCTATAATCTTCCTTTCCTCTCCCTTCTCACATTCCTTTCTACCTGAACAACTACCCTGCGATCACAGATATTCTTCTAGCCTCCTTGTCTAAAGCCAAAGGGGCAGGCCCAGCTGCTTTGTTCGTAACTGCGGAGCTAAGTTCACTACCTGGGAGAAATGGTGGGAACTCCAGTGGGCCCAGCACCATAGTGAAGATATGCCAGTATTAAAGAAGAGATAATGGCCCTCATCTGGCTTCTATGTCTTTAGTTCTCCATTGTTCCAGAACCCACATGATTAAGCCCTTGGATTCCTAACAACTCTCTCTGCCAGGAACAGAAGGCACAGACAGACAGTGAGTTAGCTGACCTAAGAGCCAGGCAGGAAGAAGGCAGGATTTGCATTAGGGCCACCACAGGGAAACCAGGCCCAGTGATAAGTGATAGGGCATGCTATACAGACTTCTCATCCTTGTCATTAAGAAAAAAAGCCTATCTTTAACAAGACTGAGACTTGTCTGCTCATAGTCATAAGACTCAGAGATGAAATTCAGGAAAAGAAAAAAGAAAAATGAGGCCAGATATGAATACAGGCTATTCTATTAGTGATATTCAGTTACAGGTTTTCACCAGGATTTAATAGGGAAGAATTGGAAAGCAATATCCAAAACCTGTCATGTAGTATCACAGATGTTTATAATTAGGCTTTGTGGTTCTCATTGGTAGAGAGAGAGAACTGAGCTAAGTTAACATTTGTGAATCTCTCAGTGCAGAGTGGGTAGGCCAGGTAAGCAGCAGCCCTAAGAGAATACAGCCTTCACCAGTCTTTACTGACAGGAGGACTCCAGGAGGAGCAACCACATGTCCCAGTTTGCCCAAGACCCAGGTGCTGTACACCTGATGCCTGGCATAATTATTAATAACATCCCTTTTTATTTTGAAAGGTCCGAATCTGCATGATCAATTATAAGATCCTTCTAGTTATGTGCTATATAATGGATTATTTATAATCCATTAGAGGTGTCATAATTGTATGTAAGACTAAATTCAAAAGAATCTCTGCAACTAAAAAAAAAACATTAGAAATAAAAATTATTTAGAAATTCATGCAGCTTTACAGATAAACAATATATAAGGAAAGATAGAAAACAAATCATGTTGGAAGAGAAGGAAGCCATAAGAGGAAAGAAAGTGAAACCCTGACCTTAATTTTCCACCATCCTCATTAATAATGACTGTTAAGAGTTGGTCAGCCATGCTATTTGGAAAGCAATCTTAGAAATTAATACAATTATTTAAGAACATTTTAACCTTTGATTCATGAGACAAATGGTCTTTCTAATTTAACTAAAATACCTTTGTAGTGAATAGATATTAGTGACACAAAGATCCCAACCTAGTTTCCTGAGAAAGAGAGAAGAAAAGATGCTTTCAGTGAATCCATAAGGAAGGATGAATTGTCTCCTTCCTTTTAAAGCCACTAACGTAATATAATAAAAAAATATTATTATAATAATAAAAAAGAGAAAAAGAAAAAAACTAAGGGTTGCTGGAGGGGAGGTGGGTAGTAGATGGGGTAACTCGGTGATGGGTGCTAAGGAGGGCAAGCACTGGGTGTTACATGCAATAGATGAATCACCAAACTCTACCTCTGAAACTAATAATACACTATGTGCTTATTAATTGAATTTTAAAAATTGAGCAACTGAAAAATAAATAAATAAATAAAGCCATGTAGGGAACTTACCTGTTTACATTATCATCTATCTACCTGTTACATTTCTCTTGCTAGGAGACCACAAACCAGGAAAAGCCACATTCACATCTTGTAACAAAAGCTTTGTTTACATTGCATATAATACGCTTAATAAGATAATGCAGCTTTCAGCTTCCTGTACAGAGTTCTAGTGTTTAGTTAACAGGCAAAAAATAAACAAGGTCAAGAAATGAGCTGTCAGGGTCTCCTATCTACCTGAAATTAAACCACCAACTCCTTACTGGATGGGCTTTTCTGACTTAAGAAACAGAATCAGATACAGCCCTGCAGCTAATGCAGCATTGTACCTTCAATCCCACAACAGCCACAAAGACTTTGTCATAACAAAAGCAGTTTCACATCCATTCTCTCCTACCCCAACCAGCTTGCCCCTAATTTTCCAAGAACCCCACGTTCAGTAATTCAGTCCTTTCTCCTGGCTGCATTTGTCAGCAATTTCAATACTGTCTTGTCATGATTTTAGACTCTCATCCGGGCCTTAAAATTTTTTCGTCCTTAATACTCTCTTAAAACACAATATATGCACAAAAAGGGTAGTGGATTTTCACAAAGTAAACACACCCATGAAATGAAATTTTAAAACTTAGAACACTGCATCTTAAGCTCACTTCATCCCATGGATACAACTAGTTAATACCCACATAGTTGTAAAAAACCCTGAAAACAACCCAAACTCTGGCCAACCAGACTCTCCCCAGCTAAATGTAGAGAAGAGGCCACATGGAAGACAGTAGGAAAGGCAGAGACATGATGGGGAGCTAAACGGACCCACCGGACTATCTGCCAGAGGGAGGGATGCCATAGGCTTGGGGGGGGGGGCCAGAAACAGGCTCTCAGACTGGGAAGCCCACACAGGGAAAACAAATCCCCATAACACTTAGTTTTGAAAACCAGAGAGGCCAAAATTTCCAAGTTCTTATAATCAGGGGGGCTTACCACCTGGATTTTTTTTTTAAGACTTTATTTATTTGAGAGAGAGAGAGAGCGTATGCACAAGCTGTGGGGTGGGACAGAGTGAGAGGGAGAAGCAGACTCCCAAACAGGGCAGGGAGCCTGATGCGGGACTTGATCCCAGGACCCTGAGATCATGACCTGAGCCAAAGGCAGACACTTAACCAACTGAACGATCCAGGCGCCCAACACCTGAAATTTCAAAAATAAGTGGCCATGGCTCTGAGAGAGCCAGAGGGCAAGAGCAAACTGAGTCCCCAGCCTTAAAGAGAGCACAACAAACATCTCACAGAGATACAGCATAAAAGCAGCAGTTTGAAAAACTCCTGGGGTATATGGGAGGGAGATTTGTTGAGTCATCTCAGAACATGAACTGGAAGGACAGGGACCTTGGGAGACCTTTCCTGGAACAAAGCAGCTGGCAGGCACCATTTCCCTCCCCCGTCCCCCCGCCTAGACACACAGACACCAGTGGGAACCAGTGCAGCATCGATACCACTACTTAACTTGCTAACAGCGTGCCCCGCCCCCACATGCTCCTGCTGACACCCCCCCACCAGCCAGGCCTTCCTTCCAGGTCCCCTCCCACAGCAGACCTGGCAAACCTTGCTCATTTTCCATCCCCCACCCCTGTGACCTTCTGTGAACACACCCCCTCCAATACGCCCTCGGCCAGAACTCATCCAAAGCAGTGCCACAAGCCTGGCGGTGTGCAAGCAGTCCCAGCAGGGACCAGCACCCCTCTAAATGACTCCTGCCCTGCAGAGAGGGGACGATAACCACACACTCCAGTCCAAAGGTAGCCCCAGCAGTGGGCTGAGAGGAGACATCAGGTCTGACTGCAGGCTCCACCCACCAACTAAAGCATCTCAAAGGAAAACAGTGGGAAAGTACCCTGCTGTTCCATGCTATCGCACCTCTGGCAAATGCCTGGTCTGAGACAACCCAAGTCCCATGTGGCCCCAAACTGGCCCACGAACAACATAGGGACCAAACCGAGCCCACAACCAGCAAAGAAAGCCATCACAGATGACTGGACTGAAGGCAAAAGTGGCTCAGCCACAACAAGAGGGAATATGCAACACACTCAGGAGACACCCATGAAGGGCCAGGTTCTGGGGACAGGGGACACTATACTGCAGGGCACGCCAGGACCTCCTCTTTATAAGGCCACTACTTTAAAGATCAGAAGACATAACTTATTTAGTCCTAACACATAGACACAGACACAAAGTAAGGCAAAATAAGGAGGCAGAAAAATTTGTCCAAAACAAAAGAACAGAATAAAATTACAGCAAGAGAGCTAAAAAATAGAGATAAGTAATAGGCCTGCCAGAGAATTTAAAGTAATGACCATAAATACTCACTGGACTTGAGAAAAGAGTAGGGGACCTCAGACCCTCAACAATGAGACAAAAAAAAAAAATATATAAGAAAAGAGATGAAAAACTCAGTAAGTAAGTAAAATTAAAAGTATACTAGCTGGGGTACTTGGGTGGCTCAGTTGGTTAAGCGTCTCCCTTAGGCTCAGGTCATGATCCCAGTGTCTTGGGTGGAGTTCTTTGTCGGGCTCCTTGCTCCGCAGGGAGCCTGCTTCTCCCACTGCCTGAGCTCTCTCTCCCTTTCTCTCTCTCTCTCTCCCTGACAAATAAATAAATGAAATCTTTAAAAGTACACTAGCTGGAATAAATAGTAGACTAGAGGAAGCAAAAGAATGGATCAGCAACCTGGAGGACAGAGTCATGAAACACAATCAAGTTGAACAGGAGATGGAAAAAAAAAAATAACAAAATAAATGAAAATAGACTTGCAAACTCAATGACTCCATCAAGCCTAATAACCGTTGCATTATAGGAATCCCAGAAGGAGAAGAGAGAGAAAAGGGCAAAGAAATTTTATTTGAAGAAATAATAACTGAAAATGGCCTGAATCTGAGGAAGAAAGCAAAATCGAGGCCCAGGATACACAGAGAACCCCCAACAAAATCAACCCAAGGAGGTCCACACCAAGACACACTGTAATTAAAACGGCAAGAAGAGTGACAAAGAGAATTTTAAAAGCAGCAAGAGAAAAGAAAACAGCTGCATACAAGGGAAATCCCATAAGTTTATCAGCTGATTTTTCAGTAGAAACCTTGCAGGCTAGAGGATGTGGTATGATGCATTCAAAGTGCTGAAAGACAAAACTGCAGTCACGAATACTGTATTCAGCAAGGCTACCATTCAGAATAAAGAAGGGGATAAAGAGTTTCCCAGACAAACAAAAGTTAAAGTGATTCATGACCACTAAACCAGCCCTACAAAAAATGTTAAAGGGGACTCTTGGGGTGGAAAGGAAAGACCATAAGTTTGAGTAAGAAAGGTAGGAAGCACAAAATCAGTAAAATTAAGTATATCTATAAAAACCAGTCAAGGAATTCACAAAACAAAAGGATATAAAGTATGAGACCTTATACCTAAAATGTGGTGAGGGAGGAGAGGAATAAAGAAGGGGTTCCAACTTAAGTGACCATCAACTTAATACTGACTGTTATATGCAGAAGATGCTATATAAAAACCTAATGGTAACTACAAACGAAACACCAGTGATAAACAGAAAATAAAAAGAAAGGAATTCAAGTATATCACAAAAGAAAGCCCGGGGTGCCTGGGTGGCACAGCGGTTAAGCGTCTGCCTTCAGCTCAGGGCATGATCCCGGCGTTATGGGATCGAGCCCCACATCAGGCTCCTCCGCTATGAGCCTGCTTCTTCCTCTCCCACTCCCCCTGCTTGTGTTCCCTCTCTTGCTGGCTGTCTCTATCTCTGTCAAATAAATAAATAAAATCTTAAAAAAAAAAAAAAGCCAGCAAACTGAGAGAAGAAAGCAAGAAAAGAAAGGAACATGGAACAACTACAAAAACAACTCTAAACAGGTAACACAATGGTAATGAGTACCTAACTATCAATAATTACTCTGAATGTAAATGGATTAAACATGCCAATCAAAAGACAAAGGGTGGCAGAATAAGAAAAAAGCAAGACACATCTATACACTGCCTACAAGAGTCTCATTTCAGACCTAAAATACATGCAGAATTTTAATGAAGGGATAGAAAAGAATTTATTATGCAAATGGAAAAAAGAAAGACAGGGTAACAATAGTTTTACTGGACAAAATAGACTTTAAAACAAAGACTATAACAAGAGAAAGAAGGATACTTTATAAACAAAAAGGGGGAAAAATCAACAAGAGAATATATCAATGATGAATATTTATGCACTCAACATGGGAGTATCCAAATACATAAAGCAGTATTAGCAAACATATAGGACACAATCAATAGTGATATAATCATAGTAGGGGACTTTGACACCCCATTTACATCAATGGACAGATCATCCATAGAATATCAATAAGAAAACAATGGCTTTGAATGACACATTGGACCAGATAGAGCTAAGAGATATATTAAGAACATTACATCCTAAAAAGGCAAAATACACATTCTTTTCAAGTGCACATGGAATATTCTCTAGAATAGATCACAAGTTAGACCACAAAACAAGTCTCAACAAATCCGAAAAGATCCAAGTCATACCATGCATCTTTTCTGACCACAACTCTATGAAACTAGAAATCAACCACAAGGGGAAAAAATGGTAAGAGCACATATACATGGAGATTAAATAACACGCTACTAAACAATGAATGAGCCAAACAGGAAATTAAAGAAGAAATAAAAAATTACATAGAAATAAATGAAAATTAAAACAAATGGTCCAAAATCTTTGGGATGCAGTGAAAGTGGCTCTAAAAGGGAAGTTTATAGCAATGCAAGTCTACTTTAATATAGAAGAGAAATCTTACATAAACAGCCTACATTATACTTAAAGGAGCTAGAAAAAGAAGAACAAACAAAACCCCAAACCAATAGAAGGAAGAAAATAATAAACTAGAGCAGAGATAAACAAAATAAAAACTAAATATAAGAGAACAGGTCAATTAAACCAGGAGCTGGTTCTTTGAATTGATCCAGAAAACTGATAAACTTTTAGCCAGACTCAACCAAAAAAAAAAAAAAAAAATGGGGAGAGAGAGAGAGAGAGAAAGGGAGGGAGGTGCTGGGGGGGTGGGGAAGACTCGAACAAAATCAGAAATGAAAGAGAAGAAATAACAACCAACACCATAGAAATACGAAGGATTTTAAGAGAGTATTATGAAAAGTTATATGCCAACAAATTGGGCAACCTAGAAGAAATGGATAAATTCCTACAAACCTTTAACCCAGCAAAAGTGATGCAGGAAGAAAGAGAAAATTTGAACAGACCAATTACCGGCAATAGAATTGAATCACTAATCAAAAAGCTCCCAAAAAACAAAAGTCCAGAACCAGAGAGCTTCACAGGGGAATTCTACCAAACATTTAAGGGGTTAATATCTATTCTTCTCAAACTATTCCAAAAAGTAGAAAAGGAAAGAAAGCTTTCAAATTCATTCTATAATATCAGCATTACCCTGTTAAAAAAACAAAAACAAACAAACAAACAAAAAAAAAACCCACAGATAAGATCGACACTACCAAAAAAAAGAGAACCATAGGCCAGTATCTCAGATGAACATAGACACAAAAATCCTCAACAAAATATTAGCAAACTGAATTCAACAATATATTTTAAAAAATCATGTATCACTATCAAGTGGGACTTATTCCTGGGATGCAAGGGTGGTTTAGTATTTGCAAATCAACCAGTGTGATATATTACATCAATAAGAGAAAGGATAAGAGCCACATGATCAGTTCAAAAGATGCAGAAAAAACATCTGACAAAGTACAACATCCATTCATGATAAAAACCCTCAACAAAGTAGGTTTAGAGAGAACATACCTCAGCATAATAAAGTCTCTGTATGAAAAGCCTGTAGCTACCATCGTACTCAATGGGAAAAAACACAGAGCTGTTCCTCTAAGATCAGGAACAAGACAAAGACATCCACTCTCACCACTTGTATTCAACATAGTCCTGGAAGTCATAGCCATAGCAATGAGACAACAAAACAAAATAAAAGGCAGTTAAATTGGTAAGAAAAAAGTAAAACTTTGACTACTTGCTGATGACATTGTACTATATATATACAAAACCTTAAAGACTCCACCAAAAAACTACAAGAACTCATTAATGAATTCAGTAAGGTCATAGGATACAAAATCTATGTACAGAAATCTGTTGCATTCCTATACACTAATAGTGAAGTAGCAGAAAGAGAAATTAAGGAAATAATCCCACTTACAATTGAGCCAAAAATAATAAAATACCTAGGAACAAACTTAACCAAGGAGGTGAAGGTCCTGGATTTTGAAAACTATAAAACACTGATGAAAGAAATTAAAGATAACATAAACAAATGGAAATATATTCCATGTTCACAGATTAGAAGAACAAATATTGTTAAAATGTGTATGCTACCCAAAGTAATCTACAGATTGAATGCAATCCATATCAAAACACCAGCAGCATTTTTTACAGAACTAGAACAAATAATCTCCAAATTTGTATAGAACCACAAATGACCCTGAATAGCAAAAACAACCTTGAAAAAGAAGAATAAAACTGGAGGCTTCACAATCCCAGGTTTCAAGATATACTACAGAGGAGTAGTAATCAAAACAGTATGGTACTGGCACAAAAATAGACACACAGATCAATAGAACAGGGTAGAGAGCCAAGAAATAAACCCATGACCTATATGGTCAGTTAATCTTAACAAATGAGGCAAGAACATGTAATGGGAAAGAGATAGTCTCTTTAACAAATGGTGTTGGGAGAAATGGACAGCTACTTACAAAAGAATCAATCTTGGCCACTTTCTTAGACCATACACAAAAATAAACTCAAATAGATGAAGAACCTAAATGTGAGACCTAAAACCATAAAAATACTAGAAGAGAGCACAGGCAGTACTTTCTCTAACATAAACTGTAGCAGCAATTTTCTAGATATGTCTCCTGAGGAAAGGGAAACAAAAGTAGAAATAAACTATGGGGACTACATCAAAATAAAAAGTTTCTATACAGCAAAGGAAACAATCAACAAAACTAAAAGGCAACCTACTGAATGGGAGAAGAAAGATGCATATGACATAGCTGATAAAGGGTTAGTATCCAAAATATATAAAAAAATTACTCAACACCAAAAAAAAATTATTAATCCCCTTTAAAAATGGGCAGAAGACATGAACAGACATTTTTCCAAAGACATACAGATGGTCTACAGACACATGAAAAGATGTTCAACATCACTCAACATCAGGGAATGAAAATCAAAACCACAATGAGATTTTACCTTACACCTGTCAAAATGGTTAAAATCAAAAACACAAAGAACAACAAGTCTTGGTGAGGATGTGGAGACAAAGGAAACTTCATGCACTGTTGGTGGGAATACAAACTGGAACGGCCACTGTGGAAGACAGGATGCAGGTTCCTCAAAAATTTAAAAATAGAATTACCCTATGATCCAGAAATTCCACTACTGGGTATTTGCCCAAAGAATATGAAAACACTAACCTGAAAAGTGATAAGCACATCTACATATATTGCAGCATTACTGACAATAGCCGAATATAGAAGCAGCCCAAGTGTCCACAGGTAGATGAGTAGATAAAAAAGAAGTGGCACGTATATACAATGGAATATTACTCAGCCCTAAAAAAGAATAAAATCTTGCCATTTGCAACAACACGGATGGATCTAGAGTATAATATTAAATGAAATAAGCCATTCAGAGAAAGACAAATACCATATGATTTCACTCATATGTGCAATTTAAGAAACAAACCAACAAAGAAAAAAAAAGAGTCAAACCAAAAAACAGACTCTTAATTACAGATAATAAACTGATAGTTACCAGAGAGGAGGTGGGGGGTAGGGGTGATGGGTGAAACAGGTGAAGGGGATTGAGTGCACTTATGATGAGCACTGAGTAATGTGTAGAATTGTTGAATCACTATACGATATCCCTGAACCTAATATAACACTGCATGCTAACTATAATGGAATTAGATTTTTTAAGAGCGGTATTTTCTTATACACATTAACAATGAAAAAAATGAACATTTATGAAAAAGAATTAGAACATTTCCAAGTAATCCCCTCTTATGTCCCATCATGGCCACCTTCTTCCCTGAAAGTTAACCACAGTCCTGAATTCTAATACCAAAGCTTTGATTCTAAGCTTCATATGAATGAAATCATATGGCATGTATTGCTTTGTGTCTGGGTTCTTCTCTCAACATTGTATTTTCGAGATTCATCCATATTGTGCGTGATGGCAACTCATTCCTCATTATTGGTACAGTGTTTCATTTTGTGAAACCAAAATTTAGGAAACTGTTTTCATTTTTCATTATTGCAAATAATTGCACACATCTTTTGGTGTGAAAAATACATATTTTTGGCAGTATAAGAAGGGAAACACTAGGTTACAGGTCATTACGTATGTTCAGTTTTCACAGACACTGCAAAGTTTTCCAGTGTGAATCTACCCATTTACACTCCCACCAGCCATCTATGTGCGTTCCAGCTGTGCCACACACTCACTGGTGTTGTCAATCTCTCCACTGTAGCCATTCTGATGGATATAGTACAATACCAGGATTGTGGGTTTACTCTGAATTTCCTACAGACTAATGATGTTGAGTCAGTCAGCTTTCTTAGCCTTTCAACTTCACCTAGCCAAGAGCCCACCTTGGTCATTTGATTCCTCTCTGGTTACATACTCAGGAGGGACGATGCCCTAAGATCCAAGGGTGTATATGCTCATTCCACTCAAAACCATCCTGCCTGTTGGCCTTTGTCACTATCTACCAATCACTTCCACATCAAGTCTCAATCGCCCATGTGTATCCCTCCAGTGTTCAGCCTCTGCTCTCCTGAAGCAGCCAATCTGACACCTTCCGCCTTCAGCTTATCAGATAACCGTTTGATGCACCACTTGCACCAAGAAAGCCAAGTTCCTACAGTGTCAGCACCTGCAAATTCCCTATGGTTCTTACCATTTCCTTCCTCTCTCCAGCCCCAGAGAAAGCACTATCCCTCCTACTCATGA